>NC_045487.1:10182512-10527512 GCF_009650955.1 Corvus moneduloides
AGAAAATTTCTAGGGTGCTATTTACTTTGTATTTTCTTTCTAGAAATGTTGATATGTGTGAAGTTAACTTCCCAGATTCCTGAGTGGCATTATTACAGCTATGGGTCAGCTTTTCATAGAAATAATATTTGTGAGATGATTGCATTGAAAGAGCATATGTATGCCTTTGAACAGAAACCTGTGAAAATGGTGCTAAAAATCAAAGAAAATTAACAGGATCATTAAGACTGATAGATTTTATGGCAGCCTATAAGGATGAAATATAAACCAAAATTACTGCTCTTTTAAATTCAAAAAGAGCTCTGGTAGGTGAAGATGAAGCAAAACTGAAACATCTGTAGCTTGCAAGGAAGGTTAACATAATCAACATTTCACCATTGCAATGAAACAAAAAACTACCTTTGCCAGTTTTCATTCTGAGACTCCAAATTTGCCACTTTATGCTCCCTGTTAAATGGTTTTCTTTCCGTGTGCTTTGAGGGCAGAAGATAAACCCTTTAATGAAAGGTAAAAAATCAGTTGAGATAAATGTGCTTGAGGTGAATAAACAGGCATTTACACTGAGGTGCTCTCTGTAGGCTTAGGGGGCAGAATTTTCTATTGAAAATAGAACAGTGTTTCTAAAATCTGTGAGGGTGAAATTCACACCTAGAGGCAGGACAAGGCCCATGTGGGATGTGCATCTCTTATAACCCTCTCTGGGAGTGCTTGGATGCCTGCATTTGTGCTTCTATTTCAAGAGAGGTTGGATTGGCCTCAAGAAACGAAATACAGCTCAAATCTGTCCATATACAGTTCTGTGTTGAGGTGCCGGCACCTGAATCTCATGGGAAGAGAAGTAGTTTCTAGCTTTTAAAAATAGAATAAAAGTTTGACCTATTTAAAAAGGATTCAATGAAAACACAAACAACTGTCATGTTGTATTAAATATTATTAGAGTATGGAATAAGGGAATTAAGGAACTGGGGAGTTTTTCTTCTACCCAACACTGCTTTTTCCCAGTCATTTTGCAAGGGTTTCATAAGGCAGATGCAGACAGGAAGCAGGTGAGGTTCAGGGGAGACTGAAGGGGAGTGTGACTGGGGGGAACACGTTTCTGACCTCTACAAAAGCAAGTTGTGCATGGAGAGGACAACAACAGCAAAGGGTCCTGCACTGCCCACCTTCCCCGGCACCGTCGTTTTGATCTGCCCGGCCGCCTTGTACAGTGCTCGTCATCTCCAGGCGCTTTATGCCTCAGCCACACAGCAAACCCCATCTGCTCCATTTAATGATTTCTGTTTGATGAATTTTTCTGTATTCATAAAGGGAGATGCTGTCACAAGGGACAGCCTCAAGCACACCCACCCCTACAATCTTTATCAAGCTCCAAGCCATAATCATTCAGGCTCAGCTCCTAATATAGCACAAGCCCTGCAGAATTGGGGGTTCGCTGGCAGCCAGCTTCTGATTCTTTCATAAACTGTAATTCTGATGCTGCAGGTTTAATTAAGTACGTGGCAGTTAATCAGCCACTGAAAACAGGGGCCTCCACTGGGGAATTACCTGAGTGAAAGCAGACCAAACATGAAGGGGCTCCCTTGAAACTCTAGTACTTGTGCTTCTATGGTGAAATGGAAAGAAAGTTATCAAATAAAATCTGTTTGCTTGTGGCTGTACTATGACAGCTTTGTTAGTCCTAACAGATGACAAGGATTATTCAATCAATATAGATTTACCTTGAGTTTTGCTGTTTTCAGGCACCTCCAGGAAAATGACAGCCATTAAATATGTACAAAGGCCAGTCCAGGGCCTGTGGCCTCTAGCTTTAAGCTGCTGCCTTTTCTGAGTTATGTCAGGATCAATTTTTTCTAATAGATATCACTTATCCTACATGATAATCAGGCTATCATAGTCCATTGATTACATGACAGCCTGATTTAGGTCTGGTCTAAAAGATAAGAAACACAGGGAAATCTCTTGCCTTTATTGTCAGGGAATTAAATTCCTCTTTTGGAACTTCCCCCTGAAGTTATTTCCTATGTACAGAAGCCAAGTGAGCTGTGTTGACCAGTTACCCTCCCTCATACACCACCCTCACTCCTTTGTGGAATTGCAGGGAACCAGAGCTGAAGATTTGGAACCAGCATGTTTTTGTCATCTGAATTGTGGAAAGGTAGTCTGAGATTGTTAGCACTGATTGCTGTTCCAGTACAAGGTTTTGTTTCATTTTGAAGGCTCTACTAGACTTGAGAGCCATCCTATTTAGGAAGATCCCTATTTTGGGGTGGGTCGGGTGAGCACCAAGTGTGATAAAACAGAAGTGCGAAATGTCATCTTCTTTCTATATTAGCCCAAATACCACATTTTTGTTTCTATTAACAATGTTTTCTTGAGATACCTTGATGCTAGTGCTACTGTACTTACTGTGGTGCTGGGGTTGAGGTTCCCTGTTTTACAAGGTATTCAAAAAGGCTGAAGGAAGGCATTTGTATCTGAAATGTCCAGAAAACCATTCCAGTGCTCTTCTCTGAATGAGAGCTAAGTAGCTGGAGTCACCCTGGTGAAAGCTGAGGAAACACCCTCCCTTACTGTAAGGGATCCTTTAAACTGTCACCTAGGCGCTCATACTCCAGGCTTTTACTTCCCATAACGGTTGGAATTAAACTTGTGTATCTTCTGTTAACAGTCTTCCCTCTTTAGGCCTGTGGATCCTACTGTAATACTTAGAAAGGAGAAAAAAGAGGAGAAAATAAACCTGCCTGCTTATATTTTAGTATGCTACTGTTAAGGTTTTTAACTTATTGCTCATTCAGATTCCAAGAAAACAGTAGAGTAATTTTCAGAGCAAAATAAAAAAATGTATATCCAGATGTGGTGTTGGAGTAGCTACCAGATCCATTTGGCATTATTGCTTTTTGCATAGTCTGATCTTATAGTTCCTTCATCTTTCAATCTGTGCTTCTAAGCAAGAGTGTAATAGTTCTCAGTCTTTACTCACAATTTTATTATGACTATAGATCAAACATATATGGGAATTTTGGGGTTTTTAAGTCATTTGTTTTCACCACAAAACAATTTGTAAACATAGCAGAGCTCTAATTTCAAGTAAGAGAGTGAGAAACTATTTCACTTTGTTAAAGAGCATACTGGTGTTCACTGGGGAACCTCTGGTTTCTCTTTTAAGGCCCAGTTACCTTTTTCTGTAGATCTTACAATCTTTTGTTATGTGTTTATTTTGAAATTTATAAAAGATCAAGGTGTTATAGATCACATCCGTGTATGGGAATAGATAAAACTGTGCTACATTGAACTTTACTAATTTATAAATAGAAATACTAAAGAAAATGATGCTACTATATAATCCAACTATCAAACGAATCAAATCTATGTTTCATGTGAGAAAATACAATGAAGTCCAAATATTATGGGGAAAAAAAGGCATTTTTGTTTCACTAAGGTGTACATGTTAAATAATCAAAGGATTCAACATGACAATATGGTTATAGATAGTTATCTTAAGTGCCTTCTGTGGTGAGGAACTGAAATTAAGAACTTGAACAAAACATGATACATGAAAGTGCAGGTTCTACAAACACTGGGTTGCTTATTAAAACTACTTTGATCCCTCGTTTCTTTGATATCCTAGGTCTTATAAAGAATTCACTTTCAGGGGTAAATATAGGTAGTTCAGAGAGACTTTATGACATACTGTACATACTGCTCTTTCAGAGACACTTTTTAATTACTTAAGGAAAAAAAAATGCAGCAAAAAATAAATGCTGATAGAGTCACTATCTACTGATGTTAGTTTTTAACTGCTGATTATTTTGGTGTAACCTATTTGAATAATTCTCTTCTCAGAAGCAGGTCAGGCTTGAGAATCTGAACAGATCTGCTTACATTCCAGATTAGCAGGATGAGACATTGGTTCACACAGCAGATGGGGTTTATGCTTGTCCCTAAAAAGATCACATATTTGCTTGCTTCTCAACTATTACTTAGGCACCTGCTGGAAAATCTGGATTCTTTGCTGCCGTTCACTACCTTGGTTCCCTGAGCAGGACTGCAGGGAATTCTCAGAGAAGAATCAATATTATTAACGTTTATTCTCCTTTTCTAATCACTTTGGGACCTGGTTTTGTAGTCACTGAGGCCTGCATGAGGCTGGAGGTAGTTCCAATGAAAATATGTAATTCTGTTTTCAAACACACTGCTTCGTTTTTTTACCTTTGTTCTTTAAAACTACTGTCAGCAAATCCAGGGCAATGTTGTAGCTCCTGCACAGATTCTTGTGCTCTAGAAATGTGGGTTTGGATCTGACTTTTGTGTTGAGGCTTTTCTGCATAACGGGCAGATGCTAAACCTGGTGCTGTGATGTGGAGCTGAGTGGTGGGAAAGATCAAGTTCAGGTAATAGACTATGGTCTCTTTGTAATGGATAACTGCACTGCAGGCCAAACCTTTATTTTATAAACTTCAGTGGGATAGACTCATAGAAGCCCAAAAGCTTCAACATACCTTTTTATACCAAGGAATGTGAAAGGATGGCTTTTAATAAACCCCATTTCTCCAATTTTGAATGCTATGTGGACAAACAGGTATGGCTTGTGTCAGTAGTGTAATGATTATCAGGTAACGTAAAATTTGGATTTGAAATGAACCAGTGAAATAGAATCTTAATGTGCCTTGGGTATTTAGGGGAAAGGGGCTCTTGTGTCATTTTGGTCAAATGAGCTTGAAAATGCAAATAAAATATATAGGACCTGAAGCTGGATGCCAAAACCACATTGCAGTCAGACCCAATCTTTGATACGAAGTGCAGTCATATTTTGACCAGCATATTTTTGGCTTTAAGATATGGTTAGGATGCTCACTATTTTCTTGAGTCACAAGAAAAGTACCAACCAAATGAAAATTAGGAATCTCTAGAATGTACTCAAGTGAAAATCCTAAACCAGTTTTATTAGACCAGTTCTGTTTCTTTCATGACTTCACTCTTTTCTTTTTTCTTTTTTTTTTTTTTTTTGCAACAAGCAACTTATAACTGAAAACATAAAGCAACTTCAGATTCCAGACAAAAACATTTTTTAATGATGAAAGTGTACTCTCATGGTCAGGCAGATTGGTACTGTCAAAAAAACTGCCACTTTACCAGAGATTGTTCATTCTGAAAATGGGACTGTTGCTGAATGCTTTTTTTTCCCCCTTTCAATATAGGTACCTTATTAAACTAGTATTTTACCAGATTTTCCAGTTATTATTATTTTTTTTAAATTAAAGAAGTTTAAGTAAAAGATTTCAAACATAGTCTGGAAGGATGTTCATGTTTCCAAAACCCAAACAGATCCCTCAGTGCAGGTTCATTTATGGTTTCTTTACAAGGCAGAGCTCTGGTTCTTTTGCTCTAAATACCGTTTTCCAGCTTTGAGCTGACCAGACTGGCAGCAGCAGAACCTGTGACATCCAAACGAGCAGCTCAAATTCACCAGTTACACACAGGGGCATTTGGTGAAAGTGCAGCTCTCCACACAACACTTGGTAAACCAGGTGTCCCTATCAAATATCAGAGACTGCAGTGTCTTTGTGAAATGCCCTCACCTGCAAGAGCATCTCTGCAGACTCCTCCCTGCAGATTATCTTTAGCCTTAATCCATACTTGAAAAATAAAGTACAACTTCCGCATATTTCTTGGGTCTCCTTATGTTTCTATTTACTAGATCATGCTGCCTTTCATTAATTAATTACCTGTCCAATAGACTGTTGCATTTAATTGATCCATTAATCTAAAGGGTAGCTATGACTCAGCTTAGTAATATTTTGAAATCCATGGTAAGATATTTGTCAAAGTTTTGTGAAACTGCAAAGCACTTCTGTGATCAATTCATATTATCTAATGCAATTTCTATTACTATAAATTTCTGATTTTCATACCCAAGGTATTTAAAACTTATTAATGAATGTCCTTTTGGAGATTATTTATAGATTTATATTAACATTGTGTATTTTTTATGTTATGGTTCTTGGAATACTACTATTAAACAGGTGTCTGTGTTCCCTCCTTAAATCTTCCAATGTTTTTGTGGGTAGCAGATGATGGACAGCTAGAAAAAAGGAGAGTTTCGAACCAAGAAGAGGATTTTTTAATTTTTAAATTATAAACTCTACTTTCTGTCTTCAATATCTCATTGTGATCAAGAATTTAAGATCTCTCTTTGAAAGACTTTTATATTAATAAACCATTTCAGACATGTTTAAGCACCTCACATATAATAGAATTCCTTCAGACACAGAAGACATAAAAGTAATGTAGTTTTTCTTGAGTTGTTATATCATTGTTAGAGTATGCAAGCTCCACATTAATTGAGACTCAAAAAGGCACATAATTTGTCATTTCCAGGTGGAGGGGAACCAAAGCAACCTGCCTGGAAATGCAGTCCTGTTTGGGGTAGTCTTTGGAGTGTGCTTCACTCTTTTTCCCCTCATTTATTGAAGTGACTTAGATCAAACATTCAAACACCGTCTGTAACTAATATTGTTTCCTGGCCTAAACAGATAATTGCCCTTCTGGATGTATAAAAGATGTCTCATGGAGCAAAGTGAAATATCATTAATAAAGGAGAATGATTTACTCACGAATTCTTCAAGAAGTAAGATTAATAAGCCATCCCCTGGTGTTAGATATAATCTTCAGATCTCTCTTCACTGCATGACTTATTTTTGCAACAACTGCACTATTCAATCATTAATCATTACACTCGGTGAGCAGTTTATCTGTGCTAATGTGCATGCTATACACAAACAACAACTCTCTCTTACACTTCAAGAACCAGGAGGAGGAAAAGTAGGTGCTCCGGTGTGATGTGAATGAAATAAAATGAGGCTGCCATATGATACATACGTTTTCATTCCAGATATAGCAACTTCAGTTAGAAGCTATCTCTTTCCTAATGAAAGCAAGACTGCATTTCAATGTGGAATAATGGTTGTAAGGGAGAAATCGTGTGTGGGCGTTAAAAATACATCTGTTGTTTTACCTATTCTTGTAAGAGTAAAGGAGACACAGCTTCGGCTCTTACCAGTGTGCCAATAAGGTAACCTGCCTTCCCCAGAGCAGTTCAGCCGTGCTAGCACTGAACTCCATGTGGGCTAATTTATCTTGAATTTAAAGCTACTTTTATATGGTACAAGGCTGAGCACAGACCACTCCAGAGATGAACTGGAGAGGGGATGGGAACTGCTTTGTTTAGCAGCTGTTGGATGATTTTTGGAGCCTGCATGAACCCCGTGGGTGTTGGCAGTCTCTATAAGGGGAGGTGCATAGCAGGTACCTCTTTGGTTTTATTACAAAAAATGATATGGCAGTAAAGTAAGCATTTTACATACCAGAGGGTTTTGTCATAAGTAGTAGAGCTGAACTCCATTAACAGCGACAGAATAGTGCAAACCAACCAGTCCAGTCTGGAGTTTGTCTCCCAGCAAATTCGTCTCACTTTTGCTTTATCTTTACAAAACTGACTTGCCAGACAGCTAATGAAATAGGTGGTAAAACTGTCATCAAAGAGGAGACTCATAAGTTCAAGAGATAATATTTCTGATATACCTATATCTGATATACCTGGACCTATAATTATAATAAAATAATAAAGATTATTATCTTCATACAATCTGACAGAAATGTAAAATTCATCTCTTATTTTAAAATCCAAGTAGTTTTCATATACAAATATCCACCACTACTCCAGATACACAAATCTATTTACTTGTTTCTTCTAAGGACTAGCAATAAGGATTTCTATTATACTCCTGTTTTTCTTATTGTGGATGCTGACAGCCACCTGATAATTCAGTTACAGCTGTGTAGCTGAATAAAATGCTCATGACTAGGAGTTCATTGTGTTCTCTAACAAAAAAGCAGTGGAGAGACAATGGAGCAGGGAAGCCCCAATCCAGTCTCTAGAGTAAGTCAGCTGCTCTCCAGGTAATCCTGCATCTGCAATGAGTGGAGAGAAGTGTGGGATGAGATGAGATGAATCCTATGTGGGCAAGGCCAATAAATGAAAAAAAGAGTGGATGAAATGTCAAGTTTAGTTTGGCTCTCCTCTGCCCCTGTGTAAAGTTTTTGGTGAGTGAAAGAGCTCAAGACTTCTGTAATGGAAAAAGATGGTCTGAGGGAAAGTGAAAACACATGGTTTTAAGTGATTGTTAGCATTTTAGTGAGATAGCATAAATTAGGGAGGGGGACAATTAAACATAGGAAATAGCTGTTGTGTTTCCACATCACATTATTTTGAAGTAATTGAAAATGTTCCATTAATCTTGGGTTTTTTCCAGTGGAGAACTTGTTCAAACACATTTTATTGAAGCCAGTATCTATTTATCAGGAATCTTTCCTAATGACTGGATATTGCTTAGTAGCTGGAAAGGAAATTTCGTAATATTTATTGCCTTAAATGCCAAGCTCACCTCTCATGAAGAATCTCCAAGTGCTCTATAAATATTCATAAATACAGAAGTAGAGTAGCATTCTCATTGTGGAGTTAAAGCACAAGGCAGGGTGTGTAAGTAAATCTGAGATGGCTCTGGGGAAAACCCTCTGGTCCATGCTAAGATCCCACAGATGAGGGATTTTAAGCTATTTTTTATCCTCTGGCTTTTGGTGAGGGCATGCCCAGCCTCCCATTGGTTTGGAGGGCTGCTCAGTCACCTGCAAGTCCTTCAGAGCCATCTCGTTTTCTGCACGTGAGTGTTGCTTTGTGGTGTGTCAGAAGGGCTCTGTGAGCCAAAAACCTCTGCAAAACCATTATTCCCTTCTGGCCTCGGCTGCCACTGGAGGGACAGGGCAGGAATCAAAGCTTAGGTTTCTGATCTATCTTGTGTGGCTGCAGTTTTGAGCTGGGAAATACCCACCTATTTCAGCCATTATGACTTCTGCTGTCTAATTAAATGAGAAAGTATCCTTTCTCTCTTTCCTTGATATCATCGTTTGAGAGGGTTTTTTTGCTGGCTAAATGCCTTAGGGAGCTTTAACTGAGCATGCTTAATTATTCTGGAAAGAGCTGGCTGCTTCCTGGTGAGCTACCTGACCCCAATAGCAAGGTACTGAGCAAAGTGAAAAATGGTCACAGCATCTCCATTTTCAGTAGGAGTGGTGGCACTGGCTGCTTCTCCCTTCTGGTAGATGTGATTGTCTTATAATTGTCATATTATATGTTTGTCTGGCTTCTACCAACACCCACCCAAAAAGTGTGATAATTAAATGTGCACTGCAGCTATTGAATGACTTTCCAGTTACAGAGGAACGTGCCCTAGTTTGGATCAAGGGCCGCATTCAGATCTGTCAGGTTTATGGCAGGTTCCCACAGCTGTACCAAATCCCTTTTTGTGAACTAGAGAATCCTAGTTTGTTTCATATTTACAAACCACACTGTCATTACCACTGATGCAGTATCAGCTATGATAATTATCACTGTGCCTTCAGCTTCAACAGAGCAGACATTTGTCTGATCCACATGGAGGGTTGCCAAGTTGGCTTGTGGTATACTTGCTGAAATTAGATGGCTTTTTTCAGCTTGGATTGCACCAACACCCACTCATGTTAACTGTGAAGGAATTAGTGTGGTTAAAATGACATTTCGTATGTTGTCTTATGAAATTTGAGTTCTGAATTATGAATTACAGTAATATGACTTCTGTTCCATTTAGTGACTTGGTGGAATGTAGCGTTAAGATATTTTGACCTTTTTTGGCAATTGTAACTTGGAGAAGGTGGTAGCTGTAGATAAAATTAGAGGATACTCTCATGTTAACAAAATTAAGGTTGCAAAGTTTGGTTTTACAAAGTAAACTTTTGCTCTTCCAAGCAGCCTGGTGGTCTGCTCTAGTTTGTGGTTTTTTCCAATATGCTACCTAAAAACCCTTTCCCTTAATTTGCCTTGAGAAAACCTCCTTTAAGAAGAATTTTTGCTGTGGATTAATCTTTATTCATTTGGAGAAAATAGAATCTATCTGATATTCAGAAGAGCATTTTTCTCTAATAAGATTAGTTCATGTCCACATGTGACAATAGTAATGTTTTTGAGAGTGTTTAGCACTGTCCTCTTTTCTTCCAACTGCAGATTCATGGGTGTTTTTACCAGTGGTTTTTGTGGGAGGAGGATTAAGCTAATGCTTCTGAAAATCCCAACTGGGGCATTTTTCCATGTAATAGTCCAGGACTGTGCCACATGGAGAAATCAAGGCGTCTGTTTTCTCTGTATAATTGAGAATACCTCTCAGGACCCGGAGAGGCAGATGGGAGAAAAAAATAAATCCTGGTTGTGTGAAATCTAGTGAAATAGGTTTGCTGGTCAATAATTCTGGAAAGATAGCTTTATTTTTCTAGTTCAAGTCAGACTATAGATGTTAGGAGTTGCCTTTCCCAACCCAATCACTGGAGAAGGTCTTACAGCTCCCTGCTACCAAGTGTTGAATCTTGGGTAGAATAAATGCACGCAGTGGCTTGACCTCATGAGTTTCTTTTATGGTTCATTTTCATCACTGTCCTTTATGCTGGTCTCTGTGGGATCCTGGAGCTGGCCCAGACTAAGCAGCAGAGGAAGGGCAGGGTGTCCCTTGTGGGGCTGTTACTGCTGCAGCTGAGCAAAGCCCCTTAATGATTCCAGTAGATTCGGCTGGGCTTTACAGTGGGAGAAAAATTCACCCTGCAAATAAAGAGCGATGGCCAGTGCAGCCCACAGGGATACACTGAGCAACTTAATTATGTTCAGCACAAGTTCAAGCAGTATCTGTAGGTAACATATGTGACTTCAGAGCCAGAGGTTCAGAAAAGTGGGTTTTATATTTTGGTGGACTATAAACTTGCAGATGATAGCAGGCATTAATCTAGTTAACACTAAAAGCAAGTTCATCAGTTATCCCATGGAAAATACAGTTGTGTCCTGTAGTTGACATCAATCACTGGAACGGATCGATGTTTTTCAATAAGAAAATGAACAAAGATATCATTTCTTGCCAAAAGGATATTTCTACTGGAAATGGCGGTTACTGGCAACCTTTTTGTTTTCATTGAAAACTCCAAGACTGAAAATTCTTGATTTCCAGCCTGTCAGTTAAAACACAAAAACTTCTATAAAAAAACTTTAGTGAAAGCATTGTTCTCTTAAATCTTTTTTATGAGAACTAAAAACATTTCCTGCTCGACTTAGTGGTTTTCAAATTTGGAATTTTTACCTATACTTTGCTCCTAGGTAGATTGTGCCCTTCTGTCACTGAAGCACTGTGACACGGGTGGCTGTTCCAGGACATACCGCATTGACGATGCCAGATTGCCAACACGAATGTTTAGAAAGTGCAGGAGGAAAAATTCAGATTCAGTTGTGTGAAACTTCCGTGAGTTAACTTTACTGTTGTTTCTGTGAATTCATGGAGTGTAACGGGCCATGAATCAGTAATTTTCATTCACAAAAGAACTTGTTGTATATATTCAGGACCTCCTAACAGTGCTGTAAGCAGCATTGCCTATTAAGCTTTCTAAACTATTTAAACTAGGTCAGAGTGAGGGAAAACTGTACCAACATTATGATTAAAAGGCACCAGTATAATGATCCTGGATAGCATTGTTGTCTTTGTTCCCATGAGTCACTGCCTAACAATATGGTTATTTTAGCTCTCTGACTTCTTCAAAAAGGAGAGCTTTGCCCGCATCTTTACAAAAAAAAAATTATCAGCTCTCTCTTTCCCCTTTCCTACTAGATGATATGCTGTTGCTGGTTTGCTGGAAAATAATTGTGCACATTTTAATTTTAGTCTGTCTCTTTTGCCCCTTATTTGAATTACTAATGTCCCTTCCTTTTCCTTGTAAGGGTCTCTGTGTTGGCTGGTAAGGACTGCATCTTTACCAAATACAAAATAGCTCCCTGAAATGCTGCCAAGAAAATGTTTGCCAGGTTTATTTTTTTTCATTGGGTTGGTTTTTGCACCTCTTTTTTTATAGTGGAGGAAAGGAGTAAATGAAGCACCCAAGATTTTATGTTTGGCCCTAATCAGTTTTCATTACAATGAATGAGTCCCTATTGCATGAATATTAAATTTTGATGAAGCTTTTTTTTTTTTGAGGCTGTAGATTTAAGCTTGGTAACCAGAACTCCTCTGCTCTGTGTCAACTCTGTGAGAGACTGAATATTATAATTTCTATATTTTCTGCTCAGATGTCATTTAATATTAATATGCAAAATACTCATTCCCTTTAAAAATAATGTTCTTATTGTATGATTTATTTTATGTGGAGCTCAGAGTTTTGTCTTTTCTCACATAAAATAATGCACCTTTCAGAGGGAGATGATCTGTTTCTTCCCGTATGTGTGGCACAAAATGTCAACATTCTTCCTGTCATTCGCAGGCTCAGTGAACGGTGAAGCAAACATCAGGCACTGCTTGTGTTAAGAGCAGTGGGGAACTATTGAGTTTTTGTTTTCAGAAATGTGCACCATGAATCTGAAATGTTCAAGGATTTGCAGGCACTGCAAAAATTTCTTATTCGTCCTCCTGTGACTCCTGAATTCTTAAATTTTGATCTGTAATTTTTGCCCCTCAAATTTGGATCTTGTTGCAGTAGTCATTGCACTTGCAAACAAATACAGGGTCAGACTGCTGGCATTATTCCTGCCTTCAGCTCATCATTTCTCACATAGTGGCTCTAGACAGAACTTGCCTTTTATATGCTTCAAATCTCTGGGTCTAATCCTATAAACACTTACACACTACACTGCTTAATTTTAACCATCTACATAATACCATGATGGATTTGATGAAACTGCTTACATAAACGCCAGAATGTATATATAAATGGTAACATTACATGTCACCCTGCTCTACTAAACCTAGTGCAAAAATCTCATCCCCTTCATGAAGAAACAAGTTCTTGTCCAAAAACACATATGCAATTTAAGCTTCCCTGGGAACTGATTTCATTTAGGGCACTGCTTTTCCTGTGGGACCTAAGTAAAGCACACTGAAATCGGCTGAGGGCCTGGCAGGAGTGAGTAACTCCGGACTAATATTGAGTATTTGGGAAAAGTGGGTTTATGGAGGAATTTGAAGGACAAGATTGTAACAAAACACAAAGGCACTGTCAATTATAAGATTTTGAATCTAGAGAAATTACCTGAATCATAGCCCTGCTAAAAGGAGTACTGGGACTCAGTGAGAGTTGAGCAGCTTCCCAAAATTTGGGATTATTTGGACAGTTCTCCCTGTCTTTGAAATCCAGAACTTGTTATCTGTTAATAATAGTATTAGCTATATATCATATTCATGTACATTTTGGAGGTTTTTCATGTTCTTGAAGTTAGGAAACCAGAACTGGACAGATTTTCCTAGTAATTCCCATCAGTGTTATGCATTATTTCAAGTGCACTTTAATCCTTTATTTTCATCCTTTCATCCTTGATACCTCTTACTGGATTTAACAAGATCCAGTTGACCATGCAAGGAAGACTTGTAATATTTGACTTTGTAACTATTAATGTTCTTATTCATAAAACCCACTTTGAGATTAACAGGTTAGTTACCTGAAATTTTGACCATTTTCCCTAATGTTGATGACTCAGGTTCTCCAAAGTAAGTCAGGGCTTAACTGGTAGTGAGTGCAAGCTATCTGGGTAACTGTCTAAGGTCCAGTATGTCACATCCAGTTTCCATCAAAGTCTTAGCCAGGTAAAACAGTTTCAGTTTTGCTTTTCTACTGTGATTTGCCCTATTTGTGGGGCTTTATGAGAAGTCTGCGAGTCACTTAAGTTACATTCTGAAGGAGAAGTTAGAAGCAAGTCAATGAAGAGAAGTAAAACTGACAAGCAAAGTGAGTAACGTGATAGAGCTGTCATGGGAAGCTCCTGTTTCTTGGAGAGGTAGAAAGTTTGAATTAGGAGGTAAGGAGAAATAAATGGAAAGAAGTAGAGGGACTGAACTGGAAGGGAAGGAGGAAAAGAGAAGCAGCAAAGCAGGCCTAACGTGGTGAAGATGAAGAGTTATTTTACACTTGGCACTGTTGTCTACAAGTGTCTGACTGAATCCAGCACAGAAGTGGTTTGTTTAAACAGCAAAATGTTGTGGCTGGGCAGGTCCTGCTGAAGGAGCAGACTTAGTCTAGCACAGGTATTGGAAAACAAGTAAGGTGTTTTAGCCTTTCCCATCTCTGATTGAAACTGCTCATTGTGGCACATATTCCCAGTGCATGTGGTCAGGTTGCATAGCTGGGTAACCATCCTACATTTAAAACAGCTTTGTGTCTGGTCCCATTAGCTCATAATAACTGTGAGCCTCTTCCTAGGCCCAAAATACTATCTCCAACTATTATTGTAGCAGCTGCTTTGGCACTATGCCCAGGAACTGCTCTTCATCCCACGTGGGGAAGTGCAGGGGCAGGAGAAAGTTGGTGGGGGCAGCACAAGATAGAGCCCAAAGAAGGGCAGTGAAGCTGGTGAAGGGTTTAGAGGCACAAGTCTTTTGACAGGTACCTGAGGTTGTGTAGCCTGGGGAAAAGGAGGCTCAGGGTGACTTTGTTGCTCTCTACAATTACCTGAAAGGAGGGTATAGCAAGGTGGGGGTCGGTCTCTCCTCCCAGGTAACAAGTGACAGGATAAGAGAAAATAGCCTTGAGTTGTGCCAGAGGAAGTTTAGATGGAGATTAGGACAAAACAATTGTCCAGCATGTAGATGTGGCTCTTGGGGACTTGAGTTAGTGGTGGACTTGGAAGTGCTGGGCCTTTTCCAAGCTAGATACTTCTATAAGGAATGCCCTCTGGCTTCCTGATGGTCCTTTCTATGGCTGACATGCCTTTTTTAATAATCATGATGTAAAAAAATTGTCTGGTAATTGCTTTTGATTACAAAAGTAATTAGGGTGAAAGGGAACATGATTCTCTGTATGTGCAGTTCAGGAGCAGAGCTACAGGAAGACAAACATCCGGCCCTTGAGAGGAAATTTGTGGCAAATCCAAGAATTGAACACAAGTCCAAAGTCCCCTGTTGCTGCTTTAGCCACAAGAATCCTGTCGTTTTACAGATAGACTCTAAACACATAATGATAGATGTTTATTTTAAATTCCAAAGAATCTGTCATTGAGAGACCTCATTGTCCTTGGCAAATACTTATTCCTAAATACTCCTTAGGAATTTCTGGCCTAAGGGAGACTCAGTTCTGTAAATTCAGTGTCCTAATAATGTATTCTTAATATTTTTTTGCACATCAGAAGTCTTACAAATACATGACTGTGTGAAGCCTTTTAGATTTGTGTGTCTGATCCTGGTAGCTGACTGCACTAGTTAGGTGTGCCTGACTGCACTCCAAAAGTGCAGACAAAATCATCTCCACTCCTTTCTCTGACCCTACAAGGAAAGCTACGAATTTTGTAACTTAGTTCGGTTTCCTCCAAATTAAATCAGTGAGATAAGGATCTGTACTAGCACATGACTCTCCCCATGCTATAGGGTGTTGTAAGTCAAAAGTAATTAAAAATCCCATTTTCTTGCATTTAGTAAGCCTTAGTATCAAACTGTAGTATGACAGAAAAGTCTGGAAATTGGATCTGAGCTTGCCTGCATACATGGGATAAGTCTGATCTTGCTAGAGACAGCTGTGTTCTGTTCATGTTCCAGTTAAAGCTGATCTGTTACTCTACTTTGTGTTGGTGAGTCTGCACTTGGAATAGCGAGTCCAGTTGCATCCCTTTTCTGTCCCCTCATCCCATTCCTGCTCAGGAGTGATGTGGAGGAATTGTAGAGGACTATAATGATGGTCCAGGGCCTGGAACACTCAACCTGCAAGAAAGAACTGAGGAAGCTGGTCTTTTTTAGTTCTAGGTAAGAGACTAAAGGGTATTGAATAGCAACTTGCAGTGACTTAGAGGGTGGTTACAAGGATAACAGAGACAGTGTCTTGTCAGTACTGGCACAAGCCATGCAAGGGGTAATAGCTGAAAGCAGCAGGAAATGGGAGGTTCTGGTTGGCAATTAGGAAGCACATTTCTCTAGGAGGGTAGTACAGGAGGGAGACAAAGTTATGGCCAACTTGGTCAAATGGGAGGTTGGACTCGAGACCTTCAGGGGTCTCTTCCACCCAACATTTCTTTGATTCTGTTACAGAACATGAATATTCAGTTCATTGACTGTTTTTTCTAATTTATATTTTCTGAGTTTTTAGCGTGATTTTGCTCAAGGCCAGATTCCACTGCTTCTATGTTAAGAAGTAATTTTAATCCCTTGTAATCAATAGGACTATTTTTGGCACAAAGTTCTGGATTGAAAAATCCACAGATATCTGTATTGCAAGTCCTAAAGGGGATTGATTTCTTTCTTTCTTTCTTTCTTTTTTTTTTTTTTTTTTGTCTTTTTGTAAAACACTGGACTTGCTTAATGAATAAGCAATGAATGCAGCAAATAAGAAAATTACTGAAGTTGAAGGAGCTTGATGAAACTTGATTGCATCTCATCTCTTAAAATTCATATACTGCTTGCTTTTCTTTGAACACAGAGTATGTTTCTCTGAGAAAGTGATATTTGTGTGGATGTGATTAATCTTCTCTTAACCCATTCTTGTGACCTTTTACTTAAGTAACCTGATTGAAATCTCACTTTGTTAACTTTAATTGACATTGAAAGAAAATTTATTTTTCCAGAAGCCAGGCAGATCAATATGAATTTGCACTCTGCTAATTTTGCTTCCTGGACTTGTCTTGAAAACTGTAAGAACGTGATGGAAAACATTGAGTCTCTGTTGTTACTCTATGTTTGCTATGTTAGTGGGTTGTCCAAAACATTTGAAAATGAACTGCAAAATGATAGTGTGGCCATTAGAGATGAAAGTAGCCCTTTGAAATAATTCACTCTCTCCTGAAGAGAAGTGTGCACTCCTCCTTTTGTGCTTGATTCAGAATTAAAAGTTTGGACTGTGATTATTACTTCAGACATTTTAGGCTGTCCAATAAAGTCGTTGATCTAATTAAACCAGAGGGTAAATTACAGCTTTCAGCACCTAGATCTCCCTATATATAAGGTGGTGTTAAGTGCACCTTCAAAAGCAGAAATAAATAAGTTAATAGCAAATCTAAAGGGATCAGTTCTATCATGGTTTGACAGTAAAAATTATTGCCAGAAAGATCACCATGTCCTTAAAAGTAGCAAGGTCCATTTTTTTCCTGAAAGGATAACATTTGGCTAAATAGTGTGGTCTGACATTAGGTTTCATTAGGTGTAAATGACATTGCAGAGCCTCAGGCTTTAAAGTGGCTTGAAGAGGTACAGGAAGGGTATTTTTCTTTCACCTGTCACCATTTATTTTCCTGAGCTACTGGCCAGTAGCCTGGCATTTTCAGCTAATGGGAATTAAATAATACAGCTGTAATACAAATGTTTGTTGTTGCTTGATCTTATGTGGCAGTCAATAAAGTTTAAATAAAAATCTGGAAAGAGAGCCACATAATGGTTAAGGACCCTCAGCTAACTTTGGATTTTTATGGCCTTCTCATTATAGCTATTATACACTAACACAACCACTAATGAAAGGCTTGGAAACTTTGCGTGGGATGAGGCTCATTTCAGGCAGGAGGAGGAAGTGACCGTCTGCTCGGAAATAGCTGTGTGCCAACCCCACACACACCCCGCCTGTGCGTCTACTTGCTTTTCTAAATTAATTTACAGCAACATTCATCTCAGCTTTGTGCTGGGCTGCTGAAGAGGCCACCCTTGTTACCAGTGGGAAGCTCAGCCAGGCCCAGGCTGCCCTCTGGGACTCATCCCAGTCTTTGCACACATGTCCCAGCCTCCTGGGGCACTCACGTTTCCCCCAGGGCAGGGCTTGGCCCAGGGATGGGTATTACCAATGCCAAAGGCTTGTAGAGTCCCTAGTTAAATCCTTTCTAGCAAGAGGTGCTGTTTTTATGGTAATGTGCTCTCAATTACATCATTGATATAATTTCTGTGTTAGTTTTTAGTATTTCTTTCCTGCAAAAAAAATTTGCTCTAATACCTTTTGATTCTCATAGTTCAATTTATTTGCTTACTTTATGAAAATTGTACATCCTAGAAGATAACAATTGCTGCTATTCCTGGTGAGAAATTTTCTGCGCTTCCCACGAGAAAGCAATTTCAATTCTAGTGAGACATTGTACAACTTGTTTCTGACTGCAGTGTTAGTAAAATAAATCTTCTCAGAAGTAAGGGGAGGATTTTTAGCATCTCTTTCTGGGTGCCTTTTTTTTTTTTTTTTTTTTTCACCCCAGGAAGCTCTCTGAGGCTTACACTGCTGCCTTCCATGGGCCTGCAAGGAGCCATGCTGCTTCTTTGTGCCTCCATCTTCCATCTGTCAGAGAAGCATTGCAGTGCCTACCTCCCCAGTTAAGTACTTTGAAGATTATTGATGTTGCAGCAAAGCTTTTATATGAGCATTTGATTCTAATATTTCTTCCTTCCACAGTATGTTTTATTCAGGCCAAACTCCTACCCACTCTCTTTACAGCTAATAGAGCAGAGAATCTTTTATCGTGGCTGTTCCCCATTGCGGTCTGAGAGGTCTGTTTTGATATGTCAGCACAAGGAACTTTTCTTTTTATAATTACAGATTTTGTCAACCATTTTGACTACTAATCGAGCTGCAATATGGATTATTGCCTTATTAGTAACACGAGCAGTTCTCCAAAACACACAGCCTGAGGCAGAGCCTCATTAGGGAAGACTTCAGGCCAGTTTATTTAGTAAAGCTGTAAGGAACTGGAAATAAGATCTTATACTGGGAAATGTTGAGTAACCTTAAGCGTAGGCATAAAGCCCTGCTTCCCTTAGGGACACACCCTATCCATAGGTGTTTTGCTGTTCCTGTAACTGGCTATGTGTTAGGAGAGAATCCACTGGCTGGTGTTAAACCAATGAACAAGGCAGCGCTAGGGTCAGCCAGCATGTTTAGGAAAAGAACTCTGAGGTATTTCTCCTAAAACCTGCCTTCTGAGGAAGACACTTGCCTCAAGAGGAAAGAGAAAAGTGGTCAGTGACATAATTTGAATGCAAAATTAAAGACTACTGCTGAACATTAAAATATTTCTTCTGGTTCCCCAGGGATTTTGCATGGAATTCACTGCGCTCAGTGTGAATGGCAGAGGGACTATATTCATATTTGGTAAATTGGCTGGATGGGCTCCTGGGATTTGAATTGTTTAACACAGAAAGCTCTTGATTTGAGGATATTTTGTAGCGTCCAGTGGCAAGATCCACCCACAACCCCTCAAGGGATGTATACAAAAGGATATGTCTAATTTTGCATCGTGAGTAGTTGGAGAAGAATACAAGCCAAGCATTCAAGCTGCATGATTTAAAGAGCAATAAAAAAAAATGAGATATAAATTAAAATGATCAGACTAAAAGTCTTTTCTTAGAAGCATACAGAATTGGACTCAATATTTCAATTAGTACTTCCTTCCTCCCGTCCTGGAGTAATTCTGTTCAGGTCACTGAAACTTTCTTGAATTAACTAGATTTTAGTAAACATTTTCAGAGGAAAGAAAATTGAACTCCACTTCCACCCTTTCAAATGAAATATTATTATTTCTTCAGAATTACTTAATTCAATGACATTTTTTCATTTTCATTTTAACATTATTGTTACCTAAAATATTATGAAAGATACCTGTGTTTTAAAAATGTAAGTATTAATTTATAACATATACAATTAAAGCAGCAGATGAAATATTTTGCTATATCTAAAATATTTGTGTATTTACTGAAAATACTTCATTTTTATTCAAATAAAAGTAGAAAGCTTTTTGATTCTTCTCTGGCTAAGAACTGGCATAACTAATACAGCTTTGACCCTGATCACTACTGTGTCAGTTTGGTTCCCCAAATTTAGTAGCCTTTAAATTGCATCCATAGCACCACAGCATAGTTATAGTTCAGACTTTCTAGGCACCAGGAGGAAGCATGTACCTTTAAATGTCTTACTCTGAATTTAGCCAGAAGTGAATCTTATTTTTGCATAGTTATTTAAGTACCTGGGCAGGATTTTTTTCATTAAAATGTTGCCTGTAACTAAGGCACAAAAAAACATTAAGCCACTTTGTTGTCTGTCTACTTTAAATGAAAATGTTGCATTGGTAAAAAATTACTCTTGAAGTATTTTTTATCTTGTGAAAATGTTTCCAAGCAGAAATACTTCAAAAGTACATTTTTCATCCACTAAAGAAAATGTTCTCAAAATTAAGGACTTCTAAATGTGCATGGTAGCAGGTAAAGGAAACAACTCTATTAACAGAACTAATGATAAAATAACTCAGAAATGGTCTTGTTCTGTTAGACTCATCATTCACTGTGAAAGTCAGCTGAGTTTTGAATGGCTGAAAATGCAAGTGGCAGAGGGCTGTGGGCTGGGAGGGGGATTCAGAGGGGTCAGCTTCAGGTGCTTTGAAGGAGACAAGGGTTCAGGACAGCTTTCTTCAAACGCAAACCCACCACAGCTGTTCCGTAGCTGACTCCTGAGCAGAGAGTCAACAAGTGTCACTAGTTGTGGTATGAAAACTAGGTCCAGCCTGTTGTCTTTGGAGCAAGGACCAAAGGGAATAAAGAAGGGGAAGGAGAGTGATGGAATGGGTTTATAGTCTGTGTTCTGTCTTCAATAATTAGGTTTCCCTTTAAAAAGAGATTTGTTTTTTTTTTGCTTCTTTGCCTTCATTGATGTCACTATCGACTTTTGGTTCACAGTTTTATGGTCATGTTGTTGTTTCTCCTTCTATAAGGACTGCCAGGCTGTCCAGAGCAGTATCTTGTTTTCAGCCTCGCACACCAGTCAATCCCCAGGAAGAGGCTATGATGTAGGACACAGACACAGCAGTGCTTCTCCTAACATGTTCTGTGGGTTTCAGATAATAGTGGTTAGTGATCATCTGCTGATGGACCTTTATCCTGCATGGATTTGTCTAATCCTACTTTGAACCTGTTAATACTCCTGGCCTCTACAATATCCTCAGGCAACAAGTCTTGCATGCTAATTGTATATGGGGCAGTGTTTGAACTGTGAAGAGGTATGTGAAGTGGGTCCACCCTGTCTTCGGGAGAGAGATGGCATGCTTCATCTTTGTAACTGGAGGATGGGAGCCCAATAAAAGAAATGAGGCATATTTTGAATTGCAACCCTCAGCAAATAATAAGGAGTAACACTAAGAAATCCTGACTTGGAAACATACGGAGTCTCAGAGGACACACATTTTCCAACACGGACTTTTTATGCACCAAGACAGTTCAATCACCAGATTCAGTGGGAAAACTTTTGTGATTAGTGTTGGTCTTCACAGGGGGAAACTGTGCAATACAGGTGGGGAATATTGTGTGTTTTGTGCTTCTGTGTTTGTCAACATGCTGGAATCAGGCAGAGTAAATGTTGTGGGGTGCTTGGCGGCTCTTGTAGGGAACAAACAGCCGTTTTTAACTGCTCCAGCTTTCAAGTTTACTGTTTCATGTATCATTTGTGACTTCCTCAGACTATCCCAGGGAACCAGGAAAGAGATGCCTTATTTCATTCTGTATCTGACTAGGGTTATGGGTATTTCTGTTTCTTGGTGCTGTTTGACCATCAGCTAAGGTGCAGATAGTGAGGAAGATTTTTGTTGGAGTTTCAGGTGCTACTTCATAACAAAGTGGAAACAAAATCTGGTGGCACCCAACTCTGTTATCTAGGGAGTCTTGTTCCTTATTTGATTATAGAAGAAGTTCAAATTTCTGCTTATAGGTTTTTCATTTAATGTCTCTCATTCATCTCTGTGAACCTCTACAGGGCTCTACTCCTGCATCTGAGCACCATTTTATCCCGGAGTGGTGGGGGACGTATCGGTGCTATTCCAAAGAAAAACTCTCAATTAGGATTTCAGCACAGGTACTGAGTAGAGGCTTTCTGTGCCTATAAAGGTAGAGTGCAAATCTTGTAGACAGAGAAAATTGGATTTCCCAAGCAAAGGGAAGTCCAGCTGAGACAGAGGGATCTAAATCCTGCACAAGAGGAACTTACCCCCTCTCTTTCCATGCTCCCATCTACAGCCAAGAATGTGGCACGGGGGTGGGCTGCACAATGGTTACAAGCCTTGTACAGCACGTACAGAGCCTGGTGGAGGTTGGAGTGCCAGCTCTGAATCAAGTATTGCAGAGACAGAAGTAACAGGCTCACATTAAAAGTTGAGCAATGCAGACAAACTGAGGCAGCGGTACCTCTACGTCTGTCATGTTGACAAGAAGCTGCTTTTAGTAATCCTGAGCAGGAGGAGGGTGCCTTTTTGGCCTCTAGCAGAGACTAAAATGTGAGCTACTTTTGTCCCTTGGTCCTTTTAGCTGTGGAAAACCCAATTTTAGCACAGTGGAGATTATATATACATATATACACACACACACACATGTATGTATATATACACATTCAAGCTAAAATTTGAAATCATTGAAAAACCACAAAGTCTTGAATTAGAAGAGAGGTCAGGGGAAAGTTCGTGAACCCCAGCTGGCACAACAAACACAAGCAGCAGCTGATTCACCTCTCCTGAGTTCTGTCAGCATGGTGTGGCTCAGCAGGACCTTCAGCATAACCACAATCACAGGCTTCTCTTAATGGAGCTTCATCTCACACATATCCTTGGCATGTAGTGTCTAGGGCCAGGCACTCTAACCCTGGCAGAGATGGCGTGTTTTACTCAAAAGAGTACTTTGTAATTTAAAGTATTTTAAATTGTGGCTTATTAGCAGCAGTTCCTTCCCGAGCAGTGTGTGACGCAGCTGCATTTGATGCCATTACTGTAGCACAGCTAGAGGCACACGGCTCAGCCCGGCCTGTAGGATGCCAAGGCAAATTTTTCATGGGATAAATAAGGGAGGTATGATTTTCTAAATCTGTAAATACCTAAATATTTCTTAAAGTTTGGCTCAGATCACTGCTCACCAACTAGAAGACACCCAGCTCAGCATATTTATGGTTCTATGATTTACCTAGAGACAGAATCTAATTGTGCTTTTCTTTTAATGTAAATAACTCTGAGATTTTTTTTTAATCTCATGAAATAAATAGACCACAGCCTTTTAATTTAATTTTTTTTTTATTCTCCTGAGCTATAGTACCATTGTATGTTAAAAAAGAAGGGAAGTATTATGGCCAATACTCTTTTACAGAGGTTACAGAGCATCCCTTTACAAAGGCCTTTTTGAAGGTCAGTATTACCAGCATCATAGTAGAGGTGTAGAAACTGAGGCCCCTGGAGGTGAAATGACTTTCCTATCTTTGCACAGTGCACTGCTGAAAAAGATGGGGCTGAACAAAATTCTGGATAGACCTAACCTTATGCCAAGGGCTGCTTGTATTCCTTCACCAGACAACTGCTGCTGTCATCTTTGCCTTTGGATGCCTCTGGTTTAGTGTTTTATAAGATGTGCTAGTGGAGAGACAGTAACAAAACCAGAGCAGAGTCAGAGAACAGTCTGAGATTGGAGCATGTTTGAGAGAAATCTTGGTAATCTTGGTCAAGCTTGAAAACTGGTTTGAGGCAAATTCTCAGTTTCAAATCCCACATTAAATGGCTGCATTTGTTGCCAACATGTATGTTGTAAATTTGTTTTTTCTTCTGGAGACTTGCAGAACTCCTTTAACCTGGCCCTGGTAAGATTGATACGGTATCCTTTCAAATACCTTGAACAAAACATGCCAATTTTCTATTGCCTATTTTTAGGCTTCCAGCTGGGCCTAAGAATTGAAAAGTTATTAAAGAAAGCCAAGATCTGAGCAAATGTGCCTGTTATAAATTGTAATATAAACCGCTTATAAGTATAGGTTTTATCATCCTAGAGTTATTTCTTAATTTAAATGTTTCATGTGCATATCTTGGAGATGGGGATGTATTTGGGTGAGGAACGCGATTATAAAAGTTATTTCTTTGTATGCCAGACTGTGATTATTCCAGATTGTAAAAATAAAGGTATTACACATCTGTGAAATACCTGACAAACTTCTTTGACAAACCAGATGTTAGACCATCTAATACTTATTTTAAAGATACAAATACAAATGAAAAAATACATGCATACTTCTTCTGTTGCGATGATAATGTTATTGCTGTAATGTTAATTTGTTTTGCTTTTCATGTCTCCTGCAGCAAGAGCAGTGTGAGTATTTGAGTCTGGTTCCCATTTATTTTGCTTGGAATGTGTAGGACTGTCTTGAATATCTTCCATCATTATTTGGACGGTACATGTGCAATAGCTCTCTTAGTGTAGGGCATGGAGACATACTGTAGGTATATAGTGTAATTAACTGCAAAGCTATTTGGGAGCAGCTGTTCCCTATTGTTGTTGCTTAATGTTGAGCAGCACAACAAAGCCTTAAGGCAGCACTTGTTAGTATTTATGGAAACCCATTAGCCAGTCTGTGAATAAGCCTGCAAAAGAAGAGGAAATTCTGATAATAATAAACACGGGTTCTTGTTAAAGCAGGAGAACTCCAGCCATCCCTAACACTCAGTGCTGGTAAAGGCTCTTGTCCCTTTGATTTGTGCCACAGACCAGATCCAAACCCTTCTCTGAATTACCAATTGAAAATTTAAATGGGTGAAGTCCTTTCCAAGGCAATGCTTTGCTCTTCCATCCCACTGCATTTTTTAAAGGAAATAAGAAACCTTTCCTACTACAATCTAGTTTTGGTGCCAGGATGTACATAGGAAATACTATTTCCTGCCTGCGCTGGCAAGTTCAGTTATTAAACCACTTCCTCCAAGAGCCAAACTTCTTTGAAGAAGAAATAAAGTTCAAAGCCTTTTTAAGAGACCATTTGTTCTTCTTATGTGCCTAACCTGAATGTTACATTGTGTGCCATTTAAATAAAGAGACCTTAATCTCTTGAAGATGGACTGGCTGTTGCTCTAGGTCACCAGTTTGAGAGAAGCAGACATGGGTTAAAACTGCATTTTTAGGAAGCTGTTTTCTGAAATTGAAGGATTTTATTGCACTGAGCAGCCACAGAGCCATGGAACAGCTTCTTGCAGGACAGCAGTGGCTCTGGGCTTCTGGCAGAGACAAGGAGGCTTATGCTGTCATGTGTGTTTATTTGGACATTAGGTAGCTTAGAGTCCAGATGTTAGGCAGATACCTCCAATTGCTTTCTTTCTATCAAAGTCACCTCACTTTTACTGGAATTCTAGGTTGGGTTTTAACTGAAAATACTGTGTAAAGATGAAAGGTACCTATCCTGTTGCGACTAAAAATGATGTTGTGAGACTGGTGGTCAGTCAAACTCAAGGAAGGGAACTCAGACAGTGATCGTCAGTGTAAGGACAAAGCTTATTTAGAAGCAAAAATGTTTCCAGAAATCATTTGCTGTCACTCCTTGTGCTCCAGCTTTGCCTTAAACAACAGAGAGACAATTAGCTGGGGAAAAAATGGTTCCAGTACAAAGTTCCACCCTCTGATTCTGATAAAAACAATGAGGGAGGTTTGCCAAGTGTTGTAGGCATTTTCTAACCTTGGAGCATGTTAGCAGTAAGGTACATTTGTGAGGAACAGCAGCAGTGAAATGTTTATTATTGTGTGCCTCCATCCTTTTTGTGAGTATTATTCTGCAAGGACGGGGCTGCTTTTCATCTGATCTGTGCTGCCAAGGCGGATAAGAGAGGTTTATGTGATGTCAGATCTGAAACCAAGGAACCTGTAGACAGGTTCTGAGCAGTGATGCCTCTGGCAACTGGTTTCAAGGCAGAGCTTATGTAGAGTGCCTGAGGTTTTAATAAGCGTATAGATGTCTGAGAAGCACATAAAGAGCATGGGAGGTGACAGGCTGACCCAGTCACTTTCATTAATTGGGATCAAGTTACCTTTTACATCTGGGCAGAGCACTGTACTGGAGATTTAGGAAGTGAACAGTAAGTTGCCATTGTCTCTGTGCACCAGGTTCTTGGTAACTGGTAAACTGGGACATGGAAAGTAAGTTCACAGTAAAAGGGGATGTTCACGGCTGAGAGATCACCACACTGCGTAAATCATGCCTGCAAAAGTGCAAGCATAAATCATTGAGACCTTTGTAACGTGGGGTTGTCAAAGGCTGCTGTTCACATGCGAGTTCTACACACACCAAATCAAATACTCTATCATAGTTCTCAATGGGCTTTGTTTTATGCTGGTCAGAGTTTAGGACTAAATCTTCAGGTAGCTCGATCAAATACTCCATGAGTGAATGAGAAGTATACAGGTGTCTACAGAATTATCAACTCAATTGTAAGAATGTTGAGTTCATTTTATTGGTATTTAAAAATAAAACAACCATGAAATAGCCGAAAGTCTATCTCCTGGCTGCTTAATCCTGAGAAGTCAAATTAAAACTAAAAGGAATTATTTGTCTTTTTGGTGTAAGGTAAAAATTTGAATATTTCCCATATTTCACTTCCTCAACTTAGGACCTGCAGCATGGAAAGGACTAACTAAATGTGCTTAAAAGACATGCATCTTTCTTCAGTGTGGAAAATCTTGCAGTGTTCTAACAAAACATTTCTAGAATTGAAGATGGACTGACTGATTCAAGAAGAGAAACCCAGGTTTCTTTTTTTAAACTCTGAAAAGTTTACATTTTGAAAAAGATTAGTTATTTCACTGTAGTACAAAAAAAATTGCAGATCCCTGCAAAAATATTTTGGGGTGTCTTGTTTTCTGGGAAGCTTTCCATAGAATTCTTAATTATGTTTTTATTGAGGTTGAATTGATTTTAACCTAATTTTTGGCTTTTTGACTCTTTGGGATATATTTTGATCATTTTTGATGCTTTTGCATAAGTGTAAGGCTAGAAGCCTACAAGGAAAAAACTTTCTCCTCTGGTCTCAAGCATCTGAGGAACTGGGGGCTAAATAAAAGCATTCAGTGTTGTAAGAGTTGAAACAAAATTTTGACAATTGGAAACACTGGGTCTAGTAAAAGTCTTCCATCTTAGTTACAGCGAGTGGAATCAATGATCGCTGGCAGAACAGGATTTTTTCTTGTTAACATGAGCTTGTATCATGCAAAGCTGAATCCAGGCAGGGCAACAGACTAAGGTCCAGGTGTGCTTGGAACTTGCTTCTGGGGGGTGATACCGTTCTTGGCAAAGGGGTCTGCGGAGTTTGGTCAATTCAACCTAAAACATATTAGCATTGTTTCTGTAAAATACGTAGTGAGGTATCATTAGTGAATATGTACGTATTGGATATGTGTGCACATTCTCCCATGCATAAATTGTGGGTCAAACAGCAAGCAGCCCAATGTCAGCATGCTGTGTAGCATGAGGAGGAAATCTGCTTTCTACCCTATTTGTTCTTGGCAGCAGTCACCGGTACCTGTGCTGCCCTGCTGGGAGTATTCAGAGTGTGGGAATCCTCTGACCCTGGGGCACTGAGAAGCACTGGCTTCTGATTCTCTGCCTGGCAACTCACAGTCCCTGTACTGCAGCTCTCCCCAAGAATATTTGGTTCATTTGCTCTCAGCTGATTGGAAAAGCCTGTTCATTCCCTCTGCACTGGGAATTTGAATCTTGCCAGGTTGGTTAGTGCTGGCTGGTGATGATCTGGCTTTTCATCAAGTCCAGCCTCATTCAGAATTCCTGGGTTAAGTATATCACTGCCACATTATCTTACTCCTGAACAACATCTCAAACCTTCACATCACTTACAACCGGCATCTTCCCATGCAACTCTTTTATGAAATGATAGCTCATATTAAAAGCATGATTTTTTTTTTAATTATAAGAGAGTTTTGGGGAAATTTTCATCTAGCATTCTTGTTTTCAGGCATTTCACTCTAAAATGGTCATATCTGCTCATTTCATTCAAGTTAATCCAATATGGGTTAAAACTAATGAAATGCAGACTGCATTAAATTCCACTCCTATATTTTAAAGTTCAATATAAGTATACTTATTTTTTGCTGCTAGTTAGTATTTTTTTATTGCTGCAGATCTTGGAGGCTCTGCTTGGGAATGGGAGGCTATTGTGCAAGTAGCAATGAACAGACACAGAAAAAGCAGTCCTTGTCTTAGTGGCTTCCTGAAATTTGCACATCCCTGCATCTGAGCACGGATCTAAGTCTTTGTCTCATCTCTCAATACTGTACTCCACTGAAAGAAATTACCAACCCATACTCCTTGAGAATATCAGGCCTGTTTCAAAATGAGAATCGCTCTGTTGTCTCTATTATTCTATTTTCTTTTCTTAAAGAGAATAAATCTTGTACTTCAGCAACAGAAAGAACTTCCTGTGAAAGATGGTTTCTTTTATCACTTTTATTTTGTACTGATTGAACAAAGATGTTTCATGTTTAACTTCATCTAGTACTTGCAGCAGCCTGTTGACAGTTGGTCCGGTCAGCATCTTTCTGAAACCTGTGGAAGGAATCTAAGGGGGTATAACAAGCCACTATTTTTAGAGTAGGGTATAGGGAAAAACTACTGGATAGATGGATTTGACTGGTGATTGTAGTGCCACTTAATGGAACTAAAATGGTCAGTGGTTTTGGGTGCTCTCATTTCATCAGTCTGTGATCCTTTTTCCCAGACCACAGTTTCACTGCACTGGTCACAGAAAAAAATGACTTATAGACTGTGGGGAATCTGTATTTACACTATAATAGCTGCCACAGGAATATGCCAGACAATTACTTTGGGAGCTCCTATAATAAAACATATCTTGAACTCATATTTTGGGGGGGTTATGGGACTTTTGTTTGTTTTTTCTATAGATCCTGCACTAACTTTTTCCATCTGAAAGTGTACGACACTAATCTGTCTGACCAATGTATTACGCAGTCCCAGGAAGGCAAATTTAAGAGCAGATTAAATCTAGTGTAGTGTATCTTGTCTATTAACTGTTGGCAACTCTTAGTTCCCTTGCTTAGTGTACTAAATCTGTTCTGACTGCTTTTGTTCGTAAATACATAACAAAAGGTGTCTCACAGTACAGTCTTGTTATAATGCGAAAAAAATGTTGAGAAGAAAACATGTTGAACATTAAAGTGACAATCCTATTCAGACTATCAGGGTCGGTGATTTGCACCGTCTGTGCCACGTTTTGTAGCACAGGAAAATGAAGAGAACCAGACAAGGGCTAGTACTTAAAATTACATGAGCAAAAAATGTAAATAGAAATCAACAGACTGGAGATTCTTTTGTTTGATTTGCATAGCTTAAAAAATATTACTTGTCATTGAGAGAAAAAAAAAAAGCACAAAGTTTTAAGCAGAGCTGTTTGCTGGAACAGTACATATCTTCCTTTGGCAGGCATTGATCTATTTTTGACATATAAGCTATACAGTGTATTAGCTGTATATATTAGCTAGGAGAGTACGAGTTCTCGAAGGAACAGATGGTTATTCCCAGCCTGGACAGCACTTTTTAAGCATTAAGAAATCTATATAACTGTTCAAGTGAATTACTTGGGGTTTGCTACTGCAGTTTTAAAGCACAGTGTAGACTTAAACAGTCTCTATCACAAGCAGCCCCCCAAAAATAAGAGGTTTCCTTTCTTATGCCCTCTTCATTTGCCATGCACTTTAAAAATGACAGTTGTTGTCCCTATGAAGATTAGGAGATCCATGTTGGGTATGTCACATGCTTTGATGGTAGTATTGCCCCAGGCGTTTGTCATCCAACCTACAGGGATAACAATGTGTAATGGTGGTGCTTTTTTCAGAACACTGTAAGTATACAGATATTATTAAATTTTACAATTACCACAGGGAATGAATCAAAGCCTCCAATAAGCAAATGAACTATATATTATTGCCCTGCCTTTATAATTTTTGTTCAGTACCAGCTGATTGCATTTCTGTTATCACTTAGTTGTTTCTCTGCGTGTAGTTTTATCTAATTTCTCTTTATTTCAGTCACTTGCAGAGGAGATAAATGGATTACTTCAGACTAATTGCTACTTATTTAGAAACCATCAACCTTCTGTAAGAGTTTCAAATCAGTGGTTTAAGATAGCTTTTATTATCTGTGGTATTTATCTTGAAGCCTTTTATCACTGAAGAGGCTGTTAATAAGTTGTTTTTATGAAGCCACTTTTGATTTTCCCTTACCTGGTCTGCCAAAATTTTAACAGATTATGATAGTTAAGTAGATAATGAGATATTTACTTCTTTTAATAACTATATGGATTGAAATACCACTGATAGACCTTGCAGCTGCATGGGTTTGATTATAAAGTGTCTGACAGAAAGAGAACTAGAATAAAAATAAATATTGCATTATCCTGATTTCCCATCCTTATGTGATGGAGGAAGCAGCTGCATTATTTATCTAATTGAAGGAATGTTATAAGTATTTTTAATTAAATGAAGAATACTTAGTAATACTGGAAAAGTAAACAAAGGATAAATGACAAAATGAGCTCAAGTCAGCTAAGATGGTTTAATTTACAAGCGTTGTACCCTTTCGTATAATTATTGCAGAATGTGCTTGTACATCAAAATCAATGTATCCAATCTATATTCAACAACATATCAGTTTCTCATCCCGATTAGCAAGCTTTCTTCTTTTCCCAATGCAATTGGATAGCAGGTTCATGGAGCCTAATTCTCACATATCCTTTTGCACAAATTTTCAGGGGGATTCATCTCTTCTTCCCTCGGTGTGGAGGTAAAATCCAGCTTCCTATTGCCAATATATATAAAATTTTTGAAGTTGTCATGGTTTTAAAACATACTCTAATCCCAAAGCATTGAATGATTCTTGAGTGGGAAATGGGATTTTCATAGGCTAACTGAAATTAAGCTTCAGCTACACAAAGTACCTAATTTAGTTTTCTCACTCATTCTAATTGATGTTCACAGCAATAGATCCAGCATGGTAACCTCAGATGAACACAGTCCCAGTTATTGTTTGTATCAGAGGAAAAGGCACAGCACAGGAGTTAAAAAATTTACAGGTAATTTGCTCTCTAAGGGAGTCGTTGACATTTCACAGTTAAAATATAGTTTTCCAGGGATGCAAGGCTTTATTTGTGGAAGGCTTCCATGTAGGTGGACAGAACATAAAGATTCTGCAGGATCTGGGATGTAAATTTGGATGAAAAGCATATTCCTCATGAAAAAGTCCTTATCTTTGCAACCAGCTACCTCAAAAGATTCAGTGAAAGCCCTAAGACATAATTAGATCATGGAGTTTGATCCCTGCCAAATTCGTAATTTAAGTCAACGCTTAAGTCACATCTCTAACAACAACAACAACATAAAGGAACTGCCATTAGTGCATGGAAGTGATGCTTTCATGTGCTAATACCCTGATCACTCCAATTTTCAGTTAAAATCAGGACTCAAGAAGACCTAACTAAATCCTCCATCTCAATGAATTCTCTCAGAGGTGACTTTTCCTTAGCTGTTTCCATTTCTTAAAGATTTTTTTTTTAAATCCATTAATACATATTTTGTAGTCTATTAAGTGTTTTATGCTAAAGTTTAGAAGAAGTGTATTTTGCCTAAGGTTAAGTAACTCTTTGTTCAGAACTTACTTCAGTAGATCAAGCTTTCCAGCATATCCATTCTTCCTAGGCACTCCCCATCTTTTTACAAATATAGCAAAATAAACATGAAGGAATATCATCAAGAAAAAGATATGCTGCTTGTGTAAGTAATTATGTCCCTTGTTAGTTCACTATAAAGTAATTTTCTTTTTTCCCCCCCCCACTCTTTACATTTCTTAGTGTGCCCTGGAAGGTATTTTTACTTAATTTTGTTTAGAAATTTGAAAAGCAAGAGAAAGTGAGGGATGATTACAGACTTTATTTAAGGTTTTGATTTTGGTTTCTCTCTGTTCTTATATCAAAGATAAAATGGAAGTGGTGGTGTCATGTTCAGGTAATGAGATTTTATATTAAAAAGAATAAATTAAGCTCATAAAACCAATGGCAGGAGGGACATGAGGAACCATTTCTAGCTCACAAAAAGGACTTTATACATTAATGCAGGGAGCATCAAGAGTTATTAGGAGTTGAAATTCAAAGCTCAAAGGATGTCAAGTGCTTCAAAAGCAAAGGCTTATTTTGTATTGTTTATATTTAGAAGTGATATGGAGCTCCCTTGAAATATTTTACCCATAATGTCAAAAATCAAAAGCTTTAGGGGAAAAAGAAGAACTCGGGACATTTCCCTTGCAAACAAGAGTTTTGTCCATGACACACCAGAGGATTCCTCCGAGGTACAGATTTGTACACAGCACTACTTACCAAAAAAATACAAACATCCTCTCAGCTTAGCTGTGTGTTGTTGCTTGCCTTGAAAATTCATAGTATACAGAAAGGTTTTACTGTGACATTCACAACTTTTTTTTTCTTAGTAAAACCGCAAATCCTGAAGTATCAGTATGTGGTCATTTTTTAAATAGATATTTTTTTGAAAAGCTGTGTGACATTTTTCTTTAATGGCTGATTTTTTTTTAATGTCAGCTACATTTTTAAAGCATGAGGCCTAGTTGTAACTAGCCTCGGCACTGCTACTGTACATCAGACTGTACTATTTGATCATTAATTTATCACAGTTCTAGCAGTTTGTTTGACAGGTGATAGTGCTTTCATCTAATGGCTACACAGCAAGTGTGTGGTGCACTAAAGAGTGGCTGCCACTGACTAGAGTTAGAAATCAGCAGACAACAGCCACTTTGCAGCACTTTATCGATTTACCAGAATCATTTAAAGATATGAAACAACTGGAATAATGAATGCCAATTCAGCTCACTGTAGGGTTTTTCCTATTTAGTTTGGAGTATATTAATATAGTGTTGTTGCTAGTAGTGTTTTTATTGCAACTATTTGCAGTGATAAAAGAAGTGCAGAAATCAAGGTGCAAGTTTGAGTATTTGAACTAGAAATACAGTCTCCGTGTTCAGTGCAGCTCAGGAAATAGGTGCTTGGCAGAAATATGAGACATATTGGAGTATTGTAAATACTTCACCTCTAAACAAAGCCTTTCTTATAATTTTTATAATTTTATAATTTATTATAATAATCTGCTGAAAATGTTCTCTGAATTAGGTGTGCAAATATGAATATTGCACTGATGGGAGGGGCAAAATAAGGCACCTTTTGCAAGCATGGTGGGATTCTTGGGGCTGTCCTGTGCAGGGCCAGGAGCTGGAGTTGATGGTCCTTGTGGGACCGTTCCAACTCATTATATTTTATGGTGCTCTCTGTACTTTTGTCCTCAAAGGGAAACAAACTGTATTGTTAATGTTAACAGCCCTTCAAACTCAGAGACTCTCAAATACTGAAGCACTTGGCTACAGTAGGTCTTAGTTGAAATTATATCAGAGGTGAAAAGGGTGCTTTGAATTTTAAAGTCAGTGCCAGCAGACTTCTGCCCTGATGTTGACAAGTCAGCTTAGGCGAAAGCACAGATGAGTCATGGAAGTTAATTAATTTTCTAAGGTGCTGATTGCTCATATTTCCCACTGAAACCAATAGGGAAACTCCCACGTGTTGTAGTGGGAGCTGGAAACTGGCCATGCTGTGTTGTGGGACATCCAGAAGAAATGGTGTTGCCTTTTGTAGTGGAGACAGTGGGAGTTGCTTACAAACATGAAGGAAACCAAAATGATACCAAATGAAATTTTATTTTCCTCCTCCTTGGTGTTTGTTACAAAAATCACAAGTAAATAGTAAACACAAAAGTTTGTCAGACATTTTCAGTATTTATTTTGAGCATATCTGTCTGCATGCACATGTGCTGCCTCATCCTTTAATTGCAAGTCACAGGAACATTGATGCCTGTGGGGTGACCCTATACCTAGTCCTGAGTGAAATGATGCTTATTAATACCAAGTTACTACTAGCCCACTGTCTCTAGGTTTGTAGTAGCTCATCAATGACAATGAGTCTGTGTAAGCCTTGCTGCAGGAAGGACCCCATTCCTTGGTTTCCCGTGTCAGCAAGTCATCACCACTGAAGCTGAGCATGATGATCCCACTAGTTCTTCTCAGGAAGAGGTGCCTAGTTTTTTTCAGGAAGAACTAGTGGCACTGCCAGGCCTGTGCTACAAGGACAGCAGGCAGAATGATGGCAGAGGCTGACATGACATAGAGCCTGAGATCAGCCTTTTGCTGAAGCTATAAAAATTTACACTGGTTCTGGGGTACACTGGAATATGGGGTTCTCAGGGTATAGATAAATGTGTGTGAATCAGTAGAGCTTGTACAGGGTTGATCATCAACAGTTTTGCTGTAGACTTTTAAGTTCCTGTGCTGCCAATCTGTCACATTTCCAACATATTAAATCTCGTTTGGTTTGTTTGAAAGAAAGTTCTCTGGTTACTCCTAAGTAAAACCTGGTTAAATGTAATTGGTATTAAAGTGAATGTGATATCATCTGCTCATCTGCTCTGCTGAGGAATTAAACTGTTTTAGTAATAGTTAAAAAAAAAAAAAAAAAGCAAAAAAACCAGAGCTGTGCTTTCATCTTGCCTTCTCTCCCTCCACGATGGTGTGCTAGTTAGGAGTTGCTCAAAGTCCTGTATAAGCTGCAAATCATGTTCTGCCTTTCCATTTGCCTTCCTGCCTACAGAACCACAAGATAAAAATACCCTGGACGAGCAATTCCCTTCATCTTCTTGCTGCAACTTGCCAATTCCCAGTCCAGCTCCTCCTTCTTCCTCTGAGTGCCAATTTGAGGGGCAATCTTTACATTTTTGGCCATCATGTTTTCAGGAGGTAGGATGGGTTTCTCCACAGCTAGCCTGGTTATGAATAGTTACTTGCCTGAATGAAGAATTGCATCCTTGGCTGGTGGTCTGAAAGGGCGATTGCCATGTGATGGAGCCATACCTTGCCTTATCTTCTCTCACAAGTGCTGCCTCTGGTTCTGCAAGGTCTTTCCTGGAAGATCCTGCTCATATGATTTCAGCATTAATTCCAGATGCATTTTCACTGTGATGGCAGTGGAAGTGCTATGTGAATTTTTCCATTTGCAGCTGAAGAAGGAGATTGGGCTCAGGAGAGCAGATTCTCCTCTCCATTGCTGCTGAAAAACAGGAATAATTCAGCTGGAATGAGTGAGGTTCTTCCACAGATAGCCTTATACCACAGAGATCAAAGTCTGCCCTTCTTCCCTCATATTCTAAGCTCTACTTCAATGAATATGCAAACTGAATTTTTACCTTCTCTTTTCCTGCTTGTAATTCCCACAGTTGAAGTCCTGGCTTGAGCCACAATTAATATCCCCCTTCCCTCCAACACAAAGCTTTCTTCCCCCCTGCCCTTCCCACATGAAAATCCCAGGCACAGTTTGTGTTTTCAGTGTGATTAATGTGTACGTCTACAACCCAAATTCTGAAGCTTCATCCCGGGGCTGCCCATTCGCACTCTTGCCACCACTTTCAGGGTTTGGCAGACGGGGCAGGCGGAGGGGGTGGCCTACGTGAATGCAAATGCACGGTGGTGGGCAAGCTTGGCTTGGGCCGGCTTGTTTGTTTGTTGCTGCTGTTTTTGCTGGCCTTGCTCATTAGAGCCCAAATCTCTGGAAAACATCTAGTGTGATTCATGTAAACACCGAAGACAAGTAGGATCAGACTCACTGAGGGGAGGAATAAAAATTGGAGGGGAACAAACACTTGGCGGGGGTCGGCTGCCCGCCATGGCCCAGTGAGGACTGGGAGCGAGAGGTATGCCAAACAGCTCTTTGTCTCACATGCACATTAGGATAAGTAACATTGCTCCTCACCATCTGTCTCTCTCTATGAACCTCTGCCTCATTCCCATGTAATAAGAAGATTCATAGAAGTACCAGCTGTGACCTTACAGGGAAGCCTGAGAAACTTTGCCTTTTTTACCAGCACTGGGAGAGTGAGATTTGGCACCGATGAACATAGTTGTGTGTAATTTTTTTTGTTGTTGCTCTGTCGCCATCTCTTCCCCCAGCAGTCGTGAAGTGTTCATAGAAAGATGAAAGCCCCCATGGCAGTTCAGGAGAGGTTGCCAGCTGCCAAACATGAGTTTCAGTGGGCTATTTTTTTATACTGCTTTCTGTTATCCACAAGGTAAGGAGGCTGTCAGATGCAGCAAATTCCTAGTCCCTGCTTGCTGCCATGGGTTAAGAAGACCAAAGTAGTGGTGACCAAGGTGAAACAAATTATATCTTTATTTGTTTTATTAACGTGACACAAGGCATAGAGAAAGGCTGCCAGCCTTGGGACTCGGTGATGTGTTCCCCTGTGGGTTAAATATAATCTGTGTCCCTGATGCCACATCCACAGGAGGCTGTTTGGCAGCCGAGGTTGCTGGCAGATGACACCATGGGCACGATTGTGCCTGTGACTGTGTTGTAGGTGCCTGTGCAGCTCTGTTGCAGGTAAATTTACAGTGAGCTTTTCCATAGAGTAGCATTCAAGTCTTTCTGTTTCACACATTCGTGGCAGAGCAAACTCGTAATTCCCTGACCCATAAATTTGTGGTGACATCTGTGTGGGTGACTCACTTTTAATTCAGAATCATGCTAAAAAATTAGGGTGAAAAGGTTTCAAAGCAAGAAAAATTTGCTTGTTTGGCTAATCAAAACCTTAAGTAAGCAATGTATATGAATTCAGCTAAACCATGTATTTTAAACTCAAATTAAGCACTTCATCTTCAAACCTGGTTTTTGTACAGTAAAAATAAATTTCAAATTGAAATGTTTCATTTTTTAGTATCAAAAGAAGAATTTTTACTTTTGCGTTAAAAACGACCGAGTGAAAATATTATCCACTGGGCTATCAAAGAATATTGCAACAGATGTAAATCTACATTTTTACAGTTTAAAAAGTGTAAGATAAGAATTTTCCATATAATTTTAAGGCAAATAAGATTCCATGGATATTTTTTCTGGATAATAAAAGTAAGTTTTCTAAAATAAAAGAATTAGACTAAGAGCACTGCAAATTTCCCTCTTGAGCATCTATATTTCTTGGCAAACTCATTGTAACTGTATAAAACCAGTTCTTCCAAACTTCATGGTTGTCAGTGTTGAGATATTTCAAAAGCAATTCACCCTTAAAATTATTTGCTCTAAATATATTTAGAGCAAAAGCTTATTGTCTCCCCTCCCTTGCAATTGTCATGCAGGAGGAACTTGGCTTTTCACTGGAACTGTAGGAGTGTATATTACTGAGGCACTTGAAAATTGCACCCAATACCACCAAGAGCAGCAGATGGATCTGTCAGCTGTTTTGCTGAAAATGGTGAATATCTTCCCTGGAACATTCATAAGTTGCCTGAGGCAAAATTTCACAGTGGAAACAGTGAGATTTCTCTTTACATAACATTCCTAGTACTCACGAAAGTCTAGGTCCCCCCCGGCCGTCAGATTAAAATACCCATGAAGCAGATGATGATGAATAGGCACAGCTGGGCTGTGAGAAGGGCCTTTTCAGAAGGCCTCGGCCATAGCCTGACCGCAGACCATCAGAGCTGCAGCAAACAGCAAGTGAACAGTGTCTTTGGAACTTACTTTTGTCACTTATTTTCACATTTAGGTGGAGACTGATGCAGGCTCTGATAGTGACTTTGTGCCTCTCTCCTTCCATGGGGTCTTAGCAGTAGAGCAAGCGGAGTCTTTCTCATGTGGTCACCTTGAGAGCTGTATGGGAGTGTCCAAGTCACGAATTGGAGGTGTCCCAAATCATGTGTCATAACATATTTACTGCCTTTGATTAATGATTTCCACATCTGAGAGATCTGATCACAGCTGTGGAGCTGTGGGGGAATCTGCTGAGCATGTGAACATGTGTAGGTCCCCAGGTAAGGCAACTCTGGGGCCTCCGGAAAAGGGGCCATTCTTCACATTGTGGAGAGAATAATTTTAACAATACACCTTGGCACATTTCCTATCCATTGTGAGAGTTCAAATTGTCTTACTGCAAATATTTGTGAGCCTGATCCAGGGCCCTTTTTGTTGGGCTTTGTTTCAGACAGCATGAGTAAGAGCTGATCATGTTGGTGCTCACCAGAATAAAACGGTTCCGCTGAATTTGCTCCTACATTTTACTGTTTGCTTATAGATACAGTGCAAACCTATCTCTACAATATTCCATTAAAAATAAAGATTGCAGGCCCAGAGCAGTCCGTATTTAACAAAGGGTTATCTGTGCTTACAAGTTAATTTGTTATTAAGGCAAGGTGTGAAATTAAAATGCAGTAGCTGTCTCTGAATGCTCTGGAATAAGAATATCTTTTGTTCAAAAGGATGTTAAGTGGACAGATGTCAAGTGAGATCTGTCCAGGTAGAGATCCTGTAATAAAAGGACCTTGGGGACTGTCTTAATTATAATATTTTTTTTAAGTTTATTCATTTTATTACTGATTTTTTAATGCATTACAATGGCTGTAGCTAGAAATAATGTTTGAATCTCTCTTAACTTTCACTAAATGAAATACTTACTGCAAAAAGGAAACCAGAGGTCTTTCTGAGAACAAGGTTTGTTATGGGCCTCATAAGTATTTGAAGCTGTCTGGAAAATTTGCATAAAAGCAACTTAGGATTCCTGATACTTCTGTGGGTCTTACACAGTTTTGATAATTCCTTTTCTGATGGTCTGGGAAGTTATTGTTTATCAGTTTGAATATTGCTACTGTAGGTAAAAAAGGAGAAACTACTATGCGTGCACTTATACCAAGGGGGATTTTCATACAGTTTCCAAGGTTCAGCTCCAACTTTTGTCAAATCTTATCCTTGGAAGCCTGAAATATTCAGTGGCTTTTTCGGAAGCATTTGTACACCAGATTTTAGCCTTTTCTCTCCACTGAGAAAATGTTATTTTAAACAAAATTCTAGACCCTAAGTGGAAGATTTAAGATATTTGGCATCAGCTGTGTGAGATACAGACTCTGGGTCTAGTTTTGAACTCAAATTCATCCAGTAAGGGTTTGTGTGATTAGTCTTAATGGGACCAGACTCCTTCCTAATTGGAGAGCTGTTGGACAAGTGCTTGCATGTGTAAGGACTGCAGTCTGGTTGCTGGAAAATCAGCCATGTCTTTTGAGCAGAAAGAATGAAAGCTCTTGAGTCAGGCTGCCATGAATTCCAGTTTATTTGAAATCTGATTAGAAAGTTTGTAATGTGACTCAGTCCACGCAACCAAAACAACAGCAATTTCTGGTGACATTCCCCCTAACAGGCTTGGCTATTTGCACTGTCTGTCATTTGCTGTGGGATTGAGCTTTTTTAGGTGACTACCTGTTGAGAGGGCCCAGAGCGGGTGAGAACATCTACCAGGAAAGGCTGTAAGCAACAGCTCAGGCTGAGTAAAATAATGGGGGTTTGGGCATCTGTGAAAGCATGAAAAGTTTTAAGGCTTTCCTCTAGTGTCTTGTTTTCTCAAGGGAGCTATATGGCAGGCTCTGAAAACAAAATGGATAATATTCTATGTTCAAAGCAGACATCTAATTGCATCTCCCAACCACTGGGCCACAGCATATTTACGAGTTCTGTCTTCTGTAACCCAGTGTACTACTCTCATTTACATGTGTGAAGCACAGTGGTGCAGCCACCACATCCCTCTGCTCTGGTGTGTTTGTAGTAGGACTCAGATGCACATGCCAAACTCGCTTGTAGTGTGGGCATAATAAAGCAGAGGGAAAGACTCAAACTCTTTGGAGCCTGATTTCAGCTCCATCTACACTAACCCAAGTATGAATCAAGGAAAATTTTTCTTCCTTTGGAAACCTGTCCTTGTTTCATGCATGCCAAATGCAGACAGAAATAAAGAGGTTGGAGAAGGAAGGAAAATAAGACCAAAGGTCCTTGTTTTCCTATTTATTGTTAGGCTTTTTTTTTCAGAAAAGAAAACAAACTGTAATCCAAACACATAAATCTGAAGAAGTTTATCCTGATTCAGATGATAAATGCAGAGCGTAATAGTGCAAAGTAGCAAAAAGAATGACTGTTCCTGCCACTGGATGCTTAGAATATCATCTATTGACCCCATCTCAGTCTTCCAAGCTCTAAACCAGTCTTGGGACTGAGACAGTCACTGATGATACAGCTGCAAGTTTGATCCAGTTTGATGTTTGTTTACTTGCTGCTTTGTTTTGGAGCATTGGACAGTCTAAGTCTTCTCAGGTAGCTGAGGATCACCAGAGGAATCTACAAGTCCTGCTTTCTGTTTGTTTCAAAGGGGTTGCATTCCTTTTTCTTCTGTAGTGAGAAGGATGATGAAAAGCTGGCAGTGGTCCTATGAACCCCAAAACTGGCAACAATAATGTCCTGACTGACTGTGACAGAACAGGGTACTTAATTAAGTTTCTCTACCCTCCTGTCTTCTAGGGCCTATTCAAAAGCAGGTACTCAGAGGTTTGTTACTCCTAGCTGACAATGTGAGCAGGTTTAGGCTGGGTTGGAGTCCCATGTCACCAGCTGGGAGTGTGGTACCTTTGCATCCTCAGGGTTTGTTCTCTGCAGACATGGTCATGTTGCTTGCCAGCAGCCTTGTTCTTTGGGCTGTTCACAAGAAGGATGCACAAACTCATGCGAATGGGTGGCAGTATGAAAGTAAACCTATGCTTTTGAGATTTATATTAATTTTGTCAGAGTTATGGTAATAAACATGCCATGAAAAATAGGCAAACAGTTGTAGCATTGAGAATTTTATGTTACATTAGGAATCTAGACTCCAAGTGGGATCCAAGGGAAGAGGTTTATTGTTGTACTCATTCAGGAGAGTAGGCAGACTGTATGTAAAATCTGAGAAGAAAAGAAATTCAGTAGCAGTTGTGAGCAAGAAAAGTGTATTTTGTGTGTTGGACAACGGAAAAGAATCTGATACTAAGTTCAGAAAAAAAATCAGTGTGTGGAACTCAAATGCATCCAGGACACTTAAAGGAGACATAAAGGTAGTTATTAGACAGAATGATATGGGGAGAAATGCAAAACACATGAAAGATACAGCTTTTAGTTTTCACTTTTGAGAGGTTATAACTTCAAAAGAAACCCACTGAAACAAAATAAAATGCTTCTCCCTCATGCTGAAGTGATTTGGCCCTAGGTGCCTGTGTTCTTTTTATAATTTGGTTCTCTGGAGGGTTCAAATCCTCCTAAAGCTCACTCCAGGCAGCCACTCAGCTCGTTCACCTCAATGATTAGCGAGAGGCCTGCAGTGCACTGAAATGTTATAAGGAGCCTATCAAGGAGCTCATCGCGAGCCAAACAGATTCCTGCCTTGGCAGCATTCCTCTTCCTGGTTTGTGAGATAAAAGGAGGATAGGTAAAGGTAAGCATTTCAAAGCAAGTATTTTGGATCTTGAAATATTTGGTGAAATTATTCAAGAATAGTTCATTCAAGTGGAAGAAGCTTCTGTGTATTGCTGTCCAGGTCAATGAAAGCTGAAGTCTGACACTGGCCAAGCAGGTAAAAACTGCCTGTGGGCTCCCTCAGATGTAATTTATCACTTACATACCTGGGGACTCTGAGTTTGACACAGTGAAGTCTGTGGGGAGCAGGATCAGGAACTCACAGGCTTTCTGGAGTCAGCTCTGCTGTTGTTTTGAGTTGGACTAAACTCCCCGATGTCATCAGGAGATCACAGCATGTACTTCAGGAGTGCTGATGTGCCTCTGGGATCTCACTCTGTTCAGGCTCAGGAGCTCCTTCCTTCCCAGCTGCCCACCCTGTGCCAGTGGCTGGCCTCCCAGTCAGCCCAGACCTCTTTCCCACCACAGCAGAAACCAGATGATGGCGTGCAGGGCCACCAGTCAGCTGGTAGACGATACATTAAATATTGGCTCCTCTTTCGATATGAAATTAATGTTCAAACATCCAGGTTTTCAAGATGGCTGAGATGTTGGGTATTGAGATGTGAGGAACCTGCCAGCTCTCAGCTGTGTTGCAGTCATGCTGAGCCAGGGATTTTGGCAGAAGTCTGCTGCTGTGTCTGAACACACCCAGTACATGTTGGGTGACAGGGAAGCTCCTTCTGGCTGCTTGTTTAGGGCTGATAACATGAAGCTGTTTACAGGGGCTGAACACTTTCAAAACCAGCTCCTGCTGAAGGCATGGCTAATGACTCCTCATCCTGAGCAGGTTGAGAGTGCCAGCAGGTACCAACCACAATACTGAAGCCCATAGGGCAAAGCATGGCAGTGTCTGCTGAGCATCTGTGTAAGGACTAAATGCAAACATTTGTAGAGGCTTAGCAGGTCCTGTTCCTGAGCAACTGATTCTTTGTTTAAGACCTGTATGCCAAGTTGTCACGTGTAAATGCTCAGGCTTTAGTAGCCTATTGAAAAGAAGGTGCTGAGGAAAGGTTGCTAGTAAAGTTGCTTTCTTCAAGAAGGAAAGGTACAAGAGCTGGGCTTTCAGTGGGGTTGGTTGCTAAGACTTTGGCAAGTGCAGGCAAGCTGAGATTGTGTTATCATTTCACACAGTGTGGTAAATGTTTTAGACTTAAATTGTAGAGATCATTATCTGCAAGCTGAAAATACCTGTTGATATGCCCTCACTGAATGGACATGTCTGCACTGAAGTACAAAACAACCCTCCTGGGATGTATTATCTCCAACTTTGAAGGTGAATGAAAATGTGAATAATCTATTGGACCAGCAGTAGTTTGGAAACCATAATACATGTAATTCATGGGAAATAAAAAGTGAGTTTCTTTGTTGTGACCTTGGGCAATTTGGCAATCTGGTATGCGTCATATTGTTATGGAGAATTTCTTAGTTTTTTGAGGAAATCGGGTATGGACATCTGCCATCCAGTAAAGGAACAGGAAGGGATATCTGCCCATAACTGGTGTTAATAAGTTTCAGCCACTGGTATTTCAGAAAGTCTTTTTGACAGAACTTGCAGAAGTCCAATGCAGAGTGTTTTCTGAGGCCTCTGTGAAGCTGGGTCATGCACCAAGTTGGTGCTGGACCAGCATGAGCAAGCTTGCACTCTGCACAAGAGAACAGGTGCAGAAATGTGAATCCAGGTGCCATTTCCCTCTCCATGTAGCAAAGGGACTTCTCCTTTGTTGTCCGGTAGAAAAAAATTGTGCTCCATCTTCAGTGTCAGTTTGAATCCTGTCTTTTTTCCTGCCATTTTGCTGTCAGATCCCGTAGTGTGCCGTGTGATTTTACTGGGCTTGTGAAATGTACATTCTTCAACTTAAAAATCTGCATGTTCCCATCTGTACCCTGAGGATATTTCAAAATGGGGGAGGTTCAGAAACTGAGGAAGAAAGGTTTCATGAATTTTACAAACTTTTTCCTTTAAGTGCCTTTTTTACACTTGAGTGACACTTCCGAATTACTTACACCATCCACTATAATTTAATGCGTTACACAATAAAGAGTATCTGCTGTTCTTTGTGTATTTCAATACCAATGCTTTCCTTATCTATTTTTCCCAGCTTGCCATTTCGTGCAGTAGAGGTTCTGTCATGTGATATTACTCCACACAGAGGGAAGTTGGAGAGCCCTGCACGCTGCTTTACTCCACTGGTAAACAGTCAGAGGATTTGCTTTGGTCATAAATGCAGCTTCACAACGTGCATCTCTCCTCTCTCTTGCATGTTGAACATGGCATTTCAACAACTGAAATTCAGTGGTTGTCAGCTGAATCAGGATTCGAATTAATAGCTTGTGTATTTGTATGGAATATTTTCAGCCCCAATATTGATTTGTAGGTATTTCAAATTACACTTGTAAATGCATGTGTGCAATTTTTGTTAACACCAGGGAGGACATCATTTGCATGCTGAGTGAAGGGTAGATTGTATTTTTTGTCTTCTAGATTTTGCTGTCTTCACACAAGCTTGGTGTAGTATTTTTCACACTCTCAGACACCTTTGCAAAATTAGGAACTGTTGCTGCATAAATATTCATCTATTAGACTGCTATATATGTATTGTCAAAACACCCAAACTGTTGTAGTACAGAACATACCTGCATGCATCAGTTCCTACTCCTGTGGCTCTGTTTTGCTTTTCTTCTGAAATACTTTGCAAGAAGAAAGTAAAGTAAGGAATATCTCAGGGTAGACTCAGGCTACAAAGTAGAGTCATTGTTAAGAGATTAAGAGATTTATTCTGATTTGTCCTTTATCTTTGCCTTCACTTGGCAGTTCATTCCATCTTCATATGGTTAACTAAAAGAGCTTTCTATCTATATTTGGAAAGGAGTCTAGGCACACAATTTCCAAGTGGTGTAAGTAATATAAGAAAAATCCATTTCTTATGTCCCTGCAATACTTGAGCAATTAAATTTTCCTTCCACTCTCTCACGCTGTATTTTTCCAGTGCCTTTAAATTCAGATCTAGGTTTGGGCCCCTTTCCAGAACCTGGACTTCTCAGTAATGGGTGTGATTTGTCTCATGTGGGAATCCTGAATAAAATTACCAATAACATACACACATTCAATTAAATGTTTCAACATGCGCATCATTTAGGCACTCAGTAGGGAAATACTCTCTGCCACGCTCAAGGAACGGTAATCGATATATGCTCACTAGTAACATGTCTGAAAATATCAAAACACTGTAAGCAGCTAGGTGATGTAGATGACTTTGTCTTAGTAAATTGTAGTCTGACAGCTTCGCTTAGCCCTAATCAATTCCTGTCCCCGCTGTTCAAAGGCAAACTGTCGAGTGCTTTAGTTGCTTCTGACTCAGTGTCAGAAATCATGAAGCGCCCCTTTCTTGGGAAGAAGCAATCTGGACACAATCAGAAAATGAGCAGGACACATTGTCCCATTGAGACAACATTGAGAAAAAAGTCACATTAAGAGAAAAGAATCACAATCAGGTCTGGGAGTGAACTAACTGGGTGTTTTCACCTCTTGAAATGTCATACACTGACACAGGCAGGGTAACACTGTAAAAACAAGCAACTCAAACAGCCTGTCCACAGAAGGGAAGTTTCAGATTTGTGTATGCCTATAAAGGGGATGTGAAAGGTGACCTGTGATTCTGGCAAGTTGATCTGTGCAGGAAAACACTGAGCTTTGGCTGTGGAAAAGTGGTGTGAGTGCCAGGAGAGCCCAGTCTTCTGGGCCTACAGAGCTTCACTCGAGCCCCTGCTTCTGCAGAAGGATAGACAGGTGGGAAAATGGGGAAAATCTCTCATCTGTGTGTGCTTACAGTCGACGTGCTGAAGGCAGCATGGAGCAGTAGGCAACTAAGAGGGGTGACAGCAGTGTCTGTGCGGAGTCCTTAACCAGTGTGACCCATTAATGCTGCATGTAGGCACCCTTTTGGTCAGTGCTGAGAGGTAAAGAAAGGTGAAACTTGTGCTTTTCCTTTAGATGTGAAGGTCAGGCTGCATTTGCATTTGAACACTGGATACATTTGAGTTGAAACATGGGTATAGTCCAACCTATGAAATAACGCTAGACACTGCTCTGTCTTTGTCATGTGAATAACTTGATTAATGCCTACTTCTTTCCTTAATAAATTAGTCTCCTGCCTTGCAGTGAGCAGGTAAGGAGTGGACATAAAGTTGCTTTTATGGCTGGAATAAAATGACTAAGATGACAAATGTGGGTGAGGATCTGTCAGAGTTCACGAAAGAGCCAGAACCAACCAACCTGATTTCCTCAGCTGTGCATACTCAAGTCAGACAAATGTATAATGCATCCAGCGCTCTCTAATGTGTGTGAGCATCCACCATGCTGGGACTACACTCCAGGATTTTGAAGTTTAGCCAGTAGCTGCTGTATTTCTGATTGTTTAGCTCTTGCTAAAGAGGAGCTCAGTAGCAACAGGATGAATTAGAATTTTGCCCTGGGAAAGAAACAAAGAAAACAAAAACATAACCAGACCAGTAGAAAGCCTTTTGGAATAAGTATTATTTTATTAAGGAAAGATCTAAAAAATATCAGATATGGGTATCTTTTTCTGTACCAATTAAAGTGTGACCTGAGAAATGGTGCAGTTTTGTAAAAGTTTGTTAAAGTAGATGTGCATAGGAATGGCTTGAAACAAATTAATGGATGGAAAACTAAGCATGTGGAGAAATCAAAAACAGCACAAAGGCTTAAGCACCCTGTATGACATATACTACTGCTGCAGAATAAAGCAGACTTTGCAGATGTCTTTGGTGTTTTATGATATGTCCAACTATAAAATCTCTAAGAAAACATACAATTTCTCCATCTGCCCTCCCTTCACTTTCCTCTTCTCTTTCCCTACAACTGAGTGATACTTTCTTTGGGGGAAGGGCCTGGATTTAGACACATTAATTGAGGGTTACAGTTTGCTCCACTTGCCATTTTAGGAGGCTGCATTAACATCCCACCTGGCAGTGTTGTTTACAAGCAGTTTTGCAACCTTTCCATTCTGCTCCCTTATTTTTGTTAGGCGTAGTGTAATGATGCCATATGACATTTTGAGTCTGAATTGATATTCTCTGCGGTATCTCCTCAGGCCTGTTATGCTTTGGGTGTTTGCATTGCCTGTTCAGACACCCACGCACAGTGTGGTTATTTTCATTTGTGACTGAATGCAAGCTGTACGCCGGATGTCACAGGAATATGTTTAGAGCTTCCATTGATCTCTTAACTACAAATAATCATTATAGCTGCAAAACAAATAGTGGATCAAAACTGTAGGAACGTGGCCCAGAAGATGCTGCTCACTTTTCCTTCTGAAATGCATGATGTGCGGGTTGAAGGTATAATATATAAATGGTTGAAAGGATTTTAGCAAGAAAACAAGACAGGATACCATTAGGCGAGGACAGATTGGAAAAAAAATAGCTTCCTGTCTTTGGTTCTCTAAAAGAAAAGGGTAAGAAAAAGGTATAGGCAGCCGTGGGAAGTTGGTTGGCTTGTGAGAGTCCTCAGTGCTAATGCAATGCTCTCTAAATCCCCTGCTGTAGTTTTGGCTAAGCACAGGGGTTTGATTCTCAATGCTGTTGCTTTGCAGTAATCACAGTTTGCCTGTTCCACCCCTGAGATGTCTGCATCTCATGTAAAGAGTTTGAGGAATTTATACACGTCCCATGTTCTGTGGGGATTACATGTAAAATTTGTTCTTAGTTGTGTAATTGCAGGTATTGGTGAGCAAGGCATGGTTTGGAAGCAGAGAAGTAAATGCAACTGAGATATCGAGATGAGTCAGTTATCTGCTGGGAGAAACCTGGGCTTGGGAAGTTAGTTGAAATTCTAAATCAAAATTATGTTAGATTGCAGCATGCAGGTTGCAACATCCTCGGTCCCTGCACTCCTTGGCCTTACTTAGGAGAAAGGAAAATTTGCAAGATCTTCTCAAACATGAATGCTATTTTTATGGGAAGAAAGGTGATCCAATGCTTCCCTGAAAATTCTGGTTCACCTCTTTTCCTTGCACAGCTTCCCTGGGTGTAATCCTGGGCAAGTCACAGGGGGCGTCGTGCCCACAGTGGGGATGGAGCTGTCCCTTGCACAGCTCCTCAGCATGTAGTCAAGCCCTGCTGGGAGTGATTTCAAAAAGAGCCCAACTTGAACCCAGCCAGGCTCGTGTCTGTGAGCATGAGCTCTCACAGCTGCATGTTGCCACAGAGGATGAGGTTTGGTCAGTGTCAGCTTGGGGAGTTTGCCCTTGTGCTGCTTCAAACAATCCACTCCTTCCTTAATGTCTCTCTGCTTTGGTCCTCCCTCTGTAAAGTAATAAATTTAGCTTCTTCCAGGAGGTCTTCCAAAGATAAATGCATTGACAGATATGGTACAGGTAGGCACTGTAGTACTGGGGAATTATTTGTATATCTAAGGGTTTTAGACGTAGGCGATTGCTCGCTGAAACTTGTCCTTACAGAGCCAGGAATGCTTTTAGGTCCTTCCTAGCAGAAGATCTGGTGTTCATTAGAAGCTGCTGGTTTATGTGTTTTAAATAATTGTTCCCAATGATTCCTGTCCAGAAGAAATATGTAGGACATGAGCAGCCTTATCTGGCAGCAGTGTGCATGAGAGCACACAGCCCTTGACCCTGCCAGCTCCGTGCTGCTGGCCAAGCACTTTCTGCAGCAGTGGTGTGACTGCTAATGGTGACAGTGGTGTATCAGTAGCACTGCTCTGTCTTTGAAAAGTGGTGAAAAAGTTGATTCTGGAGTTCATTCCATCATATCATAATTGGTTTGGGATAATTATTGAATGTGCACAAGAGCAGCCTTCTTTTTTTCCCTGCAAATGAACTGTGGTTGGTGTTGCGCTATTTTGGTTCTGTTTTCTGCTTAACATTCCACTGTAAGTGCAGCTCCTCTGAGGCTTGAAGTGAGACAAAACTGAACCAAAGTGACTTTGTTTTTTCTGTGTAAGAGGATGGACACTGAGTGATAATGACATATTTTGCGTGTGAGCAGCAGGTGCGAGACCAAGTGTCTACTGCGGATTAAAGTAAATACGGGGTTTTTTTCTATATTTAACTGATACGTGACAGAGAAACAATGTTTAAATGTCACTTTCCATGGGTTTTTTGTGTGTCTGTAATTATACATTCTAATGTGCCAAGTAGCTACTCACTGAAGTTCAAATTTACATAGTAAAGTTGTGCATAACAAGGCAAACAAGATACAGTCTAGCATTCATCTCCATGCATCTGGGCTGCCTCCACCCAGCAGTTACACTACCAACAAATGAATGTTTTCTGCTTTCTTGAGTTCACATAAATAGCTGTAAATTCCTATAATTAACCATGATAAGTCACTCCCCACTATTAAAACAAAGACGTGTTTGTTTATCGGTCGTACTTGCATCCACCACTCTTAACATTACAGTGTCAACTGATGTTTTTTCATTGTGTTAAACAAAGCAGAAATATTCCTGTTGGGCAATGCCAGAGTCCCAGGAGCAGCCTCAAGAGCACAAGCATGAGCTGTCGCCTGCTGAATGCTCCACTTCTCTGCTGAAGGCTGTTTCTTTTCCTTGCCCCTTTCAGCTCCAAAGACAGGAGTGCTTAGGTGGGGAGTTAAGGCTTTGGGGAGCAAGGCATGGCTTGGAAACAAACAGGGAAGTAAAGGCAACTGAGATATTGAGTTAGTCCTTATGAGGCCTAAAAGTAAAGCAGTTCTTAAGAACATCTGATTTTCCATGTATCAGGCCTACATTTAGTTGTATGTTGTTTGTAGCAGACTTGCTCCCAACTTACCTGCCTAAATTATTTTTTCTGATATTCAGCTAGATTGTGATATATCACAACTAGGTGGTGATATAAAAAATACTTGTGACACTTTTCCTCTAAAATCTGAATTGGGTTTTGGGTGTGTTTTTGTGGGCTTTTCTTGTTTGGTGTTTGTTGGGGTTTTTGAGGCTAGGGACACCAAATATTGCCCCAGAAACTCAATTTTCTTCCCAATTCTATTTTTACTTTTTAAACCTGCTCTCAGGGCCTACTGGAAACTCTGTTTTACTTAATTCTTATATGCATAAGAATATCTGCTGCATTTTGAGGCTGTGCTCAGGTTGCCTCTACTATGACAGGATGGTTTTTTCACAGCTTTTAATGTCTCAGAAGTAATACACTGTAAGAGATGCTGACCATAGAATTAAATTAGGCACCCAAATGACAACTTCCACGAGATACTGAAAAGGCAGAGGTAAGATGGTAGGAAATATGACAGCGATGGTTTTGTTTTGTCTAAATTTTCCATGAAGAAGTATTTCATAAGTTATGTCAAATTGGAAAGCTGGTCATAGATCTCTCTCTGCATGGAAACAAGATCTTCTGTGGGCCACAGATTACACAGGAGTGGATGTGCAGTAGTGGCAGGATGCTGATAGTCAGAAATTGAGGTCATTCTGTACTCTGGCATCTCTATACCATCTTCTTCCCTGTTAGTTTCATTATGAATATAGTAAAAGATTTGCTCTCTGGAGACAACAACTGTAACTCAGAACTTTGTATCCGCTGGCTGGAAGAGATTAGTAGTTGACCATCTGAGATTGGAAGGGTACTCAGAAAGTGCCTTCTGAAATTTGGGGCCACTAATGGTTTAGTGGCTGCTAATCATGAAAAAAGTATGGAACAATTTTCTTTTTAGCTGGTTTCTTTGGATAGTAAAAATAAGTCCTTCCCTTCATACTTTAAAGCAGACTATATGGAGCTGCTTCCTTTCTTATGGATTTTGTTATACATAATTACCATGCATGAACAGCACAGCACATGGATTATACAGCAAATTCTGTTTTAGCCATGCAAACTCCCAGTGACACTGTGGGCTCTGACAGCTGGGAAGATGTGATTACAGACTTTCATGTTAATATTGGGCGCCTTAAAGACTGCTGAAGCTTGTTCCCAGGTCAGCAGAGCTAGCACAGACTAGCTAAGGCTTCACTAAAACAAAGAAATAGCGTAGAGGATTTTCTGTGAAGAAGAGAGAAAAATAAGCCCACAAGTTTATTATAATGCTGAAAGAGTTAATTCTTAAATCTCCACCTCAAACCAAGGCGCAACTCACTCCAAGATTCCCAGACTGTCCTTATTGCTTGGCCTCTTGTGAAAAGTTATTAGTATCATGCTTACACTGATAGTTACGGGCTCCAGAGCTAGTTCTGGCCTCATTGTATTTGTTAAGTACTGTTTATAATATGTGACAAGAGGTGTAACACGTTGTAGCATTTTGAATTAAGACAAAAGGGTAGAAGGTGAAGCCATGATTCCTCATTTCACATGGAGAAACTGAGGCGCAGGGAGATGTGGTGACTTGCCCCAGAAAAGCCCCATCCACCAGGGATTGCTGCTCCTCATGCTGGAAGGGTGTCTGGGGTGCAGCTGCTTGTCACTGAGCTTTTACATCCTGTAATGGGCAGAGTCAGTGTGTGGAGCTCAGCCTCGAGCTGAGTTCTTTGTTTTTAAATAGAGCTTATCTTCCTGAAATAAATGCAGTCTCCTCTCTAACTCCTCTCTAAGCAACATACTGATAGATCAATGGAATTTTTCAGCTCTAAACTCTGTCTTTGGCTAAAAGCAGTCAAAGGGGTTGTTTAGAATTTCTGCCTTTTATTTTAAGTCCTGGTTTCATATTCTTTCCAGGAGGGAGGATAGAAACACAACAGTTACGGAACATGAGCTTTTTTCTCCTCCCAACTCTAGGTTTGCCCTGGGACCAGCCTATTTTGCATGAGCTCAGTACAGCTGTAAAAGGAAGAACTAAGAAAAAGGCCAACAAACAGTAGAGTATAGCAAAAACCCACGTAAAATCTTTCAACTCAGAATACCACAGAGCCTCATTTGTCTGTAATCCTGTTCTATTTAATGGAACCCCTTGCGTCCAATTCTCCTTGTATTTTTATTAATCTTTGTGATTTTCCCTAATGATCTTGTTATAAAGACATCACATCACATGGCACAAGGACAATGCACATAAAAAGTTAAGAATGCATTTAACTACCAGCCATTGATTAGTGTTCTTGATGAGCTTAAATACTATCTGGGAAAGGCTTTCTATCAAATGCAATTGGCTGCAAATGCATTAAGCTTAATGAAAGTCAAGATTTGGGTATATATTAATATTTTTCCTAAGAGGAAGTGCCCTTGCCATGAGAATATGAGCACTTGCTTTCCAGCCTCCTGTCCCAGTGGGAAGGGGTGGCAAATGGCAATGTGTGTGACCCCCCAGATCTCGGTGCCTATTCCCATTCCACTTAGTTTGCTATAAATCAGGAGAAATACCACTGGTGTCAGTGAAATTGAACAGGTCCTGGTAGTTGTGATCTGCTGATGCAGAGAAGATGAAAGATATCTGTTGGTGAGGTCTGGGAAAATGTCAATCTGAGGGATCCAGCAGCAGATTTTGGGTAGGGAGGGCAGCCTGGTATTCTCCATATCGTGGAATTCAGCAGCAGAATCAGGAACAGAGGCTAAGTGGTAGTAAAAGGCTTGACCAGACCTTCCCAGGAGCTCACATGAGATGTGTGTAGAGCGTCAGACGCTCCATGTTAAGCACAGAGAGAACTGTGTGCTGAGAGAAGGATTTTGTCCTTCCCATGACCACCCTGTTGTGACGGTGAGCTAAACTACATCCTGCTGACTAAGATTTCATATGAAATGTTAGTGCAGAGTAGGAACATGCTGCAAACCCAGACATTGGCCTGCCATGAGCAGGTACCAAGTGCACAGAGCAACCCCCTATTGCAGTTCAGCCACAAGAGCCTGCTTCTTCCCTGTGTCTTTAGAGACACAATTCCACAAGGACTGCAGAAGCTTCAACGTGTGAATCCACTGCCACCTCTTCCCGCTGGAAGTGGACCATAGTGATGTCTTCAGCTTCCAAACTTGTTCTTTTCCGCTCTCCAGATTTATTTGATTTACTTATTTAATTTAGTTTGAATACTGGTTACCACATGTATTTTGTTTGGCACAATTTTTTCCAAAACCTTTCCATAAAACTCAAAATATAACACACTGAATAAACCACTCCACTACCCAAAGAGAAGAACTTATTACTGAAACTCAGGAAAGTATATTGAGAGGTATTAATTTTAACTTCAGCTTCTGTCATAAAATTCTGAAAAACAAAAAAATCTGGAACATGCAATTAAAATAATTGTAGGTGTGTGGATGCCTGCCTCCAAGCAAAGAATTTAATAATACATTAAAACCCTTATTTTTGATTCTAGAAAAATATACAATTATAGCCATACAAGCTGCCGTTGCATCAGTTCTTGGCTTCATGGAGGAAACTTCACCTACTGCTATTTCTACTACATGCCAAGATATTATTACAATTCTTACTTAATGTAACAGAGCAGTGTGCTCTTCAGTACACTGAACGGAAAATGACACACATTTTCCTAGTAAGATGGTATTTACTATTGATTTATCTTGCCCTAGAGAGTTCTGGTTAACATTCCAGTGATAATTGACCCTGCTTTATTTAACTCTTTCAGAAGTGCATCTTTATTTCCGGCAGTGCCTTGATAATAGAAGGCATTGAAATGCTAGTTCAGGCAATAAATTTGCAAATTACTGATTCACACTATATTCATAATTTTTAAGATTTATAAGAAAAAAAGAAGTCTCAGGATATGATTAATTATCTCATTAAAGCAACAGAGAATTTTCAGATCTGGATTAGGGAGGAATTGTCATCTAAGCTTTCTAAATAGCACCTTTGTTATATTGCAAGCTCACAATTAGTCAGCTTTTCAAAGTAATACTCTTCCAGAAAGATGCTAACAGGCATCTTTCAAACTGTACCTCTTTCAGTGTAAACAGTTACCACTACCTACACCAGAAGAGTTTTAGTTTCATCATATTCCTACAGATGCAGTGCAAATTAATAGCCTTGTACTATTCTCATCTATAGAAGGTTCTTCTGCCATTTCACCAAGATCCCAGTTGTGCCCTAAAGCCTTTTAGATTGCATCAGACAGTGTAATGAAAGGCAGCACCTCTGCCTACAGAGCAGGCAGGAAGACTTGAATCTCTTAAAATACAATTTGAAATCCTCCCATTTCAAAAACATGAGTTGAAAAGATCTTCCAAAACAATAACAGTCTTGTGATGGTAACTCAGTATGCTTGGTCTTTATTTTAGAACTACCACTGGTTTGGGGCATTTACTACAGAGATGGGAAAAAGTGCATCCCTGCTGTTAGCTAAAGGATGTTAGGAAGATGAAATAGAAGATACAGCATTTACTTGTGGCATCAAAATAACCTTTATAGTTGAATTATTTTGGGGGTATGACAGTTCTTAGTGTTGTCCCTTCTCTGATCTTCCTTTTTACAAGAGCTGCATAGCCATTTCTGAACATTTGAGTGACCTAGAGGCATGTCACAAGTGAAGTTGCACCCTCATGGCCTTCATCTATAACTTTGTCATCATAAGTGGACATGTGTGGAGTTCAGAGCAGACCTGAGAGTCTTTTTTTAGTTCACTTAGTCTGGAGCGAAGGAGTAGATATAGGGCTTGATCTGTAAACATGTGTGAACACAGTTAGTTGTGCACACCTTCACCTCTAGTCGTGTATGGGGGTCAGTAAGTAAGAAAGCTCCTTCCCCTGGACTTGGGGCTGAGGAGTGTGCCAGAGCCTGGCTGAGTGCTCAGGTTGGGTAGCAGTACCTGGCATCCAGGAGTGCACATCCCTGGGGTGCAGCTCCTGTCTGCCCCCCCTACCACTCTCACCACCTTTCCTCAAAATACTTTGGTATCTCCTGCTTCTGGCATGCAACAAATCATTTCCACATCCTTCTTTAACTTGTCCCATTGCCATTGCTCCTTGCTACGTTTTGGAAATGCTGACTTCTGAATTACTTAGATTATTGATTCCTTTAGAAATTGCTCTGGTAAAGGGTGATGCTTCTGTCACAATTGCCTCTGTTTTGTATGCTGGCAGATCCAGGCATGAGTGTGATTTTATTTCTGCTGTGCCTTCCCACACCTGGTACCACATCTGGATGAGTTCGAAACAGCTGCACTAAAAATTTAGAGGACTTTACTCTTTGTATGACTACATTGGCCCCAGGCCCTTAAACACTGTAGAAGTCTAGATCCTGCCTCCCAACAGAAGGATTAGACATATGATTTCTTTTGAATGTACAATATTTATACATAGGCCTACTTTTTTCACAGGTCTAGTATCATCCCTTTCTTTGAAGGCTGTGGAGCATTGACCCTACTTGAGTGAAATCTAAAAATTGCAGATGTCTCAGCCAAATTATTTTCTGCTCAGTGCTGTTGACATACAGAACTGCAAAGTGTTGCTTTGCCAGAGAGGCACAGGAGGTGGATGACACCTGGAAGACACTTGTGATTATCCCATGGCTCTGCTGTTGCCCCAAGGAACATGATTCCACTTCCCTCACCAATACCCTTCTTCATCGTACTGGGCTTACTTGGCTAATCCCAGAAGTGGCAGACATAAATACCTGTAATTAACACTGACAGTTAATGCTTGTGATGTGACAAATGATTCCTCCTGCCTCCCTCTTGAAGCAATCCCGTAATTACCCTGATCCCTATTTTGCGTAATCTCAGTATGTGCCACTCATTTGCCCTCCTAACCAACAGTAACCTTCAGCAGTGGCAATGCACACAGGGTTGCATCCATGCTCAGATCAGCCAGCTGCCAACATATGACTTCTGTGTGTTAGCACTGTGGAGCTGGTGTTTAAAACACAAAACCATGGTCTGAGAGATCGGACAAAGCAAGGGCAGAGCCTCCATGCAGGTTTGCTGCTGCCCTTAGCAGACACAGCAATGTAACGTTGCTGGGCCGAGGAACTGCCATGAGGGGTCTCTAGCCTGCTGGGCTGCTCCTTCCCATTCATTCGCACCCCAGTGGGACTGAATTCCTGACTCAGTGCCATCAGTGTGCCCACACTGCAGCCTTCATCATCGAAATGGTGCTGCTTGATAATTGCCTTTGTTAGTAGAGGAGGGAGCAGGAACAGCACATACCAGCTCTGCCATTGAACCTGACACATGGTGCAGCTACACCCCCAGTTCTGCCTCCCATCCTCACCTTAACTTTCAGGAGGAGACAGATCAGGCAGTGAAGGGTTAATGTGGAAAAGCAAAGAGCAGCATTGGTCCCAGGAGCTCACCAGAGGTGACAGGGTAGCTTGCTGCACTTTCTTCAAATATTGGCGAGATGGACTTTTTAAATGCAGGTTATGTAATGTGTTTGGGGACTATTTAAAGTAAATGTTATTGACAGCCATTACATCTGGCAGTATTAGTAAGTATTTAGGGAATTTTTTTAAAGGTGAAGTATTGACAGGAAAGGCTGTAACAGCTACTTCTGGGCCATTACAATTTATCTTCTAAATCAGTCTGGGTTTATGGTTCACTGACATGTTTCACCCTATTACCTACTAAAGGGTGGTTAATGACAATGTGTGGCTACACATGATACTAGAGCACGTGTGACACAGCACATCTAGGATGCAAAGGCCTTGCAGGGAAGTGCTCCTCTGAGGGAAGCTGTTCACAGCAGATCTTTGCAGGGCTGCGTCTTAATAGATACATAATAGAATAGAATGTTGAATTTGACCTCTCACAGTGATGTCTTAACTTGAAAATGGGTCACATTCTGGTAAATCTTGTGTGTAGGACAAACCTGGGCATTGCAAACTTCCGTATAGTATGTGGAGGCAAGAGCTTCAGTGGCTGTGAGTGGCCCGGCCATCCTGACTGGGGAGAAGCACAGGCTGGCACTGACTGTTGCTGTGAGATGCAGAGGTTTTTCCTCAAGAGTAGTCCTCTCAATTCAGCCCTAGATTAGTCATGAATAGAGGTCATTTTAGGGTTGAGTGTGTGGGTAGAAGCAGTTGGTTACAAACAGTGAAGTCCCAAATAGCATTCACCTTGACAGGGGTCCTTTTGCACAGCCTTGTTGGAAATGTTTTTGGAAGCAAGAGAAAATAAGGACACAGTGCTGCCCAAAATAACTTTGCTCTGTAAATAATCTAAGCAACAGCAATAATCTAAGCATCAGTAAATAATCTAAACAGCAGCAGTTGCAATATGTACAAGCCTGCTCAGATACTGGTGGGAACCAAGCCATGGAGGAGTGGAGATCCACACTGACTAATTTGCTTGGAGTTGTGTCTTGATCTTTGCTGGTCATATTCTGCTCACCAATACTATTCTGAGATATTTTCTTCTTTTGCATTTTTTGTTATTGAAATTAAAAGCAGTTAATATACCCGAATTCATCTATTTCCTGCTGAAAGGTATTTTCTTCTTCTTTATCCATACAGTTGTTTAGAACTGGGATTTCCTTCTCCCTTCCCAATTCCAAACATCTCCAGAAGCAAAACAGATGTGGATTCACTTGCCCATAGAGAAGCCCCACCTTTCCAACATGAACACCATAGACTTCTCCACACACATAATGGTTGGCCCAGGTGTTTACAACAGTGAGGTTTTCCCATGAAAACAACATTTCAATCCCAAGGTACAGATCTGTCTTGCCATCTCTTTTAACTTCTGACCACCAATTCTAGAGACTTTTTCTGGAGGCTGGCAGCAAAGAGGCTGATTTATGTCTAGTCCTGTCTCTTGTTCTTTCAGCATTGAGCTACTTTTTCACAGCCATCTTTTAGACTGCCAGATGCCTCCCATTAATCCTGCTCTTGCCTTCCATTCCTGTAGCATGGTGGAGTTGTTTTCCACTGAAAACCAGCCTGCTGTTGGGATGCAGGGCTGCTTTGGGCAGCGAGACCCTTTTCCTCTCCTTCTGTTTGCCCTCGGTTTTCCGCAGCGCAGCGAGTTCCGTACAGTCCCTCAGTTAACATTTACACTGCAGTCAGCATCCTGTGCCCTGGTCTATTTTCTGCAGACATGTAAATAGAAGCCTTTTGTAAACTTCATTTAATGATAGTGCTGTATTATGGGTTGTCTGTGTCAAGGGATCCTGTTTTCTTTTAACTTCACCGTTTGGGTAAGTTATAATCTACAGTACATCAACACAACACATCTCTCTATTGAGTGTTGAGGTGAGATACAAAGCTTTCAAAGCAGGAAGATTCTTTTACTGTTTCTTGGTTTCCTCAAGCACTTTGTACATGAAAGATTGTTTCCTTATCTCTTGGAAAAGCTTTTGGATGAAATTAACCCCAGCGTAGAGGGTCAGCCTAATGGCCTCTATACTACTTAAGTCCTACTTAAAGCCTATTCTCAAAGCTTAAATTGGATTTGTATAGTGCACAAGGTGCATTTCCCTCTGTGAATAGGTAAAAATTAAAGATAAAATAATTTATACTTAGTAAAGATTTCAGTTCTTGGCTGAATCTATTTTACATGGCTTTGTATTGGGGGAGTTCTTAAGAAACAAGTCACTAACTACATACAGTTTTCAGAAGCTCTCCAGCAAGCCTAGGGAAAAACTGAGCCTGCCTGAAGAGGAGCTGGTCACCCCTGACAGCTGCTGCTGCTGCTGCTGTGCTTGGTGCCACGGAAGCACTTGTGTTATCACAGGTGCTGATAGCAAACAGGGAAGAGGACGTGCCACTGAAGACACTGATCCCATGCAGCTTGTCTAGGGGAGTGCAGCCTTCACCCCTCATCCCTCACTTGGCTTCCTTGGGGGTGACACACCCTGGGGCACTTGACAAAAACCTCAGTTTCTGGAAATTCAGGGAAGCAACTGCAGCTTATTTCTGAACACTTCTCAAAGAGAAGTGTTGGTGGCTTCTCATATTGCCTTTTCCCTTTCAATCCCTGCTATTAAATTATATTGCTCTGTGTCCAACTAGAAGAAATTTAGAAGAAATCTATTGGGAACTATCTCAATCTGCAATAAGTGTTTTTGGTACTGCAGAAATAGTCTCAAACTCTAGTCTCTTACTTTCCTTCTTGAGAAGTCTAGGTAGGCCTATTCATTGTTTGATACCAGGGAAAAATAAATCCAAAATGCTACCCCAATGTGAGTCTGTGGACATCACATTGCACAGGTATATATGTGAGAATTATGCCCCAAATGAACACCAGAGGGATTTAATAAGGCATTTTTCCATCTTGGCTTTGTTCACCCAGCACTGCAGTCGCCTGGGGCAGGTTGCCTGACAGCTGCCCGTGCTGTCCGTATGTTGCAGCTAAGAATATGATCCTTCTGTTACCAATTAGGTCAGCCTGGCACTGGTCAAGTCAGGCACTTGTCTAAATTCAGGTTGTCATTTTGGACATTTATAAATGGAAACAAAGCTGCGTTTCTCCGTCATGCATCTAAATAAGTTCAAAACCAATGCTAAGTCCATTTTAAGCATTGAGTCCACCCAGTAATCTTATTTCTCTTTTTGGTAAATTATCTTTCTGTTATAATGTGTGACCTCAGAAGTTTCAATGACAGTAAATCACTTTCTCTCCCACCTTAGGATCTGTGAAGCTAACCTGGCTTGACCATGTGGTTCAGGAAGTTCATCTGAAAATAATTCATCTACTCTTATAGTAGAGGTTGGATGAATTCCGTTGTAAGCAGTGTGAGCTATGTCTCAGTATATCTGAGCTTCAGTTCAAGTGTGACCTATGGAATTAGGAGCCTCGTCTCTGAAAGGATACATGGGCATCCTCAAATCATGATGCTATGGACCTTCTCAAATCATCTCTGTCTCAATGTGGTGAAGAATTTGTAAGACCAAATTCCAATACTAACTTTTTGGCACTGGCAAATCCTTTTCTAAGAATTCAGAGTCTGAGGCTGAGTGCTTTATAGGTCCCAAATAAAATTATAGAGATGGCAGCTAGCACATCTGGGAAGGTACTCAGTTCTTTGAAGGATCTGGTTATTGGAGTGTCCTGATTGTATCTAGAGTCTTTTGAGTCTCCTGCACTCAAGGCAATATTCAAAACTCAGCTCATAGGAGCAAGCAGGAAAGGTTTGCAGAAGCAGCATCTGACACTAGTAAAATACAGAACCAGGTTAGTGAATGTTGGTTTCCTTTCTGCAATTCAAGTATTTTGTTGTCATTTCTGTCTCATCCACTCAGCTTATGAATGCCACATAAGGGGTCTCTTTCCAGTAAATCACAGCAGCAGTTGCAATATGTACAAGCCTGCTCAGATACTGGTGGGAACCAAGCCATGGAGGAGTGGAGATCCACACTGACTAATTTGCTGGGAGTGAGCCCCACCCTCAGCTGGAATCCCTGTTAATGTAATAATCATCCAGAACTGGGAGTGTTAATGGCAAAAAGAAAAGCCCTGGGAGAACAAGCGCTTCAGGAGGAGGTGAAAGATGTGGGCAGATTAAAAAATAGAGCGCCAAATTCTTGGCTAGAGTAAATAAATAAAGCTCTTTTGAAGCTACTGGCGAGACACCAGGTAACCTGACCCAAAATTTGTACAGGTGGGTGAGCCCTTGCAGGACAAACTTCCATATGTTTGTCATTACTTTTAGATATCTCACAGCTGCTCAAACCCTGCTCTTCCAGAACCTTCCTCCTTTGTTGTGCACAAAAGGGAGCAAAGTGCAGAAGGCTTCTCCTCTGAGATAGTGGTGTTGGTTGGGTGAGGATGGTCCCATCTCATTTTCCTTGCAGATTTTTCTAAGCCAGTCCAGGTCACTGGCACACAGCAAACCCCACAGAGGGTGGTGCTGGTGTGGCTGAGGGCAGAGGAGCTGCTGTGGCAATGGGCAGCAGCAGCCAGAGGACCCTGCTCCCTGCCCCTGCAGCTGTGCAGGCAGGAGGAGCCCGTGCACAAGGCACTGTGGGAAGGGGTGTTTGAAAGTTGGCCCGACATGCAAAGAAATTACTTTCAGTGCACCCATCCACCTTGCAGCATTCCTTAAAGCTCCTAAAAAAGACAGTCCTCCAGTAATAAAAAGGAAAACAAGTGAACCACAAATCAAAGTAATATTTGATTTGGCTTTGGCAGCTATTTCTCCGAAAATGTTTAAGGCTATTATGAGTAATGTGGTGTTTAGCTTTCTGCTAATGTAACAGCTGAAGAAAAATGCATTTTGCTCTCTAACTTGCTTATTAGTCAATGGAAACTATAACCACAAACAGTACAGCTCCATTTAACCACTGTATTAAATATTAAACCTGAAACTGTCATTACCAATTATTTTCAATAGGGCATAATGGTTTGAGGGTTAAGTAATATGGACTAGGAGCCAATGGATCAGTCTAATCAAATGAAAGTATTCCTAATGGGATAGTGCTGTATGGGAAGGTGCAGTGATGCTGAACCTTGGTTTCTATCGCTGGCATGATTTGATGTCAAGCATTTTCCTGCTTTTTGTTCATTCATGGCTAACTTACTCTAATGCTGCTGATTAGGAAGGTGATTCAGGGAGGCAGAGAGACCAAAATCCTATAAACTTCTAGATTTAGCATGTATAACTTCTGGCAGAACTGAAGGCCAGCATATCATCGCTTTCACTCTGCAAAATGCTTGAGCAAGATTAGAATTTCTCTACCTAAAGAGATGTAATCAGATTGAAACAAACCCTGTGGTGCCTGTACTTAAGAGGAAAGGGTTGAATGCCCTCTTTGAAGGTTGTAGATAAAAAGATGGTATTAGTAGTTAGAGGTACTCCTTTACAACAATTTATGTTGATAAATATTTGTAAAATGAAACTTCTAGAAAAGGTAAGAAACTTAATAAAATCCTACCCATGTTAGAATAATCCAGTGCTGATGGTCAGACACAGCAGGCTGCATTTTTATGGCCAGGTTAGCAATCTGCTAGGGAAGGTTTTTAAGTGGTCTGTATCTACAAGTGTAAGTAAAAGCATTTAGTGTCCAACTCCACCCATGGCAGCAGGAGGCCATGCAGAGAGCTGCATTCTGCTGCAAATTCTATGGCTCTGGGCCTGCTCCTTTGTCCTCCAGAAGCTCCTTGGCATGAGCTGAAGTTCTCTTCCAATTCAGACAGAAATTAGCTTATATCTTGGGCTTGCCCTGACTTTGTCCATAGGCTGATGGACCTTGGACACGTGGGTGCCTTGGTCATGCCCTGAGAGTTGCCAGGGGGTGGGCAGGGGGGCCCTGCTGGTCTGGCTGGAGCAACCAGAGCCTGCTGATGATTGTCTGGAGCTCTGTGTGCAGCCAATATCTGTGAAACATGTTAGATTCTCATCTGCCTCTTCTAGTGAAACACGGTTTTGTCAGAAGATTCCTGACCAGGGCCAGCCTTATTGTTCTCATGGTTCAGCTGAGGTCAGTAATGTATGTAATCTGTACCAGGGTGTGGATGCATCTGGCAAGTAATGGCAATACCCCAGCCTGTGAAGACTTCCCTCTGAATGACAGTGCTATAATTAAGTCTCCAAATTCAGGACTCTGAGCCAGAATTGAAGTTTGGGAACTTCATAGAGGTAGAGGCCAGCTGTGAAGCTCATCTGGGGATGTGGATTGCAATTTCCCAAAGCCCTGGGGCAGTTTGGTTCTGGGGGAAGATGCTCAGGAGCTGTATAAAGAGATTGAGCAAAGATAGTGAGTTCTTTTTCGCAGCACTAGTCTGAGTAAACAGGTTTGCAATAATCAGCTGTTGACAGATGGCAGCAAAACACCTGTGAGTGACTAAACTTTTCAGCCTCTTAGTCAGAGCTCCAGGAAAACGTGGTGCCGATTCTCAGAAATGAGAAGCATATCTTCTAATGTGTTCTGTATCTCTTGCAACTTTCTTCTTTAGCCACAGTAAAATGCCTATGGATGAAGCTCACGGAGTTCATCAAATTAATTTGGCACTGGTTTATGCCTACTTTTAAAATATGTCAGATGTAACACTAATCTTGGTGCAACCGCACTGTAATTAGTGTTTGGCTCACCCCACTTTAGTAAATGCACCTGACTCAGCTATTTCAGAGTTAGATATCATTATGCTTTGAAGCTGTATTTACCATCTGCAGCTGAAATATTTGCCTAAAAGTATCCCATAGACAATAAGGCATTGACCCTATTGTGTTGCTTGTGCTTGGTTTATGTAATGACCGAGATGCATACCCAAAAAGTGACCATTTGCTTACGAGTGTTAGAGCTTCATACATTGTGGGATACATTTCTTGACTTTCTGAAGGGATGGTTTGACAGGACAACAAAGAGGAGTTCTTAATTGGACCCTTTGATAAATTGCAGGCTCCATTACAGAGCCATTTTAAAATCAGTATAGTGGGAGGGTTTTTCTCAATCGCGTGAGAACAAGATGAAGGTACAGTAGACAAAATAACCACGATATGCTTCACAAAGGAATCTGTGTCAAAGCTTGGCTGACCTCCAGACTAGACCCTCTGGGCTAGTGCTGGGTGTCATGTGGAGATGCAAAGTTCAGACTCGTACTTTTGGTGGTGCACACAAACCCCAGCATAAAGGGGACTTCAGGTCTGCTCCCCAAAGGACATCACAGGGCTTCACACCTGGTCTCTCCCACAGGCTGCCAGAAACCACCACACAGTGTCATCAGCCTTCAAGAGTTCATCTCAGTCTTACATTATTTGCTTAAAGTTCTAGCTTGTGGATTCCAATGGTAAGAAAAGTATCTCAATTTTCATGTAGAAAGAGAAGTTTTCGTTCTTATGGTTATGGAGAAGAGCCTGAAAAAGGAACTTTAAAAGCTCCCCCCCCCCCCCCCCCCCCCCCCGAGCATTTAGGTGTGATTTATGTGTGTGACTCCTGTTTTATGGTTTTTCAATGCTGAGGGTTAGCAACACAGCCAGCTTTGTTTCATGAGGTAAAGCAGAGCTGGAGCACTGCAGATAATGGAAAGTCCCTGGTAACACCGATACAGCTGGTTTCTGCCTGTCTCCGTGCTGCAGCTGTTTGCAGTAGGGCTCTTATCTGGGGCACAGCCTCGGGCATGCCCCAGTCCTGCCTGGAGCTGGAGTGCCTGTGGGCAGTGTGGTGTCTGTGCATAAAAACCCTTTGGAAGTGGGGATAGGAGCATCCCAGGGGTTGCACCAAAAGCGTGGGTCTGGCAGAGGCGAGTGGGGCCATGGGCAGCCCCCGCCTCTGTGCCCGGGTGGTTTGCGCACAGCAGCTCGGGGTGCCTGTACTTGTGCTGCCTGCACACCACATTGTCTGGCCCTGGAGAATGTGCTGATCACATGTTGATGACTGTATGGAGAAAATAATAAAATCATGCTTTTTCTATAGAGGTCAGGTATTCTGACTGGACATCATTTATCCCCTAATCTGTGGATCTGGGCTGCAGGCTGGGTAAATGGTTTGCTCACTGGCAGAGCCCTCTGCAGATGTGTCCTACTCATCAGCTGGAGTTTACAAGAAAATATGACCCTTGTGCATAGATCCCTGGTCTGAGTGGAGTTGAATTTCATCCACTGCATGCACAGAGGTGATGGACACATGATTTTTAGGGCTGAATTAACCCTTCAGCATTCAGTTTTGTCTTGTTGCATGTCCTTGACATGTATTTGGAGGGTAAACTGTAGATCAACTTTTCCTTTATTACGATTTCAAGAGCTTGAAGAACCTGTTCGCATGTTCCTACTGCAAGCTGATTTTTTGTCTGTGATTTTTTTCCTGACACTCTCCCAGCCCTTCTGTGTATTTATTAGCATCAGCATGCAGGTACAGTGCATGTGAAAACAGTTTTGAGCAGTCCATCTTTTGAGCACCATCTGGGTGCTCAGCTTCATTCCTAATCCACGCTCAGGTGTATATGTCTGCTTCAGGGACATGGCACAACTTGAGCAGAAAACCTGGCCCTGCAGCCTTAAAATGTGCTTTAAAATATATGACTAGATGCTTTGTTCTTACAAATAGGGTTGAGATTACAATGCTTAAAATAACCTTAATTAAGAGTATACTCAAACATACATAGGGTTTGATTTTTTGTGTAGAAGAATTAAGCCAAATTGCAACATCTTTGTAGTCATACCAATGACAGTATAGGTATAAAACTCAAGAGAATTTTATCTTTAATAACTACTTTCATGTGACAAAAAAAGAGATCAATTTATTTGAATTGGTACATTTACTTTATTTGAAACTTTAAATTCATCGCATTTCCAGGAATCTTTATAGTAGCATTTTACTGGGCTTTCTCTTTTAAACCACCAGGGAGACCATCTCTTACTAATTCACTAAAACAAGAGTTCTTTTTATTATTATTTTTTTCGATACTAACCATCACTATGACTTCTGTGAAAGGAGCTTCTGTGTTATTAAAGTTCTTAATAAAAATGTAGCTCCCTCTTCTGCTGACCCAGATAATTAGTTGTTGATTTTTCAAGGAATAGGATTTACAAATATGTGTTCAGAACTGCAGCTGATTTCTTTTCATTTTTCTCTTGGTGCATGGATTTGCAACTATCTGACCAAAACTCCTTATATGTTTCAGTGCTCAGAATTAGAGCTAACAGCATTAACTGGGTGAGCATTTCATAAACATGAAGGGTTTGCATTTTTGAAGCATATTAATACCGTGTTCCAAAATAAAAACTTGCTCTAATTCTGATGCTGCAATAAATGCATAGCATTATTAAGTCAGCATTTATGTCTAAACTATTCTGCTAGACACGGAGAGTGTAGCCAGTTCTTTTTTCAGGCTTCAGTGCAATAGTGCAAGCATCATTCAAAGGTGTTCATACATCTTGCAGTGTAGTTTTGGAGATGGCTCTTCTATTTAAATTGCTCAGTCTTTTCAGAGTCATCAGTGAGTTCAGAGTAAGCAATCAAAAGCCACTCTGCTACAAAGTCCCTAAGCTTCCCTTATTACATAATATTTTAAATTATTCAAGACACCAGAATAAAGGGGGGGAAAAGGGGAACCCCACCCCCCCAGTTACCAGCAATAAGCAGTCGTGGCTGTAAACTTCATATTTCTGGTAAATTTGCATGCTTTCTCTGGTTCAGAACCTTTATTACAAGCCTCGTTATAAAATGAGCATACTACAGCCTCTGAAGAAATCACTGTAATAAATGAGCTTTGCATTCACAAGATGAGTTCCCACATGTGTGAAAATGCTAATATTCCCGTGACTGAATTCGATGACATAATGAATCTACAGTGGAAAATCAGTCTGCATCAAGCAAAGACAAGCATAACTGTGCTGGGCTGTTCTTGGCAGACAGGACATTTTGTATCTCAAGTTAGGAAAGGCAATTAATTGCAGTTGAGAGCCAATGTGTGCTCACTGGGCATTAAGGGCTAGATCCTGAGGTTATTTTATTCTACTTGTTGCTACACCTGATTAAAAAGTGTTGCTTGAGAGTAAACAGAATGAGAAATGTACTTGTAAAGGACTCACAGATCCAGCAACGATACCCTTTTAACCTTGAGTCACTTCAAGTGTGTTTATAAAATCTTTTGTAACCAGATGTGAACAAACTCCTTCCATTCTTGCTGCCTTTGGGAGTGACACCAGCTGGAAGATAAAGACAATGCACTGGCAGTATGATCTCATGTCTATGCTCATACTGGAACCATTACTCCGTGGAGCAGCCACAGAGTTGTTGCTTTCACGTGTTTCAGGTAAAAGTGAATCCCTAATACTATGCAGGTAATGAGAAAATTGAGTGAAAGAGTCTGTCCTGGCATTCTGGTGCTGAGAGTTGCAAGTGCAAGAATTGTGTTGGACACCATGTTAGAAAAAATTAGTTTGTGCATTTAGAAGCAAAGGAGAAGTTGTGAAGCTGTTAGTACTAGATCTTGAGTGTTGTTCCATTTGACAGTATGATCAGTCAGCTATAAATTCACAATAGACTTATTGCCTCTGAGGTACAGGACTGCCAAACTGATGCAAAAGCTAAATGACACCAACCTTATAATATATGAGTGCAATTGTAATTCTTTTCTGAGAGGGCTAGAGGAGCGGAAGCAGATCTGAAGTAAGAAAGGTTTGTCATCCATAGGCATATTTTCTTCTAATCCAAGATAGTAAGAATGGGAATTACCATATGCTGAATTTAGGGAAGCCAAAAACATACAACCCAATGAGACTTTAAAAGAGATGAAGTCCCCTGCTGCCCTAGAGAATGTCTTCAGGATCAGTTTGGGAGATTTAGTTCAGTTCAATTTTGGGGTCCAGCCCACAACTCCTTAAATTCAAGAGGATTCGACTGATCAAAACTTACAGGAAAAGAAATCTAAGAGCTTGGTGCAACTCCTGTGAGCATATCCACTTTGTTGTATATAATGCCTGAGAAAACTAACCCTACAAAATATCATGTATGCTGAAAGAATGCTTTAATTGTTTGTGAGTCAAGTAGTTCAGTGCTTTGGCATATAATTTTGTTGTTGGTCCTTTAAGTCCAACAAGTACGTGTGTTTTGAAGTTCTGAATGTGCATTGCAGGAGCATGTTCCTTAGCTTTCAAGTGTTGTGCTAGTACTTCTCAGGAGTTGGTTGATGAACTTTCTTACAGTATTAATCACATACCTTCTTATGGGTCACCAATCAGCTTCAAATCTGGGTTTTAAAATGTGCACCAGTCATACTACTTCTTGTTGTAAAGAAGTAAGTAGGCTGTTCTTTTGTGATAGAGGAGAAGGAAAGAAATATATTGTCAGTAGCTTCATCATTTGGTACCTTGGCTGTCAGGAGAAATGTTTTGGACCTATTGTGGCTGTCAGGTGGGAGATGTGTCATGTTTTGACAAGCAACAGTCATGGATGAGTAGATCTAGAGTTCCTGATTCTTGGCTCATCTTTGTTGCCCCTTCCTCTAAGCTGCCAATTATTCTAAGAATCCTTTTTCCTCCATCTCTCTCTGAAGAAGTGTGGGGTGAGCTAGGGGCACCCAGTGGGGGTGATGGCTGGGTAGCATGCAGAGTAGTGGTCTCAAATGCTGAGCACCTGAACTGATATACACCAAGCCTCCTTGATGTCTTGCTGCAACGCATTCATGTTTCACATGACCTACTTAAAAGAAAAAAAGATGCAGCACTCTGAGCCATAAAAATGTCAGAGTCTAATTGTGAAGGGGGATGAACAAGCTATCATAAGATAAAAGCAAATGAAAAGATGTCTCACAAATTCTTGAAACCTCCTGTGAAAACAAGATCTGGAGGCTGAGCTGAGTTGTCTCTGAAGCAGTGCTACGTGTCAAGAGGACATTGAAATCCATTGGCTTCCTGCTGCTTTCACTTGGTCTCAGGGGCATGGACATTTGTCAAGATAAATCAGGACCTGGATAAGCCAGGAGAGGTAAACCTGGAGCTAGGGTATTTTGCCAGCATATGAGGAAAGATCCTGGCATTTCTTATAAAAGATGGCACGGGATTATATTTAACTGCAAAAGCACAATGCTTTGAAGTGCAAATATGAATAGCATATTACACTCAACAATCCGAACGTTCCTATCACATTGGCCACAGTGATCCTCTTTGTGACATTTCACAAGGGGATGAAATAAGAGAGGGAAACTTCAGAGGGTGAAACTGAAGCATGTTCAGGAAGCAATATGGGCTCAAAACAAAGCAGCAGTGCTAAAGAGAGCTCTAATTGTGTTCAGGTAACTATTTGGTTAAAATAAACACACCATCTACTGGCACACAACATAGGTGCAGCTTGTTGATAGCTGAATAGAGCTGGTCAAATTGTTGGTCTGCTCAAGACTTTCAGTTTGCACCTTGTAACAGCTGGTATGTGTTGTTACAGCTGAGACCACTTAAAAGTGTACTTGGTTTTTTTTCCTGAGCATTTTTTTTATCATTCTACCTCTCCTCTTTGGTTTGCTATCACTGACCCTGCCATAAATCCAGAACTATTCATTTTGATCAGGTTTGCTGCAATTCTGAAAGGACCTGCTTTGCTGCAACTTCTGCTGTGTTAGATGTCAGTCCAGCATGGAGCTCAATAGAGGGTGAAGTGCCCTTTGTGTCCTCAGGGGTCTATCTGCAGGAGGAGATGCAGTTTCTTGCTGCAGGATTTCCCAAGACAGTCTGTGATTTAGTGTCCCATGTTCTTCATCTCTTAGTGGGCCCAGTTCACTCAGGTGCTTTGACCACTCACAGACCTTCTGAGGGACCTGCGCGCTGTTTTCCATCTTCCATTTCTGGTTTGTTTTGATTTCTGACATTGAACTGGGCTCATGGAGAGCTTTTGTTGAGACAGCTTCCTCAAAGAAGATGACTGGCAGTGGGCCACCACTGTTACCTGCTTTATTCTCACTGTGAGGTGTGGGAACACATGTGGAAAGGCGGCTCTTGGGGACCTGGGGTAAAAATGCCGTATGCAACTGGACCAGCCATTCCCCACTCCCACTGAGAACATCCTGTAGGAAAAGGCACCATCTTCACCTTTCAGAGCCAGCTGAAAGCTTCCCAGGTAACACAGGCAGAACAGAAAAGTTTAGAGAGGGAAGGTCCCCCTCACTGCAGCCCCCCCCGCCATGGCCCATGGCAAGTGACCGGGCTGTGGCCACCCAGCTGTGCTCTGCTGGACCACAAATCCACCTGTGCTGGAAACTGCTGCTGCCACATATCACTTCCCAGATATTGCCAAGTTATAATGGCTTTTCTCCTGCAGCCAAGCATCTCATGGGATGTTCCAGTTTCTGCATTTTGTTCAGTACTATCTTGGCTCTTTGCAGGCTCCTTAGAGTAGTGCTGTACTGTCCTCTACAGAGAAGAGCTGCTTTCTCTTTGCTTTCCCCCTCTTTTACTGAATTTAGTAATCTCTTCTTTGCAGCCCATTTGAGTCCCTGGAGGCTTCTCTTAGCCATTGACTTCTGTATTCGTGTCTTTTTGAGTTACACCCTCTCACCAGTAATGTTATGGCTTTATTGGATTCCTTCAGCATCATTCAAGACATTTCACCAGCCACCCAGACAGACAGGCATGCTCTGGATTCAGGCTTTTATTGACTAAGGTATGGATGGTCCAGTTATTTCAGGCTATTTACTTTTAAGCAAGTTTTAAGCAAGTTTTAAGCAAGAAACCCTAAAGACAAAAACTTTTCTTAAGTTTTAAGCAAGTCTGTGGCATCCATGGCCAGCAGTCTCACCATTTCTAATGCTGCTTTAGCACAATTAAGGTCAAAGGAATATGAAGTCTCTCTGGGCCCAGCCATCTGTGACAAGCTTGTACAAAGTTTGTCATGCAGATCATCTCTTCCAATATTTTATAGGCAAACTGGGCAGTACAAACCTCCATCTATCAGTTTTACATGCTGTGTCAGATATCATCTTCCACATTCCCACTACATTGAGCTGGACTGAATGCATCCTGAAACAATTCATATTACAGAGTTAGTTGCTTTGTTATATAAATATTATACCCATCAGGCTTCTCCCTATCCTTGCAAAGGTAAGGTTAGCAAGACTTGGGATTGCTGGAGTCATTAATTAGTCCATTCTGGTTCCTTCCCCTTTTGAAATGGAGCAGGATGGTTAAGGGTCATTTATCTGCCCATCCCAGTCTGTACCTATGAATAATAAATGGTCACTAGTCCTGGAGTTACAGCTCACTAAGATCAAGACCTTTGGGTTTCATTGAACGGAACCATAGTTGGTTTCAAGGGTGACAGGATCAGACCCTGAATGCAATTTTGATTCACATCTGAATTGTAACCTGACAAAAAAAAAATTTTGTTAATATTATTCCAGCATCATTTAAGCAGGAAAATAACTTCAGAAGGACAGTAGTTGGGTGCTGAGAATGGGTATGAGATGGAATAAGTTGAAAATGAGTTGGGTGAGAGAGAGAAGGAAATTATGAAAAATGAAAAATGTGCGTGATTATATTTCAGACATATGTTTTTAACCCCTTTGTAAGGGAAGGTTTTTCTCAGAGAAAAGTTGAAAACAGTTCAGAACAGCTCTGTGCTAAGTTATGGGTGTTACAAATGGACTTGAGCTTAAAATGACTTCTAGCACTGTCTATGTCCCACACGGAGGGGTGTGGAGAGCACACAGCCCATCTCATGAAACTCATGGCCTGTATTAGTCTGGCTTTTGTGAGACATAAATGTACCAGGTCAGCCAGAGGCAAGCCTGGAGCCAAGGCCTAGGTTAATTTGCCACTCTAGATTGTTCAGCATTGCCAGCTGTGGTGAGCTTAGTGAAAATCTGTGAAGACTTGGTGGTTTTTCTTACTACATTTATTTCTGAAAATAGGTAAAAATGCGATAGCCTGTCCATTTATAAAATAAACTTCTTAGCCTTCATGGTTGCAGAGACAGATTTCAGATTGTGGTTAGGGTGAACACTAAGGGTTTTGACAGAAGCAGTCAGTGAGAATGCAGAAATAAATGTCAAATCTCTTTCTTGTTAGTTACCATTATCTAAGGCTTTCCAAAATTTGTGTTTGGCCATACTGGTTACCTAAGTGTTGATTTCTGTTTACACTTTGTGCTTAGAACTGACATTGTATAATGGTCAAGGACTAAGAGACATCATAACTCAGCCTTCTGTGAACCAAAACTGTGTGTGTGAAGAGGCACTGTGTGCACAGGCTCAATTCCACCTGGGCTGTGCTGCTGGGCTGCCTGCTAAATGGCTGCTAATTCTGGAGGGGACACACACTGGGAAAGGCCAGAAATGCCTTTGGAAGGCCCTCCTTTGGAGGGGGGCATTACACAGCCTTTGGCCTGCTTGCCCTTGTGGGCTCCCCACTGAATCTGAAAAAACTCAAAGTTGCTGTCAGCAGGTTCAGGGGAGAGGGGCCCGTGGGAGGTGCATGCATGGCACTACACTGGTGATAACAGGCACTGGGATGACAGAAAATCCCAGGGGCCCAGCTGCTTTTTTCTTTATATGTTTTCTGGCAGGCATCATCGTCATTCACTCTGTAATACAGGCCTTGCAATATTGACAGGATTCCTGTTCATAAACATATTCAAAGCCCATTTGTTACTGGGTCCAGACTCACCACTTTCAGCACTATTGCCATCTGATGCACACGCTGTGTTTTGGTTCAAAACAGCAACAGCCTGATGAAATTTCTTTCTAAAAGGGAAGTTATTGCACATGTACATTAGTTATTTTTCATTGCCTCAAGGGGAACCACAAATGTGTGTTGTTTCTAATTAATTGCTGGGTTATGTAAAGAGTGCTCCATATAGTGAAGTGGAGCGGGATGCTCGACACAGCAGTCAGATTCCTTCCCTTACCCTGCTGAGCTTTCCACATTTTTCTCCCAATCTTGAGTAGCTGTTCTTGTCCCACTGAGCCCCAGTTGCAGTAGATGGTTATATTTCTTTAGAGTGCAGATGTTTGTAAACAGACATTGATTTCCACAACATGAGCCCTTCAAGACCTCATTGGAGGATGAACCTGGAGACTTCTGAAATAATGAGAGAGACCTACTTGTGATGGCATACAGCTGTTTATCCACCCAGAATCTGTTTTTGTCTTTAGGGTTTCTTTTTTTTGGTAAGACCCATACACAAGTTGTGTGTTTCCAGTCCTGCCTCCATTTAGCATCCAATGCCACTAATGCCTGGAAAATGTAAAAATTAAGTGTGAGTATATGCACTAGAAGCAATGGCCCCTCTTTTAAGGCACCTTCTGCAGGGGTAGAGGTGACAGTCCCAGGTAGAAGGACACGGCTTCCTGTTGTGCACTGGCCACCCAGCTGAGCATGTCCAAAACGTACTGATCTCCATGCCATGACTTTAACTCAGTTAATGGTGTTTATCCTGGCTGTCAGAGGTAAGTGCAGGATCAAGCCCTGGGTCTGCCAGATTATGGAAATATGTGTGTAGTGTGTTATGCTGGAGGAGGTCAGGCAGTGAAAATGGTCAGAGCAGGTACAGCATGGGAGCAACAGGGGTGGGGGGTCAAGAAAATGGTTTTCAAGGGTATCCCAGGTGAACTCACGCCCTCACTTGCTGAGCTAATGCATTGAAAGGGCTCATGCTCTCCAAACTGCAGGGAGGCAAATGTGCATCCCTCTGTGGAAGAGGGTGACAGCAGTGGGAGTTGATCAGAGCTGGGTCAGATCCTTAGGATTAAGGCTGCTTTTTTTTTCTTTGCCCAAACCCTCCTTGCACTCCTAGAGAAGAATATCAGGAGATGTTTGGGTTGTCTTTTGTTTCTGCTTTTCACTGTTTGCAAAAGGGTTCTGGTGTGACTGGATTTCTAGGCACTCCCATGATGCCAATAATATTAACTTTAACTGGTGCTAAACCTCTGGTCAATTATTGGCTCTGTTGTCTGTAATTGTTGTCTCTGTTTAACTCTCTAATCCCCTCTCAAATGTTTATGGACTCACTGTTGCCTTTACTGAGCAGTATACTGTGTGTGTAATAGCCACTCCGTATACCTTGGGCAAACATGAAAAACTGTTTTAAATACTATGTGGAAATCCATATGTTGTCTGGAATCCTGCTTTGCTTTTCATGCAGAAAGGGAGCAGAAGAAACAGCATGTATTTATTAAAGCCATATTTCTTCAGATAGCTTAATCTCTGTTTTATAAATCGTATTTAACATCAGTATCATATTCTGTCTTAATCTACTGTTGCATTTTAAAGTCTGTTCCCATGTCAGTCTGGAGTGGTCCATGCAAATCAGCCCAATGGAGAGAAAACAGCATAGTATTATGTGGTGTCTCTTTAGTGTTATATTCAATTTTATGCTTTGTTGAGAGCAGAAGTCACACTATAACAATCCCTCAAAGGCTTAAAGCTAAGGGAACATTAATCAACAGCAAGAGTAAGTGACTAAATATAATGTCCGTGTTGGAGGAAAGGAGTTTTGTATCTGGTTCCATGCACTCCATCTGATGCCTGGGACTTTTATCAGCTAAGACTGAGGGGGAATCTTTAAAAAGAAATATTTGAGTAAGAATGATTTATCATGTGACTGAGATGAGTCCACTGGGAATGGTGACTGGCCAAGTCCATGTTGACTAAGTAGATCAAGAAGGAGTGCCACAGATATGTCTCAGTTTTAAATGCCTGTTGGCTGGTCTCATTAATCTGCTAAATTACCCAGCTCAAATTGCTTATGTGTAAGTGTTACATCAAGGTACACTATTTTGTATTAGCTGCCATATAAAAAGGAAACAGCCACCGAAGGTAGGAGAGAGTGAGGGTGAGTTATTGGCTGTTAAATAATCCAGCAACAAAGTACTTACTCATGGGGAAAAAAAATTGCCGAGAAATATTCACAGGGGTATCTGATAATGTCTAATTTGTTCCCAGAATCACACATCATTGTTTCTGCATACTCTGGAGAGAGGCAAAAACAACACAGGAGAGAAACAAATATACACACAGACACACAAATAATTAACAAGCATGGGATCATAGAGTCCAGTATTAGATCTAGAATACAGTGAAGGCACAGCATAAGGAATGTTTATTATGAGCAAAGATGAAAAAACTTGACATTAGGGCTGGCTGATTGCAGTCATGAATAACAATTCTTAAATCATCCGTGGCAAACTCTTCTTACAAAGGAAATGAATTGTTGCAACACAATACATCCTTGTTGTATCGATATGATTATCTAGTTATCCATAACATGTTGTAATTTGTTTTGATTTTTAAGTGTTCTTTAGTGCAAAGCCTTAATGAGGCTTCTCTAAATTGATTAGGAACTGCGAGATACAGCATGGTTCACAGATTATTTCAGAGAGCTGTCAACATCCTGTGACTTTCATTTCATTGGATTTAATGATCGTTGGAAAAGGTGTGCATTACAGCCAGATACAATCACATTTGTCAGCATGATCCTTTTAAGTGCAATTCAATTAAAGTGTTATTCTCTAATTTTATTATTGCTCAAGCTGAGTGCTAATGCTATCTACCAATAAAACTACAGGTAGATAATGGTATACAATTTAATTTAACTAATTGGAGTTTAGTGATCTAACATGCTTTTCATATCTTAATTCTTTGAATAATCTTTGATTTTTGCATCTGGTACAATTCTTTTAATGGAAAAGGGCAACTGAAAACATCAGTTACATTTGAAATTAAATTATCTAGTAACATCTGCCTTTAACAGTGTATCAGTATGCATGCGAATTTTCCTCTATTACCTGCCACTTGCATCCATTTTCCATTGTCAGTGTGCTTGACCTTGAAATTAATTTATCTAACTGTGCTTACATTCCTTATTAAGTTAACTGCAGACTTGGAGTGCCAGAAACATTCTCACCAAGGGGAAGCTGGCTAGATGACAAATTAAAGGGTCAGGAGTAGAGATAAACCAGTCACTTCAACTAGACAAAGCCTATACTTTTTCCTGTTTGTGAAGAGTTACAGATAAATAAAGCACAAATGCATGAGCACATAAATACACTGGGATAAGATTATTTGATTTACTTGCAAACTCCTTACTTCTGCCTTTCAATACCAGTGTTTTTTAGTTGGTTTCCTGTATTTGCTTTATTTTGGGACATGAATATTAAGACTTGTAAACTAGGGGAGGCTAAGTTATCTTCACTGCAAATTTATAACAGGAAATTCTATGATTGCAGTGCCACAAGCTCTCTCAGCCAGTTCAGGTGTTTTACTGTGAATTGAATGAACTTAAAATATTTCATCAAGGCACAATGAGAACTGATCTCCAGGATGGTGGTGCTGCCCAGTCTGTCCTAGAGACCATGTGGCTATGATCCCTTGATGTCACTGTAATGTTTTGAATGAGGCAAACTTTTCTGTATTTTTCTATAAAGAAAGTGCAAGAATTTAGGCCACATCCCCTTCTGCAGCAGGATGGCTTTGCATTGGACTCTCTCTGCTTTCTCTTTTCCACAGAGCCCTGATATTAGTGCAGAAAAAAGTTTTCAACTGTGTTCTCACTTTCTGACAGTGACAAAGCTGTTAAGTCACTTTTTGTCCTAGTCACTGTAAGTAACTGCAGCGGCAGAATGTCCACAGAGCACTGAATTTCTCTGATGACCTCTCTCAGGTACTTGCAGCAAACCCGTTGCTCCAATAAACAAATCCATGTCTATCTTTAAAGGGTTTGTGACATCTCTGTGACAAAGCAATGTGCTATCATTCTCAAGATATAGATGGCAGTAAAGGCACAGGGGAGCACAAGGAGTTGCCTAAGGCTGTGCACAAAACTTGTGTGCAGGTTGTGCTGTAACAACAGAAGAGTAATGGCACAGGAAAGTAACCCAATAACCCAGGTCTCGAGACCTCCTAATAGCCTCATCACCAGGCTTCTCCTGCAGCAGTGTCAGCTATAGCCAAAAAGGGAACTCTCCTTTTTCTGCTCTGCTGTGTAGGGATTCATGTTCTTCCCTTGAAGCAGCTTTTAAAAAGAAACCAAAAGTACCTGTAAGGCCCATTTCTGGATACCACGGACTTTTGTTACCAAATGCAAAGAGATTCCACTGAAAAAAAGCATCATCTCTTTCCCCTTCATGTTTTTCTGCTATGCTATTTCCAGAAAGAATGAGCACACAGACCTTTTCCATATGTCCTTACTCAACTCTGTCCTCAGTTTCCAGCTACACTTGGTTATGGCACACTTTCAAAAATACATAATCCAATATCTAACATCAGCCTAAAACCATCAGATCAGATAGTTGAGAAATCACAGTGTGTCCTTCTTCCTGATGTGAGTCATTGCCTGCACTTGACATAGTCTTTCACACTGTAGATGAATTGAGCCCAGATTTCAACAGCTGGCTTCTACTTTAAAGAAAAAAAAAGGGGCATAATATGTAAGAAAAGTAGCATTGATGTCAGAGGCAGGGTAAAGGGCTCAGTCTGCATACCCATATTGGCCTTTGTTTGGTTTATATGTGGGAGCAGGAATACTGGCTGCCACCAGGGACTTGGCATTGGGATAAACATGAGAAAAGTCTTGAATGTAACTGAGGCTGCTGATTGTTGATGCTGAAAATTCAGTGATTATTGTCAAATATGTTGTGTTTAAAGAGTCTTGACAAGAGATTCATTCTGTTCCTACTATCTTGCAAAGTTGTGACATGGCTGATGTGACATCACTCCTCATATGTACACAATTAGCTGACTTAATTATCATAATGCACTATTTAAGTTTTCCTACTTTTCCTGCTGTGATTGTAGAATATGCTTTGAATTCCCAGGCCAACAAAAGTTGTCCATTTTGTCATTTGTTCATTTTGGCTACTGTATGTGATGTTATTTGATTGAACTATTTTTAAACTATGGACACTTACTGGTAAAAGTTTCATAACTAGCTTTGCAGCACATCATTTGGTGATGCTGAGCTTAGCATGTACTATCCCTCAACGATATTGTTAAAAATAAAATGAATCAAGACATATGTTTCCTTAAAAAGACCAAGCTGGGTTCTATATTTATTGTATTTTAATGACCAGAAATTCAAATAGAAGGGTTGATGGGCCTTTACTAGCTGTGAGCTTAGCCTAGAAACTACAAACTATGCTGGGCTCTCTCTGGGGTGTGCTAACCTGGAAATAAAGATCCTACTGATCATATTCACTTCTCCTTCACCCAGCACTGACCGTGTCCATGGAGAGACTCTTTTAAAATGAAATGAGCCATTTAACTACCCCAGTGCTGAATGCTTTGGTCTTTTCTCCAAAGCCTGAAGAGAAACATGTGCCATTAAAATGATGCATCTTCTTCCTGACTGTGAGGATTGCAGAAGGATCCTGCAGAAAGACTTGAACTTTAAGTGTTGGTTAAAAAATGGAAAATTTTGCTTTTTGCCATACTCGGGGTTTCTGTTCAGGCCACTTGAACTGTGGGTAATGCTGAATTATTTCAACAGATAATAATATATGCCTGTATATAGTTACAACCATAATTGTTTCTTGAATTGAGATGTATCTTACTGAAATGTTTTTCTTTATTTTATGTAACAGTCCAGGTTTGTGTTCAGAGAAACTCTTGAGAAGCAAGAAGATACAAGTTTTGTAAACTAAACAGTGATATATTCATTCTCACTCAAAAAGTTCCATTTAGATTTTCCACCAGGGATAAATAGGGGAAACACATTTAGATCTAAGTACTAAGTCATGATGCAGTGTGGTCTGTACACCAGACCTAGCAAACTGTTAAATGATACCATTGGTGCTGTGCTAGTGGAATTTCAGATGAGGTTTTATTTCATGTATATTAGGTTTTTGTTTCTTCTATATTTTTCAGAATTGTTTTATTGCTTCTATCAATTTCAAGAGTACATAAAACAATAATGATGAAGCAGTAAAAGAAATGATCCCAAATATTACTGCAGATCCCTTGATAGATTTCTGTGCACTCTGCAACCTTTGTCTGAGCTAATTAAATAACTGGCAGAATAATTCTGGGGATGCTTACAGATAGCACTGCTGTGATGCTATTTCCAGAATGGATTTTTTTTCCTTAAACCTCCTTGTCTAGGAAGGAACTCCAGAGCCATTTAACCAGGGAGATACCAGGCCTAAAACTGCCTGCAGTGATTAACACGGTAACAGGAACAGAAATGGATGTGAAGGCAAAAAATAGTCAAAAATATAGCAAGCCATCATTAAAGCTCTGTGTAAGTAAGGTGAAATGAAATGTTTGGTGGGTTCTGGAATATCTGCTTTTATAAATCATCGTTAATATGATAAAGGCAGTTATTTTTCTATTCAATTGGTTATGTATATTGTCTTGTACAACTTGTGGTTGGGGAAGTTTCTGTTTTCCATCTGAGTCTTAAATATGCTATTCAACAGCTTTACTCTTAGTGCCTGACTAAACTCTGCAGCCTGAAAAACATGTGTTTTCAGAACTCAGTACTTTTTGTTTCTAATTTGACTGGTTTGTGTTATTAGTACAGCAAGGTCCCAAATGGATTTGGTGCTTTGTTGAACTGAGCTCCAGCGCAGAATAAAAGAGTCTTTGCCCTGAAAAGCGTAACCTTAAAGAGAGAAAGAATATTAATTTAATAGTGCTTAAAAAAGGAGTAAACTAAAGCGTACTACCTGGTAAAATGACTGCCCACTACTTCACTACCAGCCAAAAATCTGCTGAGCAGAAAATAAGATCCAGAATTCTTGCTGCCAAGTGCATCCTGTGTACCCATGCAGTGGTTCTCCAACAAAATGGAGCTTTGCTGTCTTTGCTGCCCTATCAGGAAAAAAAGACCATTATACACAGACTTATTTGAGTCTTGTCACCATTTTAAATGCTCCAAGGATGCGTAGGACATCTAAATATTCCTAAGGTAGAGTTTTAGCTGATGTGAAACGTGTGTTTCCAACTACAATCTGATAGCACATCCACAACTTTGACAGAGAATTTTCCCTGCAGCATTTTAACTATTTAAAGAAGTAAATACCAAATGCTTGTAGGAATTAATTAACAAGAATATGCAATCTGTAAGGGCACTGCAACAGCCACATCAGAGACAGAAGGTCAAAGCCCCATTAAATTGTGCAGATGATCCTGGGAAAGGTGCTTGGTGTCTCAGACCACTTTGCTGAGAATAAAGGCCGGGCAATCTGCGGTGAGAAAACTGATCTCAAGCCTTTGTGCGCTGTCCTTCAGCCCTGGGTTGCTGTCCTGTGTTGTTAACAGCAGTACCGTGGCTCATTGCAAGGATGCAGGCACTGATCTCAGCTATCGAGCAGATCAGACTCTCAGAGAGCCAGGAGGACCTGGAGGGGTTTGCAGATGAAAGCCACTGGGTTGAATTGCATTCAGAAGCAAACGGCCCCATGCCGGGCTCAGATGTAACCTGCTTAGCATATCTTGTAGCTCTGCTCACTACAAACTGCTTCCTCTGGGAGGCAGGAATTGGTGTTTGCTTTAGTGTAGGAGAAGGCCTGTGTCACCTGCACTGATGGGAGCAGAAAATGCATTTTTGGGAAACATGACTACAGGTGGTCTGTCTCAGCTCTGGACTCGCTCTGTCGGGGTCCTGGCAGTCCCCATGGCTTGAGCTGCCTCAGGTCATGCTAAGTTGTTCCAGTGCGCTGTGTTCACGCAGATCTACAGAGCTTGAAGGACCAAACTTTGTGTGCGTGCTCTCTAGAGCAGGAATGTGGCCAGGACTCAGCCTTGTGTTCCTCTGTGCACACAGGCTGAAGCAGGATAGCAATTGCCTTATTCAGTGAGCATTATATCTTGGTATTAACTATTAGTAAAATTAAGTGAGCAATTTATTTCACTCTTGGAACATATTAGGATGCTCTTGAAGTAAAGCCCCTATCTACTAATGTAGCACTTGGTGTAGACTCTGTCATTTCAAGGAAAATTTTCCAATATGATCAGTGTTTATTTCAATGCTGAGCTTTTACCACAGCAGGGTAAGAAAAGATGCAAACACTTTCTGCATGAAGCTGTTTGCTGCAGTTGAGACACTGAAGTTTTCCTGCAGCCAATACAACTTCTGTCCTGCCCTAGTGATGACATGGTCTTGCAAAGCTTCCCAGAAGCACAGACCTCCCCCTCTGAAATGCAGTAATTCCTGAAATGGTGATATTTTAAAGTGGTTTCTGGAGGTATCCAGAGTGATGCAGGTGTATTTTAGGACACTTGTGAGCTGGCTTATTTCTGAATTGTGGTGTTGTATATTTTTGTTTCTATTCTTAATCACTGTGCTGGTTTTCAGAGAAGTTTTTCGTAGTGTCAATGTCTACTGCAACACGTGCTGCATGAATCATTCAGCAGAGCCAGTACTGCTTTTGAAAGCTGTATCAGCTCTGGGTATAATGTAAAATTATGAGCAGTAGTGACCAGAAAAGAGCTTCAGCATTAATATTGTTTCCATTTGATTTGGTCTCCTCAGCTTTTTAATTTACTGCTTAGATTAGGAAATTCCCAATAACCTCTGAAGAATGGCAGGTTCTGTCCTCTCCCCTGATGCTGAGGCAGCTGAGAGCCAGCCCTGGGCAGAGTTTGGAGTAATCTCAGGGCTGTTGTAGCTGGTGCTTTCAGGGAAGGTTCCAGAGGGGTTGCTTTTTTGGTCGTAGGTTGCCAGAACATCGGAAGCTTTTGTGTATGCCCTGACATCCCTGCTGCCAGGGGCTGGGGAGGCTTACTGCCTGCACGGGCTTTAGTGCATGGAGCAACACTGCCAGCAGAGCAGGATTTCCAGATCCCCCACTGGCAACAACCTGGAGCACCTCTGTGTGCTGACTCAACCATGCCTCCTCCCAGGTGGGCTCTCTCTGAAGTCCCCCTGCCATATTGCTGAACACTAAGTAGTTTGAAGTGAGTTGTCTTCTTTCTTTCTTCCTTTCTTTCTTTCTTTCTTCCCCAGGTCATTAGCGTAAAATTCAAATAGGTTAAAATATTATTCATCTCTAACACTGTGAGGGGACAGAGGCCTGGCTAGCCCAGGTAATCATAGCAGAATTCAAAGCCCATGGTTGTTCTTTCAAGCAGCAATAGGTTACTCATTACTGCAGCTTTGAACAGCTTCCCTGTGGGTTGTGTACATCTCTGCCACCAGCACTACTGGCACCGATCAATTAGTGTCACAAGCAGTTTTAGAAAGGGCCAAGCGGAGAACGTGTGTGGAGCTATTCTCCCACCTGCTGTTCTTACTGGTGAAGCTGGAGGGATCTGGCCTGCCGGCATAGTATCTCTTTGGGAGCTAATTAGTTTGGAAGATTACAGAAAGCAGGATGTATAAGCTGCCTGATCAATCTCCTCCACAGCCCTGTAAAGGGAATAGGTAAATGTCATTTTCATAACATGGGCATAAAAATTGAGGAATAGAGGCCAGATGTGCGCCCTGCCACAGTTCACAGCTGTCAGATGCAGGAGCATGGAGATTGGAGCAGATTCCTCTCTGGGAATATTTGGGGTGGAGGAAACTGCTCCTTTTGGAGGGAATCCTGAGGAAGCACAAGGTGCTTTGGCAGGTGACCATGGTGAGCACAGGAGGAGAGTCTGTATGTGGTGCGCTTCGAGCCCACTGGAGCCAGTGTTGTCCAGAGGGGCCCCATCATGAGTCCCCTGTGCTCTGTCCCTACCCTGGTGCTCTAGCTGCAGTCAGACTATGCCCTTCACTTTTCCAAATGCTTCTCTCCCATTCTGCTTTCCATAGCCTGTGCCATTTGGCTGCTGGAGGGGAGCTCAGTGTGCTTTGTGCAGTACCTCTCACCATTTGGGAGGCAGGGGGTTCGTGCTCCTGCCTCATTACTCAGGTCAGTGGAAATAATGACAAGGTTTTTCTTAGATGTGCATTCAGAGAAGTCTGCAGTTAAGATTCTATCAAAAATGAAAAACAGTGTGCAGCAAAATAATTATTTTTGTAAGGCTTTTCAGATTTTACCGATAATGAGGGAAACAGCGGGAGTCCACAAAGGGAATATATTTTATTGATGCCGAGGAATTATTGCATCAGTATTAGAACTTCAGGGGCATGTAAATGTTCGGGACAGTGAAACATTGCATTATTATGGAAAAATTGTGCCTTTGAATAAGAGAGAAAAAAACATCGTGAGAGAGTTATTTCTATGATTATGTGGGTGATTTGGAAACATGCTGTTGCTGAAGTGGGTCGTGGGCAATTCTTCTTGTCCTTCCTTTTATGTTGTTCAACTACAGCTCTGGGATAGCTCTTAAAAAAAAAAAGATAATTTTTCACCTACATTTAAAAAAAACCCAACAAGAGTCAGTGAATATTGAAGAATGAGTGATTAAAGATGAGATTTACTTGAAGTTGCTGTCTGGACTTTGTGGTGTTTTAAAATATTCCAAAGTTTTTTGTTTTAAAGAAGAAAGAAGAAAGAAGAATTCTTTCTTTTCCTTTGCCAGTGTCCTATTTCAGTGTTCCAGTCTAATAAGCAAAAGCCAAATTTTGTTTCCTGATGGATCAAAGAGAGAATGCCCAGAGCAAGCCTGTGTGAAGTACACAAACCCAGTGCCTTGCTTTGCAACCAGCAGCACAAATGCTTCCCCCAAGGGCAGCATTGGACAGTGCAGGTCTGTGCAGGAACCCCAGCACAGGAACCAGAAGCAGTCACTGTCTGCAAAGGGAATTCCTTACTCAGGCACCTGTGGAGTAGCTGCTGTGCTGTGCAGGTACCAGAGCTGCTGCAAGGGCAGTGAGAGCCATCTCTGAGGTACCTTTCACATCACATGCCCAGCTGCCCTCTGCAGGTGCACTTCTCTTTTTTTCTCTTTCTCTCTGAGCATTTGAAATGCGCACCTTGTTCACTTAAATTTGCTGCACATCTCTGGAAATGCAAGCTGGGTTCTCTCTGGGGCAGAATTGGACAGTTAGAAGTTTAGTTCCACTTCTTCCTCTTTCTTAAAGACTTTTTTCTCCACAGTGGTAAGATGATGCCAGTTATAAATATGTTTTCTGTTTTGGTTTTAATGCCATCTCAGTGCTGGCCAAAACCTTGTTAGGCAAAAGTCTAATTGAAGCTGCAATTATCCTCACATAACTTGCTTAATTAGAGGACTATTGTATTCTCTACCACCAAACGTATTTTTGGGAGATGAAAATTGCTAGAACAAATTTTGCTGGAATAGTTACAGTAGCAGAGCCTTTTCAACACCAGCCCCAGCCTTGCCAGGACCTTCCAGCTGAGCTGCTGAAGAAATCCAGTGCCCCCAGGAACAGGCCTTGAAGAGTACATTCATTCATTACCTCTCAGCTAGCATTGCTCCTGAGTCTGGGGCTTTGAACCTGCTGAGAAGTTTAGTGAAAAAGCCCCTGGAAGCCCTTTGGAAGTGGAGTTGAAGAGGATGTGTTTTACAGCCTCTCCTGCCCAACCTCAGTCCTGTCCTTGCATTCATCTTTTAAAGAGATCCCATGCTCCCACATTTACATGCCTGCCTTCCCCTCTTCAACAATGCATGACTCCTTGACCTACTATTCTTAACCTTAACTGACAAAAAGATTGTAATATAAATAGGACATTTATAACTAGCATTGGAAGTCTTTTCTGTTGTGTGATTATCTACAAAGTGTTATTACCCCCTTTTTGCACAGGAAAATACGCCTAGATTCTCATTGATCCACCTTGAATCAATGCTTTTAAAAATCTTAGACACATTTTACTTAAGAGCAAAAGCATGCATTTTATGTTTTGACATGGTATTATTGATTGGAAAGGAGAGAGCAGTGCTCTCCACCTGACTGTCTCCTCAGTTTCCTAGTCTGGCAGTGTCTGGTAGCACAACATCCTTAATGGCTTTGCTCCTGTTTTCTCTGCTTGTTGCCTCTCCTCTTTATCCTCCCAGTCCTCAGCACGGTGCCTTTCTCAGTTTTTTAAAGTAATCAATATTGTGCTCAAGCCTCCTGCTGTTTGCTGTCACTCATATTTGGCACAGCCATAAATTATGTATGGGTCTTTCTCGGCCTATATAAAATTTCTATTGCATTTGTCAATTGCTAATCAATAGTTCACTTTTCTTATCCTCAAAGACACACACATGTTGTGAAGTTTTAATACAAGCAGACTTCCCCCTTACATGTAGATGAGGAGAGCAGTGAGACTTCAGCTAGTAAGTGAGAAGCTGCAGAGGTACAAATCTAGACCTGGTGGTCTCTTTGAGAAGACATTAATATAAATCTTCTATCTTTGGGGCTTTGGTTTCTGCATTTCACTGTGGAGCTACATGTTTCACAGCCATGGTAGGCAGTGTTTTAGCATGGCTTTGCTTACCTGTGACCCTTTCAACCTCCACTGCACAAGATGCTCACAGTGGTAGACTGTTTGAACTTCCAGAGCTAATGGCATCTGACATTTAAGTCAACCTTAAAGAAATCTCAGCAAACCCAGTCACTTAAACTAATATGGCAGTGTCTCTTTAAGGAGGCATATTGACAGTCTTTGTAAAATGTCATGTTATGTTGATGTCCCAATCAAGTGCATGACTCTCCCTCCCCCTACCCAAGTTTTCACAAGCTTTGAAATTGGGTTGTAAACCAAAAAAAAGGAGAAAATAATTCCTTTTTTTAAAAAGTGCATTTTTAAAAAGTTGGATTGCTGACTATCTGAAATAAGTGAGCGAGCCCTGTAGCATCAACTTCTGCTGCAGCATCTTTAATACATACACAAGTGCTGTTAGCTGAGGCAAGGAGAAAGTACCAGTGGAGTGAGACTGCTTGAAACCATATTTTGCTTTAGGCAAAACAGTGTGCTAAAAGAGCTGAAAACAAGAAAAGCTGCCTACTGCTATCCCTGCAACATTAAACATCAAAACTCGAGCCATTTGCTAGTGAAGGTTGGTCGCTTGAATAAACGCTTGATATTTGAGAAACTACTGGTCACGATGGGGAGAAGAGAGAAGAGAAAAGAGAGCCTACTCCTTCAAAAACCTGACACCTCTCATCACTGCAGAAGACCAGTTGCTGCCTAAGTAAATCCTCAATTAGGGCTGCTGGCTGCAGATCCTGTAGCGGCGCTTGACAGAGGGATTTGCTAGAGTACTCTCCATTTACAGCTGTGTGTGCTACAGCACTTTCTGATTCGGAGTCCAGCAGGGTTTGACCTTCAGGCCGTGCTGCAAAGGTCTCTTCGCTTTGGAACAGATGGTGCCACTTTTATTCACACTGAGTAGTGTTTTCCTCCTTAAGAGGCTGACATCTCAGCTAAATCACACTAAAGTAGATCCAGCTGTCTGGCTTTTCCAAGCTTCACTGATGGGAGAGTGGGTTTTCAGAAAGGCATCATTCTCCAAAATGCAGAGTGCTCAGGGGCACTTGAGTGACTACTTGGTGTCCAGGCTTTTCCTTGCAAACTGGGGAGATGTGAGCCAGGTGTTATGTGGCAAGGAGAGACCAAAATGACAAAAGCTTGTGCAAGGGAGTGTGCAGCTCATCTGGGCTACAGCAAATGACTTTTTCATCATAAGGGAGTACAGAGGTAGATGACAGATTGGAAATATAAGAGGTAAAGAGATTGTATTATTAATGGAATAAGAAATAGTGTCATAGAAACTTGCATGGGTTAAACCTCTTTCTCTGAGATAGCTGAAAGTTTTGGGGTGGTTAAGCAGAGGAGTTTGGATGACTGGATGGTGAATCCAGATCATGGAAATCTAGAGATGGAGGTCTGGATCATGGATGTCTACAGGCGGAGATGATAGAGATTTCAGCCTAAATCATGGAGACCTAGAGAAATGCCACTGGTCTTGCCTATTCCAGGTTCACACAGGTGTGACCAAGAATATTATGCAGCACATTGCCTTTCAGCCAGCCCAGAGGTCCCACCTGCCTGAATACAACAGGAGTCCCTTCCCTGGGAATACCTGTTCCTGTGCCAAGAGAATAAATGAGGGAGGACTGATAGCCAGAAGGAGTAACAGAGAGACTTGGCCAGTGTCATAAGGCATCAGAGGGGCAGGCTTGGGTGGCAGGATCACCTCTGCTGCCTTCCTTCTGAAGTTTCTGCCTATTAGCAGAGCTCCATTAAGTACTTAATAAATTAATTTAGGAAGGGCTCACTGCCCCATGCCCTGTGCTGATTAGCAGCATCACTTCCAGATGATCTGCATATTGCTGGGTGCAGAAGCCCTGTGCCTTGTGTGCCTCTCATTGTAGTTCTGGCAGGGTTTTATCCAGTCACTTCTATTACAATATATTAGATTCCTGAACTGAACTTAGATGGAAAAAAGAGAAAACATGGGGAAATATGAATTCCGAGTGTAAGTGAAACTTCCTTGCACTGAGAGAAATGGGTTGTGCATGTACCTTATAGCAAACACTCAGGTATGATCTGTGCTGTTTGGCTTCAGTAGCCTCTCCTCTGCCAAAGGCTGAGCTATGTGATGAGTCAGGCAATTGAGGAAGAGTGCAGGCTTTCAGTTCAGAGTCATAGCACTTCAGTAAAGGAACCCTATGGGCTTACCAGGCTTACCTAAGAATCCAGAAATGCTTTTAAGTTTTGTGACTTTTAACTCATTTTCTGATTCTGGAGAACTATTTATTTTGGCGTGTGTGATGCTAAACTGTAAGGGCATCAGACAGTAGCCCTTTCTTTTTTGTGTTCTTTCTTTCTTGTCTCTGGAAAATGGGGACAGATTAGCTGAGGTTGAGTGACGAGGTCACTGCCCTCAGCTCTCTGCTGTGTCCCCACTGCATGGTCAACTGAGCCATTTGTGAATTAGCTGCTGAGCCACTGATTCCTACAGCACAGAGGTTTAAAGTGGGCTGGAATTTTTTATGGTTAACCTGCACATTAGTTCAGAAGCTGAACCACGATGCAGAAATGGTTTGAATGCTGCTATATCAAGAGTGAGACAGACAGTATGGGACAGTAAAGCTTCCTTACCTATCAAGCAGAGCTGGTACTAGGTGTCTTTTTATTTCTGCAGTCTGAGGCAATGATTAAGGCTCTTGTAGAGACAAATGCAAATTATAACAAAACTTATGTTCTCTCCCTTTCCTGAGAGAGGAAGCCATTTGATTCACTGCTTTTCCCTGGTGCCAGGAGGGTTTCTGTGTGAGTACAGGATGCACTAATGTCAGCAGAGAAACTGAGAGTGAGAGATTTGACCATGCAGAGAAAGTTGCAAGATGAATTAATTTTTTTTTCCACTTTGAATTTCCAAGAGGATATTTTTCCTGATTCTATTGGAGCTTACATCATCCCAGGGACACGTCTTTGTTAATATCACTCCTATATAATTAATTTTGAAGATTCTTGACAGAAGGAAGGCATACTTTCCTTGGATGCACTGGTCAGCTCAGTGTTTGCCCACAGGCAGTATCCAGGAGGTGCTCTTTTGATAGACATGCCAACCAACTTCCATACATATTTCAACCTTTATTGCTTCTGTTTGTAGGGCACCTTTTTATACTTGGAAGTGGGGAAAGAAGGATGAGTTTATCCACTGCAGACCTTGCATATTTTGCTTTTCTAGAGTTAGTGTTTTGCCCTAATATTGAATGCTTCCGTTTTAGAGCAGATGGTTAGGAAAGTTAGCAGGGGAACAGGCAACTGTTCTTGTTGACACCCTAAGAAATTGTTTGGACTCTTTTCCCATGTCTGTGCTAGTCAGACCATGCTCACACAGGGCTGCAGAGGGCTCAGTGCCCAGCAGCGCTGGAAAAGTCCCTGGAAAACCAAATTGCTGTCTATTGTATGGTGTGAAACCTTTTAGTCGGTGGAAATCTCCCATGGTCTCTCCAAACTCTGGCAAGCCAGTGAGCAAGACCAGAAGTGCTGCTCATTTCCTATGGGCTCTAATTCTCATGGCGCCACTGGGAGCTGCTCATCCTTTTGGGAAAGAATGGGAAACAGGAGGCCAGGAGCCCTGCTGACGCCCGCTGCCAAAAGTCTGCAGAGGGGCTGGGTTTGGAGGATTGTAAATCATCTGGAGCAAGAGAGCTACGTTAGTTAATCCCAGATGAGGTTCAGATCACCTGCCTTGCAGCCCAGACCATTTCCTCAGGACCACTGCACTGGCTCAGATCCTGTTGGCTCTAATTCCACCCTTTGTTCTATTTTTGTACAGTAGGTTTTTTAATTAGTAATTCTGCTGAATTTATAACACGTTGTGACTGCACGTCCCCTGAGCATAAATAGAGCACAGAGAAGAAAGCGGGCAGTGATTTAATGCCAGATCATCGTGGGCCCAATTCATAAAAATGTTATACTTTTTATGTAGGAGAAGGAGCATCCATGTAGCATATTTGGAATTCATTGAATCTTCTTTCTTATGCATAAAAGTTGCCAACTGCTCATTACTCACTGAAGGGATTCATAACTCAAAAGAGGGCAGAAGCAGAAGAAAAATGAGCATGCCCTACTTAATGTGTAAAATTCAAATATTAAAAAAGAAAGGAAATCTGGCAGGGATACGGGGTAAGTAAATCATCTCTTTAAAAAAGAAACCTCTAATAATTACCTAAGTACAAGATTCATGGCTGATAACTAGTCAGAGAAAAGATATGCGCATAACCTTGCTTCAGCTTTTAAACTGCACTCGTGATGATTTTTGGTTTAAACAATGGCAACTCTGTTTTCCTAGCAAACTGTATAGTTCAAACAAAACTTTAATACATTTATTGGGGGAGCCACATGCAGGAAATAGATTATTAGGGGAGAAGATGTTCTTCCATTTACGGTCATCCTAGAGCAGAGAATACAGAGAAAACACATTAAGAAGCACTTCACATTTTTCCTTTGCTGTAACCCAACCCAGACTTGTGCCCAGAAGAGACAGCCTCCTTTGATCATTGCAGATCCATATTGACATGTCCCATGCCATCCTTCACTCTCTAATCTCTCAGCACTGTGCACATTGAACACATTGCTGTACACACACTCATTACCGTTCCGAACAAGAAACCACATATACTGTACTAGAAACCACAACTAGACAAAAGTCATTGGTCAAAGATCATTTACATTCCTTTTTAGTTGCTTCTTCCTCCAGAGAAGCTCTGATTTATCAGGACATTTGTGCTGTAGTTTTTTCCTGGCACAGTGCTTCTTTACACTTGGGTGGGGACAGGAGAGGTGAGGGCTTTACTTTGCTGCTGGTTTTCCTTTTCAGTTCCCTGACTTCCCCGCTCTCTCATATTGAGCGTGAGAAACTTCACACTGCTGTCTCTTCTCACCTGTCCTGGCACCTCTTTTGGAGGAGGAAGAAGGTGGAAGGAGAGATGGTGGCATACGTGCTGTAACTCCAAGTACAAAGCCCTTGCATCACAGAGGTGCAGTTGTGCCTTAGGGAGTGCAGAGCTGCCGTGTTCTGAGAGCCAAGGCAGTACCAGCTCAGTGCAGTACCTCCACAGTGGGGTGAGGCTTAGGTCCCTGGGATGATCTTGGATGGGGAATAGTGTTGATTTCAGACAGTGAGTGTGAAAAGAAAGGATGTTGTTTTGAAAGCAGTGAGTGTCAGGCAATAGCCCAGCAGCCCAAGATGGTACTTTTGCAACGCAAGGTTTCAGGGGGAAAGCAGCAACATTTTTGCAGCCACAGCACTGCTCTGATGTGAGCTGGGGAGCCCCTGGGTCTGTGTTTGTGGTGGCTCGTGGTGCACCAGATCCCTTTCACCCCTCCCCCAGGAGAGGGAGAGAGCATGCACATCTTCTTGGCATCTCCTATTTACTGGTAGCACCTCGAGGCACTCCCTGAAGCTACATCTAGGCTTGCAGAGACCTCAGCCCTCCCCAAAATGCATTAAGAATTCTGGTGAAAGTGGCAGACAGAGAAACAGCCAAGCGTCTTTTGACTTTCAAGGCTGACTAGTACATAGACATCCCATAGCAAACTGTAGAAATCATTGCCATCGGTTTCAGTGGAAGCACAATAGAGCCTTTAATGAGGTCAGCTATAAGGACATGGATTTGACATCAGAAGCAATTCCTGACATGCTTGTTATCTGCTCATGGAGGAACCCCGGCTTGCTTTCACAGCCAGCAATATACCAAATCCAACAGCTTATTCTGGAGTTCTCTTTGTTTTTTTACTAATAGGCAAGATTCACAGACAGGCATAAATATTGGAGATGGGGTCTAAGGTGTGCCTCTGCACTCATTTCATACTGGAGTTCTTAAGAGAACTGCAGGCAGCTCTACCCACACCTCGGATGTTTTAAGGGGTTGATGGTTTCAGTTGGCAGAAGCCGCTGAGCTCCCAGTGGGTTGTTAGGTGATGCATTTTGAAAGCACGTAGCAATCAGATGCCATACCCCATCCTAAGTCAGGCATGGCCAATTTCTTCCTCCCAGACAGTCTTTCCCCTGCACTTCCAAATGGATGTAACATTTCCCTGTCCTGCCATTCCCAGCTAGCATATACAGTTTCTGCAACTAATCAAGAGCTGCTGAGTAGTATCACAGAAATTACCACATCTGAATGGACCCCCAAGCAATTCCTGTCCACATAAAGTTCATTAAAAAAAAAAAAGCCTGAGATAAGAGCAGCTGTGTGAACATAAGATGCTTCATTATTTTATTGGGCATCTGATTTATATCTCACTTGCACAATTTTTTCACTGGATTGACCTTATTGCCCTCATTGAAGTTTACTAATAATTTATACAGATCAGAATCAGTCCATATAATTATATATCATAATTATCAACAGCTATAAATTGGGGTTGGTCCACTGAAGTCTAATTACACCACCTAAGGAGCTGACTCATTTGTTATGACTCTTATACAATAGACTGAAGCTAATTATACTGTATGTCTATATGTGCATCTTGGTGTGTATTTTCCGCCTCTCTTTATCCTCTTTCATTCCCCATTGATTCTCCAGTGTTTCCAATTACATTAGTTATTTTGCTCCCTGTGGAAATAGTTTCCAAGAGACACTTTTGTGAGCCTGGAATTAACTGACAGTCTGGAAGCTCAGTTTTGTGGCCTTGTGTTTGCTGTGATCTAGAGGTGTCAAATTGCCTGCATTTTTACAAATCTAACCTTTCAACATGTTTCAGAGTCAAATTTATAGCTGTGTATATGCTTGCTGTTGTCATTCTAACATCCCAAGCAGAGAGTATTTCCCCTTCTATTTGAAAATGAGCCTTTGATGAGAAATGCAAGGAAATGGCATTTTTGTTAGTGCTGTTGCAATGGTGAGAATCGGAAACCTTTGATAACACTTTGGTAAGGTAGGGGAGAAGCGACTATGGCCTGTGTTCATTGCAGCACTCTCTGAATCTCAAGTGATCTTGCATGTAGTAGGTGTTGTTCAGGGATGGGTAGTGCTGTTCACGGGTCCCCAGTCCCTTCAGTGGGATCTGGGGAAGGCCCTGCAGGCTCAGTGCATCCCTGAACACGTTCCAGACAGCTCTGAGCCATACTCTGCCATATGATCCAAACAAACTTGTCTGATGACTGGTAGCAAGTTTCAGCTGTTACTAAATCAACTGGGGAAAGCTTCCAGAGATGGCATTGGGTATGTGAGATGGAAGTGTCCAGATAAGGAGAGCATGCAGTGGGTATATCCAGTGGTACTAAGAGTTTCAGGAAACAGCTGACATACGGCTCATTCAAATTTCTGGGGGCTGGGAAATCTAAACAGAATGCATTTAAATGTATTAAATATAGCAAACAGTTTTCTTTTGCTCGAGTGTGCTGCAACCGGAGTGCCTTCTTTTTTTTACCTCATTCTGTGTTTTAGTGCCTGCAGTCATTTTATTCACTGATTTGTTCTGTATTAATTGTAGTGGTGTGGCTTGCTGAGTAACAGGTACATGACCGTCCCAGCCCTCCTGTTGCTGTAGGATAATGCTGACCTAACAGGTTAGCAGGGATCACCACTCAACTGCTGTGTCCTTATGGGGTGAGACAACAGCGTTTCCACAGGGCAGGTCCCTGCACGCCGCGGGTCACGCAAAGGGAGGGGCCGCGTAACTGTAGACAGCACAGCCTTGCTTCAGGGTGAAATGTATTGATGCAGTGGATGCAAAAACAGTATTAAAAAGTAATCACATATTTAATGGAGTTCTGCGTGGAATACTGTGTTTTTACCGAGAAAATTGTCTGTTGTGGTCACCTTCTCCGTCCTTTCAATCACGGCAAATTTCACGCAACATCTGTTACAGCACAGAGACACGAGGGTCAGGAACACAAATCCAACTTACTGTGTTGTAACACCTGTAGGACAGAAGAGTGCTCACTCTTAACCACTGCTCACACCTTGACCTGCCAACAGGACAAAAGAACTAAATGCCTTGGCTCATGCCATAGCTGTTGCTCATCCATTTCCCTGAGTGCTGTGGGAAGACAAAAACCTCAAACTCCCCTAAAGAAAAGTTAACTTTCTACTTTTTTCATCTGTGCAATGCCTTTCTAGTAAATCACCTCTCTGCTCAGGATCAGGGCATTTATGATTCCTTGCTGCTTCTGACTTACTGTGTTCAAGCTCTGGTTTCGTGTGGTGCAATTGTGGTATTAAAAAGAGGGACCTTCCGTCAGACACTTCTATTTGGGTGGTGATAAACAGATTAAAGTCAAAACTGTAAAGAAAAGTAGACTAGCAATTAAACAATCAAAGATAACCTACTGCAGATTTTGTTTTATCCCCTGGGTTTTAACAAGGTGGAACCCAATCATTTTAAGAGAGCCAATGAGGTTGTGGTTTTACGGGTGCAGCAATGGCAAGATTCCACTCTCTGCGCAAAATGTTTACTGTCTCTGTCTCTGGTTCTTCTCTAGTTTCAGCTGCTTATACTCATTGTGTGAATTTATTAGTCACTTGTAATTTCTTCATTGATTTTTGTTAAACTGTTCCCTGGCTCATGATCTTGGCAACCCATTTCTGTTGGTTAAACAAGCTTTCTTGTCAAGCAGGTTCTCCCAATGTCGTTCCAGTATTAACTCTCTTTATTGAGTAATTCTATTTCTTATCCAGGATGAGATCATACTTCATAACAAGTGAATCAAAGCCATCCAGTTTAGATCCAAAAGAGCTGAATCCAAGTATTCTTGAAATCTGAGGATGTTTGAGTTCTGGTTTGACCCTGCCATGGGGAAAGGTTCAAGCAGTAAAGTTCAGAGTTGGATTTGTATTATTATCTCATTAATTGAAAGAGTTTTTAGTCACACATTTTGACACTGGGTCTATCTTTTATAACCAATGGTCAAATGTGATGAGCTCCTAGACTGTCCAACAAGGAGGTTTAACACCTGCTGAGGTGGGCAGCACAAGATTTCCCCAGAAATGTTCTGTTGTACTTGAACAATGTAACTTGTGCTGGCAGCTGGAGAAACCTGGTCAGTTAACAGATGGAAACCTAAGAAGCAGCGAAGGGCCAAACTATTTTTTTATCGGAGTACTTTGATTCATATTAAGTGCTACACATTTCTGAATACTCTACTTGGATTTCTACCCAAATACCAAAGGGCTGTTGCAGACGTATCCATAACAAAGGCAGAACTACTGAAACCTCATGTGAGGAACACTGTTCTTAACATTTCCTTCAGCTGAGTTTTGCAAATGAACTACTGCTGATTTGTTCAGATATGGCCCAAATGTTCATATTGATTTTGTGGGCTGTTCACCCAGACATCTCAACTGTGGCAAATGTTTCACCCATCACCCCCCCCGACACCTAGACCAAGTTGTTATGGTGTGCAGTGATGCTGATAATATTGCATTTCCCAGGAGCTTTTAATGCTACAGTGTGATGAACACACATCATGATACATGAGTTTCAAATCCAAAAATTTATATGTTATACTGGTATTTCAAGAGAAATTTCTCAGAATGCTTTTTAATAATGCAAACTCATAATCTTATATTTCAGTTGTCAGCAAATAATTGTACCATTATAAGTGGTTAGTTTCTTTTTATTTTTTTCTATTTAATAATGAGAGTAGCTGTTTTTCTAGATAAAAACTTTTACACCAGCAAATATTTAATATGTTTCAGCCAAAAAGAAGCAAAGTGTAATAACTGTGTAACTAGGATCATCTTGAAAAGAGCCGTGAGTTGTGTAATTGTGGCTTTGTAGTTTATATAATCTGGGAAACCTGATATAAACCTTTGAAGCATTCTGAAGTTAGTGCTATGCCACAGTTTAAATGAACTTTGTTCCTGTTCTCCATGCTCAGTTGCTGGTGAAAAAGGAAACATCAACAGTCTCTTCATGAAGTATATTTAAAATATTTATCTAATATGAAAATTTCTGAATTCCAATGCTTTTGAAAACTAGTAATGTCCTTGTTTCTGTCTGCAAATTATATTAAAAGCAACTATATACATCAGTCCTCCTCCAACACAGAATTGTTGTAGGGACCTGTGATCCTTTATGGGCCCATACTCCATTAACCTCATGAACCCATGGCTACTTCTTTATAATTTCTTTCTTGTGAAGGGTTTTGTACTGAAAAACTTTGGCAATGTTGACCTAGATGAAAGGGGGGTTTGGAAATAAATATGGCTTGCTAATAGCGCAGCCAGTGTTTTTAGAGGCTTCTCGCTTTCACAGTGACACATCTGGTCATTATAGTTTGACTTTTATATTTGAAGGGACATGAAAAGGAGAATCAATGCTATGTATTTACCAATTAATTGACTTTTACCCTTAAATGAAAAGGGAATTTTCTAGCATGTGCATTTGGTTACTTCTAGCATGTACCTTGTCCTTGTCACTTAAACTCTTTTCTCATCTGTAACTGGATCCAGTGACACTTATCTGTTGTAGAGATATATCATGAAGATCCATTTCATGTTGTAAAGATGTTCCATCAAAAGGTAATTTCCAGGGCTCGATACCATCAATACCTCCTATTGATTTCAGTGAGGTATGCAGTGAAAGTAATCCAATAATAAAAGCATTCAATAATTATGTGAGGTGCAAATGTCAAATTTAGTGGAAATATTCCTGGGTTTCCATCTCCAGTGGGTTAGTTTCACCTTTATCAACATGTAATGATGATTTGACTTCATTCACAGTGAGCTATGCCAAACACAAGTAAGGTGAGTGTCAGTTGTAGGAATTTTCCACTCTTTCCTGTTTTCCTGGATACTTTCAAAATTATTTTAATATTTTCACCATTGCTAGTGCCACTTAAATCAAAATAAAGAAAAAATATCTAATGTGCAGTATTTAGCTAGTTTCCCGTCTCCAAGCAGGGCTGTAAATTTCAGCAACTACAGCTACACATAAGGGTGACTTGGGATCTATCCATATTTTTCATGTTGAGGCCAGTGCAGAAGTATTAGAAGTATATGTGAATGCAATAAAATGGATATTTTTATTTTACTGTGTTTCTAAAAGAAAAAAAAAAATGGATTAACATGAAGAGCCCTTTATTCTGGGCGTATGTACAGTGTGATTCTAGGATGGTTTATTGTCTAACTGTATGTTCCATGGAATAATCTCTGGATCCCTGAACTTTCACATGGTAGCTTTGCAGTGACGTGTCCAAAAGGATTGGGTGAGTCTCACAGAACGTGATGGAAATGTTGTCCTTGAAGCCTTTGAACAAAATACCTGACACCTTTCGGTGCCAATGGGAGAAGCTGTGTCTGTTTTCCCAGCGTGTTGTAACAACTCTCACTCTGCTGAGCCCCACTTTGGCTGCAGCAGGAAGTTCTAAACAAAATGTTAAAACGTGTGTTTATGCTCAGTGCCAGATTTCAAGCACAGGAGAGAATCCCAATGCCAATTTATTACTAATTGTCCCTCCTGGCATTGTCTGTTCAACTTCTTGGAACTGCCAACCCTACAGATCACTGTAAATACTAATCTTCTTATACTTGAGGTATCAGGTTTTCTTTGATGTTACCAAACATGTTGACTCTTATCTTGGTTGAATGCACAATCCAGACACAGTTATCATTAATAATGTTGTGTCTGCTGCTTCATTATGGAGAAAATAGCGAGATGCTTCCTTTCAAAATGATAGCTTTTCAGCACTTCAATAATGATCAAGCCTATTTGATTTACACCCTATTTATTGTTCAAAATGAGGCACATTTACATCTCTGAATTTAAAAAGGAAGCTAGGCCCTCATCCTGGTGATGTGTATGTGATTAGCTCAATACTCACCAGCCCCTTCCAGTAAACAATATACATGAATAAATATGTGTAGGACTGAGGTCCTGTGCTCTATTTACTTGCATAGCTGTCCTGAAGGCAAGGATTTTTCTAATATATAGTCAGCTTTCAACTCACAAAGGGTCTGAATCTGTTAGCTTTAACTGGCACAGGCAGATCCATTTAATTTTCTATCCATGTGATATTTTGCCAAGTCATTAGCTTAAGTAGAACAATTCATGCAAGCAAAGGCTTTTAGGCAGAATCTGAAGAGTTAAAAAAATTACATGTACTAAATTTCATTATATAGAAGATTAAAAGTCATTCACTAAATTCCACACTCTTGTAAACATAAGGCCTGATCTTCACCTGCAGTAAATTGGCGTAGAGCTATTGACTTCACCGGTGCCAGTGCAATTAATATCAGCTGAGCACAAGTCAGTTTTCTATACAGTGACGTTTTAGTCTCTTCATGACTCATTAACTTGACCACATACTCCCTGTGAACCTGATCTAAAACCTGTATCTCAATTACTTGATCACCCTAAAGAATGGCTAATTAGCAATGGCAGGCTTTAAAAAAATGGGAAAAAAAAAGAGGGGGAGATATATTTTTATGTTTTCCATTTGGCAGAGTATTATGCTATGAATAATATAATATTCATTTCAAGATCTTGTTAATTTTGATGTGATAATGAATGGGAATTCCTAGTGGAATTTTTTGTCCAGAAATATGAATGGTGTTAGCTCAACAGTTATATGATTAAGCAATAAGACCTGCTGAGGCAGGCACTACTCAGGGATGATTGACTGCTTTAATTGATTGACATCCAGAGGTAAAGCCAAGGGCACCAATTTACAGATCAGGTCAATTATCTTGTGGTAATGCCCACTTGGTATGTCTTATTGCTATGCTAATATTAACTGTTATTGAAACATTTTAATGAGTTTTTAATTTAAAAGTGGTAAATTTAAAAAGGGTGAGCATTAAATTATTCAGCTTGAAATAATGGGAACAGAAATATTCTGCTTTGCTAATGGTGATGTAAAAGTTTTGTTGTGCATACCAATACTTCTAGAGATCATTTAAGTTCGTCTCCCAGGGAAGGCAAATTCTGTTTGGCATTTAATAAAAACCTGCAATGTGGCAGCACACAAAATACCCAGAAATCACCTGAGCAGCTCCCAGAGCCTGGGAAATAAACATGGACTGCCGTGTCTGAATATTAGGTGGAAAGTCACCCCAGGGAAAGGATGCTTCCTGTGACAGTTAAGGGTCTTCTTATGGGGACAATGGAAGGTACTCGTGTGACCCCAAATAGACGCCTCTACAAGGGAGGGAGCTGAGTACAGGATTGGGCAATAGAGGAGGGACGTGTCCTTGGGAAAGGGGCACACCCAGGTTCTGCCTGTCCCCACCCACCCGTCCCCCTGCTTTTGCCATGTGCCTTTGAAGCGCAAGGCACAAAGTGCTGCAGGGCATCCTGGCTCTTGTCAAGATCTCACTCCTTTAATTTAGCCCAAACTCTGTCAAGGAAGATTTAGTTTCAAAGAGCCCCGTGTTTTTTACAGAGCAAGGGGTGTGAGTCCCCTGGCTCACTTCCCCACACCCTGAGAGCCCCGGTGGCTTGTGGCTGCTCCAGGTTACCCAGAGAGCCAGCAAGGGGGAGCACGTGTCGGCAGGAGCACGGGCAGATGGGATGTGCTGGGGCTCGAGGATGTGCACAGCTGTTCTCCGGGCTGGGTTCGAGAGAGTGAGAGACCTGTTAAAATTACCAGGCGGAAAAATAATCTGGATGCAGTTGCCATGTGAGCTTGCAATGGCAACCAGGAAGATCCAGGATATAAGGTTCTACATGAACAACCAGTTAACACCTCTAGAGCACAGGCTCTGTTACAAACAGAGAAGTAACACACTTAGCCAGTCACTGAAAAAGGAAGCGGATGGTTTAGGCAGGTACTGAGAGATGCTGTAACTTTTTCTGTGTATAGGACATGGAATAGAACAGATACATGAGTTGTAGCCAAAGGACAGGAACTGTCTTTCCTTCATGTAGCCTCAAAGTAAAGTTTTAGGAAGGTAAACATTAGTGTGGTCATGAAATCTTGCCCAAGGAAAAAGTCAAACAGATCTAGGAGATCCTTTAAGAAAGTATTAAGAGCCCAAGTGCAAAGAGTTCCTGTGCAAACAAAAGAGAGGAAGGATAGTAAAAGTCCAGTTTAGCTAAATCACAAATGTTTCACTTCAAACACTGGGAAAAAAAGGGAAAATAGCCTTAAGATCAAACATTTATGATTTGGGAGTGGAATGGGATGCAGTTAGACAGACCAATGCAGAAAATGCAATGCAAGTGGGACATCAGTGGCCTAACAAATTTCCTTGTAGTTCCTGTAAGAAACTAGAGTAGTCACTGGGCTTCTGGGAGTGAAGATCATGTCACTGGGCTACAGCTTAGCAAATATGGTTTCTTTCTCAAGAGGACTAGGCCTGAAGTGTTTCAGGAAGGCTTTTTGCATCGTCCCATGTGCTATGTGCATCTGAAATCTAGGAAACTGGTTGAAAAAAGTTGAAAAGCTGTAGTTGCTAGCAAAAAACCCCTAGCAGGCATTTGTGGAAGCCTGCTGCAGGCCCTGTTCTTCTCAGTATTTTCATTAGGTGCATGGATTATGTAGGCTGCAGTATCTCTAACCCTGGGCGTGTTTAAGACAGTGTCAGACAAATCTGTCATGTGGGACACAACAACTGATCCAGCCTACCAGCAGAAACATAAACTAGGTGACCTTCACAGTCTTTCCAGTCCATCCTTCTTTGCCTTGCATCCAAATATTTTACCTAATAGGCCAGAATTTCAACTGGAATGGCCAAGATAGAGGAAAATATTCTTTTCTGCCTATAGCTTCCTTTGTAGGCTATAACCTTTAGCAGAACTGTGGGGAGAGCAAGGGATGCAGTAACATCTTAAATCACCACTGTAAGACTCAACAGAGCTCATATATCAGCAAGTCTTGGCAAGAGACTCCTGAAAAAACACCCAAACAGGACCATCAGGTCTGCAGACTAGGTGGGTTCTTTCTTGTCTTTTCTTTTCCCCTGCTTCTCCCTCCATTTACTCTCTCTGTCAGCCCTTATTTACGGGAAGACAAACTCAGTTATGCTCTAGTTCAAATGAAACTTTCCAACTTACAAAGTTTCATTGAGTACCAAATGATGCCAAGCAAGTTTGCCTGTCTCTGGTTGACATAACACTGTGGAACTCCAGTCCCTGCGAGCGGCACAAATACCAGTTATCAATCTCCCAGGCAAGGGAAAGTTAAATGAAAGATTGAGGGGAACGTGCATGATGACAGACAAGCTTTGCATGCCCCTGTTGGGTGTTGCAGGTTGCTTGGCCATACTAAAAGTGTAGATGTAACATGAGATGTAAATAGGTTTTACATTATCAGTGTTTGGGGTCAGTACCTCAGACTGTCCATAAAAAGAATGGTTTTGTAGATGTGGTGTGGGAGTCAGGGGACTTGGTTTCCCAATCACCTTTCTGCTCTTTGGTTTCCCTAAGTGGGGTGGTGAACATTTCCCTGCCCTTGTGAGTGCTCTGAGCTGAACAGATGGAAAGAATTGTTTGAGAGCTATGGATTTAATGCTATAAGGGTTAAAAAATGCTATTGGTAGTCTTATCCAAGGTTTGAAATACATCTTTATACAATGTGCAATAGGGGCCCAGAGTTACAAAAGAGCTGAATTAAGCATCTAACACTATGCTGAGTGTGGATTGTATAAAGAAAACCTCCAAATAGTTTCAGTTCTTTATGTGTGTTTTCAAAATACCCTTTCTTCGTGCTCTTGAGTTTGGAATAACTTTTATGGGCAAGGGACCAACAGTGATGTGAAGATGAATTTTACGCCCCTCTTAATCCATGCCATGAAGTTATTCAAAAGTCAGTGAAAGATCAGTTCCAGTTCAAGCCACACTGATGCCCTAATCTGCATGCTGTCATCTGGCAATGGTGAGTTTGGAACTTGCCATATGGGAGCCTGGCAGATGTTGGTTGCACAAGCAGCCTTTTCCTTCCTGCTTCCTGGATTTGCATCAGTCGTAGGCTCTGTCATGGAAGTGTGCAGGAGCAGGATCACATCAATTGCTCTGACATTGCTCCATTTTGCCCATTGCACACTCACATTCTCTGCCATGTTTGTTATTTTCCATAATTGAGCCACATACCAGAAATTACATTGCAGTATTGTCCCCCTTGCTTCTGTTTTTAGTGGCAAGAGTTCGCTGACAACAACTATTGCCAGTGGCTTTGGGAACAGGTAATTTTTCACAACATCCCACCTAGTGTTCCTTCTGGGGGTGGTTAAAACAGGGTTCATCAAACCATGCAGTATTTTGCCTTTTCTGACTGTTCATTGAAGGGGGAATGACTGGATGGTTCCAGGATTCCATGACCAAGCCAGCCAGATGCCACAGCACTGTGCAGAAAGCCATGGTCAGCATAAAATTGAGTATGAGCTCATAAACCCTGCCCAGACTGTTTTGTATTAGCACGGCTACAGAGTGTTTATATTAAATGGGGTGGCGTGAGGATGAACAGATACACATCCACCTGGACAGGAGCACACAGACTTTACTGAAATCCCTTTTTTTGGCTCTTTGTTTCTTTCATTGTCAAGGATATACTGTTTCCTTGAGGTGCAACACTTCTTTCCAAAGTCAATTTCTTTTGCTCACTAAATGTACAGCTTTTGTGTTTCATCTCCTGAACAGCAATAGACTTTCCATTTTGCCATGCCTCTAAGTTAGGATGTCATCCTTGTTGCTGCTTTTTCTTTATATACAGACAGGCTTCAAATGGCATAAATGCAGCCACTAATGGTGTGTAACTGAGATCCCCAAAATACAGCACATTGTGAGAACCAGGAAAGAGCTGCTGGATTATTTAAAGGGAGATACCACCTTCCCCAGTCCCCACTTTCAAATTTGCAAATGCAGGAAATGTTATTAGGTGCAAATCTGTACTGAAATGCATAAATATCCTGAGGTGGGTATCTTCTTTTAGTAGTTATAAATAAAGTAATAAATAAAACATCCATGATGAGACAGAGCTTTAGGTAAACCTTTTAAGTTTCTCTAACCTAGGTATTTTGGACTATTTTGGGCCTTGATCCTGCAGTAGTTGCTTCCCTGATGCTGGTTGAACTCCTCTCTGGGTGAATTTTGTTACAATATCAGGTGCTTCTGCAGAACATATGAAGGTCTATTACAGCTACAAACAGTCCTGGGTTATGTTACATCCCATTTCGAAGTATTTCTTTTCCAGATATGGAGAAATGTGGAAAAGCATCCTTTTGATGTGTGTATTAGAAATGGAATAGTGTAGTACGGTGTATTCATGAAATACATATATATATCAAAATCATGTCAATCAGATAAGCCGGGGGTCATGTCACTTCCTTTTAAAGGGCAGATGTATGTCCTACAAGCAAACATGCACTGATGATTTGGGCTAAATCTCATACTGTTGTAATGAACTGATTTATTTCGTTTTCCTTGATCACTGAGGAGTTTGCCTTTCAGATCACTAGAGCTGTAAGAAAAAGGAGAAAATACACATCATACATGTATAGGCAATTTGTGCCAAACTATTCCAAAGCAATATAGGTTGTCAGCAAACAGGGCTATTTGCTGTGTGCTGGTATCTGCTATATGTCTCATATTATCTGTAACAACTCTGCAATTCGTTCTTTCACTCGTGTTCTCTCTCTTTCATCACATTAGATTATGTAGAGGCACTTCAAGGTAAATTTTTAAAACTGTGTGGGAGATGCATGTTGGAGAAAAGCTAAGAAGCAAATATCTTGAATGTTTTTTAGCACAACTCCATCTGTCACCTGTTTTGACAACTTACCTGCACATGTCACGTCTGTCTCATGCTGCTGTGTTGAGTCATATTGTGTTATCTCAGAATAACATATTTTGGAGCCAGGGCTGCCTTAAAAATGCCATGTGCTTAGTAATTATAAGATAGGCTTCTGTGCTTAAAGAATATATAGGAAGGAGTATTTCTTTCTGTTCAGCCAAATCCCAGCCCTGCTGTGTGTGTGTGGTGTTACACTGTCATGAACCCTCTCAGTGACACCACACACTTGGGGAAGCTCAAGGTCAAGAGACTCATTTGCATAATGAGTGCAACACCTCTTGCTGAAGTGCTGTTCCACATTGCTCCCACTGATCTGTCTTATTGCCAAACTACTCCTTCCAGATTGTTCAAGATAACAAGTCAGCCAAGAACATTCAGAGATGACAGTGGTATAAAATATTAATATGGCCTTATAGAAAACAATCTATAGGCTCTTACAGCACCTGTGATTTTGTTTTGCAGTTTACTGTACTAAAAGAGCACAGTCAACTTGCAATCCAGCCACTCACAAAAGCATGTTACCTGTAGGCTTCCTGATCATTTACGGTCACAAATTATTCTTTAAGGCTTTTCTGTCACTATGTATAGGGGAGGAGCAGGAGAGAGAGAAGTACTAGAACCAAAGTGAAGGCAGACTGAAAATACAGAGTGAACCTGCCAGCTACACAAAATAACCCACCAGAAGGAAATCTTCCCTACAATTGTCTTTTCCTTAATCGCTACTACTTAGTGCTTCCATTTACACACAGAGGTGCACATCTCTGATGAGAAATGGAAAGCAGAGAGTGGCCCTTTAGAAATTCAGTGGAGGAGGGAGAGCCTAAGGGGCTTCCTGATGTCTCCCTGTCCCAGCCACCAGGTAGCTCCAGCTGGTTTGGGGGGGTTTGGGGTGGGAGAACATCGGTCAGTACAGGGGAGTTTCAGTAATTCACCAGGATGAGATGCACACGCAGTGGTGTTTCACAGAATGCATAATTAGTCACTGAGGGTGATGAATGCTAACACCAGCAGGGATGATCTCTGTAAAGATGGCATTAAATCTGTCCTGCACAGGCTCCCATTCTATAACTGGTTGTGATGAACAGGAGTCTCTCTGACTCCACTCAGCTGTCGATCAGGCGATACCCATGTCCAAGTGCCAAAGCTGTCTGGCCAGCTTGCCTGCTCACATTCTTGAGGGAAGTGTGATACGTGAGACCTGTTGTGGAATTTGGAGCCCAAATGCTTGTTAAGTGCGGGAGCGCTGGCCCTGCTGCACGCCTCCCTGGTGTTCAGAGCACTGAGGACACTGACATTTCAGTGTTTTGAAGCTGTGCAGAGAGCAAATGCAGATCCTGGAAAAGGGGAATCTTAGGGGTTTTGATTAGCAGTCAACCCTGTCATAAAATGCGTAGACATCCTAAGGGTTACTCCCAGAGATACTAAAACTGCTTCTAACTAGGTCTGCAGTATAGATGGGCAATGAGGAGGGAGTGCTGGAGGACTGAGCCTTCTATTTGGGCGTGTAACACAAAAGCCCAGGTATTCCTGATATTTAAGGGTTTCCCCATCCTCTGGAGGCCTGGTGGGCCTGGGAACAGGCTGTACAGTGCAAAGGCATTGTGTAACTCTTGCAGTTAGCAACCTCTGCAGGAGGTGTAGGCTGAGCCTGGCACACATTTTGAGATTAGCTGGTGTCAACATAGTCTTTTGGCAAAACAAAATATAAGCATCAGATCACATTTATTCATCCAGGTTATACCTGTCCTGCCAAGCTTGTGCAAGCTGCTAATAGGTTTGGGGACACCAAGTGGCAGTGGAAATACACTGACTTATTATCCACTGATGAGCTTTGCAGAGACAAAACAGATTGGCTTTAAACCAGCTTTGTACTTCTGTAAGATCATTTTGGAAATCTAGTGCATACACATTTCTGGAGTGGCTTCTCCTATGTTAGTTTAGGTGAATTTTCCTGGGCTACATCTTGCCTGCCTAAAAGCTGTGGGAGACAGTACACGGTGTAAGAGGCAGCTCCTGAGCTGAAGAGCATCAGGCACACAAGCCTTTGAGCAATGACCTAAGGAGACAATGACCTATTGTGAACGGTGCATCCAATTGTATGGGCAAGATTCCTCCACTTCACAGCAAGAACTGAAATCCTTGAGAGAGGAGTTGCAAAAAAGCAATCAAACATGTGGCTTGCACCTGATTTCCCTAGCATTTCGCCCTCTTTCTGTAGGACAGTACTGAAGAGATCTTGCATGTTGGAATTGGGGACTTGGAACAGTAATTGTGTAGCTCACTAGCAGATCATTCACCTAGAAGGATGAAGAGCCAGCCTGAACTGGATAAGATTTAAGATTTACTAATTAATTTATTAATTTATTTATTCATTCATTTATTCCATCTAAGATTTATTCATTATGGCAGATTTCTTGTTTGTACGTGGGCTTTGGATGGCTGAAAGTGATAAGGAAGCTGCTACTGTCAATCTTTTTCTCTTTAAAGATTGGTCTAGCTGCAGTACACCTGAGCCACAGGTACAGAGTGGTCTCCCAGGTTTTGGGTTTTTTTCCTATAGGCTCGCTAGACTTTCCTACATAGCTGAAGTTTTTGTTTCCATGCCTAGGCCTTGTGAACCATGCCAAATGGGGTCTGTAAGGCAGAGGTCCTATGAAATATAGCTTCAGCTTCGGGCAAGAAGGAGAAACTGTCATTTCTTTCCTGGAGTTTTGACTGCACCAGGTCAGACATGGTCGGATTTGTGGCCACACCCCAGAGGGAGACACCTCGGTTGCAGCAGCCATCGCAGCACAGTCCCACCAGCCTTGGTTTGTGCATCCTGGCACAACCTGCTCAGCTGTTGAAAGCGTAGCACTGGGAGTACAGTGGGTGCAGGCCAGCCCTTCTCCCTGAGTGCACCCAGACCACCTGGCACCCCCACCTGAGAAAACCCTCCCCTCTCCCAACAGCACTAGAAGAGTTGAAGGATGGATGCTGCCCAAAGTTTATCTTGGGATCAAACACCAGATATTATAAAGGTCATTAATGTTTTCCAAGTAACGTTCTGTTTGCTTCTCAAAGCCTCTGCCAAGTTTCTTAGAGGTGTGTTCATAAAACACCCTGGATGTCCTATACAATATAAAAGGTAGCAGGTTTCTAAACCAATTTGTGATATGTCAGTAGCATCTTAGAAGAACATATTCTTATTACTTGGAGTTGTTCAGGTCGACTTCCTCAGCAACTGAATGCTTACACTTGGAATAAAAAAAACCCCTAAAAATAAAATCCATATTGTTTAAATTTTACCAGTTTTTCATATTTAAAAATGTTACATTAACCAAAACACAGTCCAGCTGTTAATTTTGGTTTCACAATCTATTCCCACTGAATGTTATTTTTATAATATAGCGACCTCATGATGTGTAGCACTCTTGGCTGGTGTTCTGCTGGCATTCAATTCAACCAGTTTAGAAATTCAGAGGAGGATGCAGGATTACTTGCAGAATGGATGCACTGAAAGACATTGTTCTAGTAACAGTTCACCATGTAAGAAAAACAGGTCAGTTAGGGATAGCAAAGATACTGTTTTGTTTCATTTTAAGATAGGTACCCAGGCTTGATACATTTTCCAAATTACCCTATGTAAATAGTCTTGTGAGTGTTTAGTGACCGATATATTCAGTCTTTTTCATTTCTGCGCTGCTAAGGACAATGGGAGAAATTTGTTTACGTTCCCTGAGCTATATATCTCTTTGTTTCTAATCAGTGTGTGCACACATGGTCTTTAGCTGCTGTCCTGTGCACGCTCCCTCACCCCATCCCGAAGTTCTTGTCACCTCCAACATTTTGTCTTCTGCCTTGACCTCTTTCAGTTGGAGCAAGGCAAGTTACTTTAACAGTGCCAGTACTAGATCCTTATTAATGTGGTTCCTTGTGGCTGAAATGAGGTGAGGAGCAATTATGTGAGCAGCTGAGCAAGCAGATGAGAAGGGATAGCAACTTGCAGCAGAGGGAAGTGGTGAGCAGATGGAGAATGGGGCGAGCACCTTTTCAGGTAGGGCACCTATAAGCGGACAGGCTTGACAAACACATCTTAATTGTTAGCTGCTTCCTGTCAACAAGGAAAAGAGGCAAGTGCATTAGGTGTTCAAGGCATGGCATATTTTTATCCACACAAGAAGATCTTGGGAGTTCACTATTCAATTTAGTTAATTTATTATTACTGCAATTGAATCTGCTTATGCTAAATATTTATTTATGTACAGCCTAGTTGCCTGCGGTATTATTTTTTGAGCTGCTTTTATTCCTGCCTCTCTTATGTTGAGATTTCAGAAGTGAGTACTGTGTCCTTTGGGAGCACTCCTGCCAGTGGAGCATGCAGGGAGGGCTTTGACGTGCTTGGCCACTAGCAGAGTGTCCTTTAAATAAAGCTCCAGGTTGCATTAGACTTCCATCATTCGAGATTTTGTTACAAACTGTTATAATTAATGACTTACTATCATATTATCAGGAATAACCTACAGAATTTCAACTGCAAATTACCTCTTTTGGTGTATTTTGTAAAATAGGAACCAAGGACTATGTTCTGTAGTAGCAGTCTTAGGGACCTTATTTGTCCATGTCAATCAACTCTGCAAGATGTATTTTTCAATAAGAGCATCTGTCTTTAGAGAAAAAAAAAAAAAGCAAAACCAGTAGGATCCAAGCCTAAATAATTAAGGCCAGAGCCTTAGCTAGTGTGAACAGGAATATAGAAATCATGGGATACACAGCAGATGTTACCATCTCAACATCAGCTTTTTTTATATTACAGCTGTGATGGAAACACTGACCGTATGTTACAACCAACAATTAGACTTTTCATATATTGTAGTTGGCTTACTCTTTCTTACTTTTTTTTTTTCCTTTTCTACCCCTTTCCCCCCTTTTCTAGCTCTGTTGAATTATTTTATTAGGGTTCAAGATCTGGACAAGTCAGGCATTCCTGATAAACCTCTGTTACCAGCACAGCATTTAGTCATAAAACTTCAGAACAAAGGGAATGAAAAACATATTTCACAATATTTATTTCCTGCAAGTCTTAGAATAGACCAATATTCTTCCTAAAGTTCTTTGCAAGCATTCAGGTATAATTTGGGTGAGTTAAGTATAGAGACGAGAGGGTATGTTTCAGCTACATGAAAGAGGTTTATATTGTCATTTCAAAGTGGAAAGTAGAGTATGCATTAAAAATATGTCTTACAATTTAAAGACTCTGTTTTGACTGAACCATTACTGGACTGCTCAAAATATTGGCTGACAGCAGAGAGAAGGAAGGAGGTGACTTCAGCAAATGCAAAGTCTCTCTTACATGATATCTAAAATGACATATAATAGGTACCTTTCAGTACATAATAAGTCTCTCAGGTTAAACTTCCGCTCAGCTCCCACTTAACCTTTCAACCCAATCAAGGAAAAGTTAGGTTGAAGTAGTGGATTCATTTCTTTGAGTGAAAAGTTTTATCCTTAAACTGAGAGACTGAGTTTAGGGCAATGCCCGGGAGATAAATCTGAGAGTCAGTGGCACATTTTTCAGGGGTTGGCTCCCAGGATGTTGGCAGAGGGTGTTCTTACTGTGCCCACTTCCCCAGAGCTGCAAAGGCATGCTCACAGGAAGACAGCACACCCTCCATGGGCATACCTGAAGAGCAGAGCCTCCATGCCAGGGTACTTTCTGTATGCAGACAGAAACTGGAATGATAGACAAAACATGGGTCAGAGGGGAAACTAGACTGAATAAATGAGAGATGAGATTGAACTGGAGCAATCATAGAAAAGAGCATCTTTCCTAGACACAGCAATGAATGGTTAAACTTTAAGATTGGACTCCTTGCAATTGGCTTGAGCTCGTATGGAAAGTAGATTTAGTAAGTTAAAGAGGAATAGAGACATGGTATGTTTAGAAGAAATATATCCAATTTCTGACATAAGGCCTCTTTACTGTTAATTCCCACTGCACAGAGGTGAGCTCCACACGGTGCATGAGGGACCAGCTTGATCAGTTTAGCCGCTCTGCAGGGGCAAAGTTACAAGAGAGATCTGAGCATGGCCATCTGTGCAAGGCACTGCTTTCAGCTTTTCTGGCTCTGAAAGTTACTCTAAAAGTAAAGATGATGAGACAAAGGTAAGGTAAAGAGAGTTGCTCAGAACAGCAGGGTGCTGTGCATGCATTCTGAGCATTAAATCGGAGGGGTTTGGTCTTCCTGTGACAGGACTTGTGGGAATACTATACCAGGTATGTAGTGAGGAGTAAACTCTGTGACTGATTTGACAGTGGTGCATGATGGTATTTTCAGGGACTGTGGACTGAGCTGGAGTGCTCTAACCTGCAGTATTCAGCAGTTATTCTTGCAGCTGCAAGGTCAAGTGCCTCCTGAGTGCTTGGGTTTTCTCTCATGGACACAAGAAGCTGCAGCTACATCTGATGGCCAAAGCTTTGCCCTGTAATCCCTGGCTGCTTTTGTTTGCTGTTGTGCAGACTGATCCTAGGATGCATCTGTGCATGTGTGTGTGCGTGTATGAGAGATTAAATTTTGCTGATAATTTTATCACACAAATTGTGTCTGTTTCCTACCTGATGCACTTTGAGATTAGGATAAACCATCTAATATAATCAGTTGTGTAGATTCTCTGCACTTAGTTTGCTTCATGCGGGCTCTGGAAGTGGGACTATTACATTAAGAGCAGTTTCCTTGAGACACAGTTAAAATCAGCCACTTTTATAGTTTGTTGATGCCTGTGTGAATCTGACTTGGCACAATTAGTTTTAAGAGCCACAAAAGAACTGCCTCTGTGTGACAGATATTTTTTTTCCCTCCTAACTCATCAGCTAAGAGATCCATAATTGTGGAGACTGTAGGAGGCTTCATATCCCTCGTGCTCCTCAGGACTTGGTCTGCAGTTGCCAGTAAGCACGAGTCAGAGTAGATTGCAACTGATTCATCAGCTTCATGAATGCTAGCAAAGAAGTAAAAGTTGATAAAATAATGAATTTTCCCCTTGCAAACAGGAAAGGAAAAGATGAATGAAATTTGTTGGCTGAAATTGGAGATTTACCTACTCCTACTGACCTAAAGATGGCATCCATATGGTGGAGGGAATATGAAGCTTTTAGGAAACAGAGTTCTTGGAGCAAAGCTGCTCTCTTCCAGGACAATGGAGTATTTTATATTTCAGAAAGGACTGAAATTGGTCGATCAACTTTCTGAGTCCAGGCCACTTATCCTGCTCTTGGCTATATCATAGCATCTTCTCCAAAGGGTAGACCTTTACAAAAGCTTCAGGGTATCAGGGAGATATCTCTGGCCCTTCAACCTCAGCTCTAGCTGCTTTTCCTTCACCCTGCGAGAAGTGCAGGCATCATTTGCTTCCTGCTGAGGTGTCCCCGGGAGCTGTGTCCCTGTCCCGGGCTGGGGACAGCCGTGCTGCCTGCGCGCCGTGCCAGGGAAACGAGGCCTCCCGCGCCTCTGCTCTCCCTCCAGGCATGCTGGAGTCTCCCATTCACTCATTCATTCATTCAATCAATCCACCTAATAAAAATATGTTGGTGTGGGAGGCTGGGATCACACGAAGCTTGGCAGAATTATCAGGTTCTGAAGGAGAAATGAAGTTCACAAAGTGATACCGCGTCACACCCACAGCACCCAGCAATACCGATCCCAATATGTATTATTTTGCAGTAACATCCTAGCAACCGAGTCAAATAGAACATAAAACACGAGAACAAAGAGTTCATGTTAGAATTACCCTGAAGCATGTCTGAATTAATTACGCCTCTTAATTTTTTGGATAAAAATCAGGTGCTTATTTCATTATTTATAGCACAAAATCAAAACATTACTCTTTTATTTATGATGATGATAATTCTGCCCAGATTGTGTTGGTTTTGCTGCTATCAACAGCAGCTCTGGAAAGCTTGACATCTTTCCATGCTTTTAGGAATGAAGCGGATTTTCCCTACACTTGAACTATAGTTTAGAAATTTTAAAATAAGAATACAAAAATCAACCAAAGAATTCACATTTTGTATGATTGGGGGAAAGAGTATTTTAGCCTCTTATCTAATGTGTGAAGTAAGTTATAATAACTATGTGGACTGCACACATCACAGAAGTGCAAACTAATTTACAAATTAATCTTGAAAACACTTTTGCGAGACAAATATGTTGGCTACAAATATGCTAACCAGTTACAGGAAATTTAGATTTATCAAAATGAGTACTTACCATATGACCAAAAGAAGAGGTATGTGCTGTCATGTAAATTTCCTGAGATGATAAATATACATTTTAAATTTGTCTAGCAAATATTATCTAGAGAATTAAAATTAGTATGGAAAGGTAGTGTATTCTCAAAGCATTTATGCAGGAGCCTGTGCACACTGTCAACTTCAGAACAGCTCATTTAATTTCACAGTTAATTCCCTTCAGCAAATAAAATATAGTCTGGCAAACTGTGTAACATAAAACATTTCTGTAATCTGTAACGTAGAACAAAGAAATTTTTAAAAATGAGAAATCTGTCCCACAATTGTATTGGCTTTTCTATCAGTAGAACTGTCCTGCAATCATAGTTGTGCTGCTTTAAATCTGAAATATTGTAGTGATGGATGAGTCATGCCCCTAATTTAATGATATGAGCCAATGAAAATTGAAAGGAGTTTCTCCTTTCCAAAGCTGGTTTAATGTTTTGCAGCCTCCTCCTATTTAACCAGAATGTTTGCATTTATTATTATTTTCACCCATCTCTCAGTCCTCATTAATATTAATCCTTGTATCCACATTAACACGAGCTGTAGGAACTGTAGCATGGTACTGCAGAGTAATTGTGTTTATAACAGTAAATACAATTGATTGCCATATGAGCATGAACTTCACATATAGGATCTATTACACTGGGAAGAAATGTTTTAAGTGAATTCCAGTGTCACCTAAATTGATAGTTAAAGGTATGAAATTCAGCACTGATAAATGGAAATGCTTTTTTTACACAACACATGATTTAACTGTGGGCCTGTCTGCCACAGCAAATTGTTCAGACCGAGATTTAGGATTCAGATTTAGATGTTTATATTGAAATCAGAAATACCTAATGTTATATATAATACAACACATAGTGAAAAGGATATTGTACCACGTGTTCTAGGACGTAAATCAGTCTCTAACTACTGGGGAGCAGGATATGAAAGCAAGCTGCTTACATCTGCCTGATAATGTGCTTTTGCATATCTCCTGATATATTAGGTACTGATTAGCATCAGGCAAGAGCTGTGTTGGTTCAGACACAGAACCAATTGTTTCCAAAGGCACTTCCTTATACTCTTCCTTGCAGGAAGATGTTGCTCACACCACTGCAATAGCACCCCAATTCTTTAGTCCAGGCTCAGAAAAGCAAGGCAGAAAGATATGCAAACATATGGCATCATACTGGTTTTCCCCCCAAGATCCCATTTAACTTTCCTTACAGACAGGCAGGATTTGAGTTCAGTCTGATTACTTCTTCAGTAAATTTAAGATTTGAGACTGGTTTGCAGAGCATGTTTACATCTCTCTGATTTATGAAGGTATGGAGTTGCAGGCCAACACCTTTGAGAGAGAGGGTAGGTTACATGAAAAATCTTTTGACCCAATAGTGTGTCATGCCTATAGAGCACAGATACTTAATAAATCCCATGATAGGTATGACAGAAAAAGTATGTAATTTGGGCACCACTGAAGAAAAATTCTTGATTATTACCAGTTGCTACTCAGTGGTTTACATCATGGAGAGATCTGATGGCACACAAACTGCATGTGTTCCCTTTGTTGAAACCACAGGAGAAAATGCTTTTCTGCGCTACACCTAATATGTTAATTTGGTTTGCAGGACAAGAGTAGAGCTAATCAGAAGTCAATGCCCTGGTATTGTGCACTTCAAGTGTCTGCAGATTGGCTACTGCTGGCTGTGCTGTCCTCTAAAAATGACTTGGCCTTCACAGATTTGCTGTTTTATGAAGTGGTGATCACCACCCCAGTATAAATTGCCTGAGGCACTTTCCTCTTTTTCCCACATCTTTTTAGCATCTTTCATTTTCAAGTGTTTTGCCTCCCTCGGCAAAGTGATTAAGACATTTTATGAATCTCTGGTACAATAGCTAGCCTGAAAAATATGCTTCAAGTGGATTTGATAATTCATATGGACTATGAAGTCATAGCTTACAAGTGATGTTAGGTGGTGGAGCCAGGAAGAAAATGGAATTTCTCTTCCTGAAAAGATGCCTGATTTTGAAATAATGAGAAATATAATCTGATGATCTTCTATTCACTGTTATCCGAGTACCTATATTATTAACTCGTGGCCCTGGATGTTCCCCAGTGTGCTGGGGAGGTGTGACCTCTTTTTCTGTTTTGGGTAAGTCACACAGCAAATACTTAGAGCTTCTTTTTTTTCTGGTGCTAAGAAATGCCTCTAAGAGTGCCATGGAAGGTGCCATGGCAAGTGTAAGTCAATCCCAGTGGTTGCAGCAGTCTTTACCCATATCCCACCAAGAAGACAATTATTTCAAAGGGGTGGCTGAGCAGCCCTGTGCTCCTGCAGTCTCTGTTGAAGGGGAAGATGCTGCTTTTACCCAGCAGACAATCAGTAGCAGTGCAGTTTGAAAGTTACAGCCCCAGCACTCTCAAAGTCACCATCACTCACCCATCATAGTGTCTTTAAGAGTACAGATGCTGCAAGTCCTGGGAGACAAGTGTTCTGGGCTGCTGGTAAAATTGGAAGAAGTTATGCAAAGCACAGATAGGAGATTGCTAAACTGGAAAGAAATAGTGCAGTGATTTGGAAAGCATTAGCAGCACAGCACTATCCTGCAGTAGAGGGATAGAGGCTGAACACTCACAAACCCCAGATATATCCTATAATAACAAATACAGAGCTAAAGTAAAAGGAGAGGAAGCAATATGGTTACTATCTGATAATATATCTACCCTCTAGCCACTGCTGAAAGACATTCTAGCCCACACTAGATTTAAGATGGATGAGAAGTTTTCTGTCAAACAGGCAAGGCTTAAAAGAATAGAGGAACTGAATGTTTGATCTTTAACACCAGATGGAAAAGAGAAAGATGAAAGAAAAGTTAATCAGAGACTTTTCTTAAGCTCTACTGATTACTGGAAAGCTTTTGACATGGTCTGTAGCATGCAGAAGTGAGTGGTGAGCCTTGATATTAACCAGCTCACCTAACAGTTTTTTTCCCCCCTGAGTTTAACAACTCGGTCAGTAGCCTGCTGGTGACTTACTACATTTTCCATTGCGAAACTGACAACTTTTTTTTTTCTTCATGACCCTCCCAAATGGCACTAGTGAATTTTTCTTTTAAAAGTCAGTCTCATCCCTCGTGAAACCAGCAATGGAAGAAGGTCAAGAAAAGAAGTGATTATCATTTCCCAAGATGCAGAAACTTCTTTATGAACAGGTGCTTTAGGTCAGTTATTTAAAGAAAAAGGACCCAGGTGGCTTTTGAGACACAGATGATCTCTGTAAAGGTTTAGTGCTTTTGGTCCATTCTGAAGAGCTAGTTCCACTCTTGTTTCTTTAAGCCACACAGGACAATACCCAGTGTACTGGACTGTACAAGAGGAGACAGCTGCAGGGCTCTGCTCATCCTTAAGTACTGAGCAGCCCTCAGGTATGTGCCAGTCCTTTTTAAATGTTCCTCCCTCACCTGGAGAAGCCACAAGCACATCAAGTATCTCAGTAGAAGTGGCCAGCACAGAGACTCCGTGCCCTGTGTGAGAAGTGGCCAGCACAGATACTCAATGCCCTGTGTGAGAAGTGGCCAGCACAAGGACTCAGTGCCCCGTGTGGTGCAGTCTGAGGTACCTTTTGAACTAGAACTACCCAGGCTGCTGGCAGTGAGTGATTGCACCCACCAGATCAGTAGCATTCATCACAGTCTTGTTGAGACTTAAAGTGATAACCCACCAGATCATCTCTCCAGCCAGCCATATGACTTACAGCACCATAGCTGGTATTCATCCTCACAGCTTCCTGCACAGAAGATGAGAATGATGTTATCAGTAGTTTGCATATGGCCAACGGATGCCCAGAAGACTACGGGATTTGTTTCAAGGTCGTGCTGTCTGTGTCTCAGAACTGAACCCCTTAAACACTAGTCCTTTCTACCTCATTCTTATATCTAGTGTCTATGAATATATTTTTCCTTTAGTTTAAGCTGGTCCATTGGTTCCCAACTTTGAAGCAGTTTCCTGCCTTTCCATGGCATGGATTTTGAACTCATCCATTGAAAGCATATGGGCTTTTCCTAGCAAACAAGTGAATCTACAAACTTGGAAAGGCATGTGAACCAGAGTTTGAATCTCAGCCAAACAATTTGTTCTGGCTTTAATCAAGATGTCTTCTTTTAACTTCAAATATCATTTTTTAAAATCCCATATCAAAACTTCTAGTGTCACACTATGAAATCAATAAATGCTACCAGTCGTTCAACTCAGAAGTACTTCAAAGCAGCCTGAATGATAGCCATTATTTTATTTTTAAAAATATTCATCAAAGAGATGCAGTTAATATGAAGGCAAAACAAAATTAACAGCAACAAAGAAATGTGTCAGTTACATTTTGGACTTGCAGAATACCGCAAATCCTGCTACTAATTTTGCTTTTAAAGTTTCTTTTTCCATTCCTATATTGACCCATTTTAATATTTCCCTTTTTCTCTTCTCATCTTATCTAGTAATTTAGTTGTGCAAAAGCTAGTTTTAATGTAGTCATTTGATTAATCATATATTTGATGTTATTTCACACCTTAAAGAAGCAGATTTTTGAACCTGATTCTCCTACATAAAGTGTGGTGTGAGGAACCTGTCCTGGCTGAACTATGCACTTTAATTATGTGTTGAAGTCTCATCAAGTTCAGTGGCTCTATGTTTAAAGCTAAGTATGTGATTATGATCATTCCTGAGTAAGGGTCATGGATTTTTATCTTATTCCATAAATATTTCAATGGAATAGCAAGAGAAGTGTTCATGTGTAAAGTTGCAATGTAAGTAAGAGTTTTGAGTAAGAGTTGTTCATTAATTTTAGCAACCACTATACAATTTAATTGTGTATTATAGTGGTACTTAAATTCATGTCTTACAGATAGTTGGACTGTAAAGATTTTCACAAGTGATTGTTTTTTAAGTATTCACTAACATTTTTCTAGAATTGGGAAGAATTCATGTGTATATATTTTACAGTAGATAGATCTGGGTTTTGTTAGATTCAGATCACTGAAGTCGATTTTATAATTCTGAAGACAGGTAACTAGCAGGGAGAGGCACAACTGTATGTAGCTTTGGGGGAAGTCCTCTCACCTGGCTTTAAATGTCCACAGCACAGGCACCTGCTTTAGTCCCCCTGGGCTCTCCTAACAGGCAGTAGAGCAAGATCAGCACTTTCAGTGTGTTACTCCTCTGCTTTGTTTTAGACATTGATTTTGGGAGGAAATGAATCATGTTGTAAAGTGCCTTTTCTTGCTAGGGACTGTAAAAGTGTTAAGGGCTGAGATTCACTCACTCACACCTTTTTCTTTTATTTGAGGTGCCCTACAGTACCTCCCTGACCTCCCTGCTGCCCCAGTTCAGGCCTCTCAGAGATGCTGTGTCTTATGGGCATAGCTTGGATGTCCCAGAGGAATCTGAGATGCCACAGAGGCCTCTTTTTAGGTGACTGAATCTGTGCTACATGCCAGCTCAGATGCAGGTGCTACTTCCAGGTTGGAATCTATATAGTCGGCCCATGAGAAAATGGAGCATATTCAATGGCTGGAGATTTAGGCCAAACAAAACCTGAGAACATGTTCCCCAGATTCAGAGAAAAAGATTCAGAGAAAACTGTGGCAGCAGCTCTTATCTTTTAAACTTTAAATCTTGACATCTGACCTCAGTAGCTGAAGAGTTTGAGCAAAGAATATCCAATGGCTTGATTCCCAGTTGAAGGTCAGGATTTCCACTGCACAGTGTGTTTAAAAATTTAAAGACAAAAAATTTTAAGATAAAAATTGGTGAAAACTATATTACTGAGGGGTGTGAGTCCCAGTTTTGCCTACAGAAAAACAATGAAAAAAGGCGGAGTGACTAATTAGTCAGTTTTCACCTCCTGTCCCCCCACCCTGGGTGAGACCACAACACAAACATCTCTTGCTGTCCCATTATGTTCCATGCTGCTCTGTGGAGTTCTCCTGGCTTCTCCACTGGCGGGGTTCAGTGGCCAAGAGTGAGGCCTCCCTCAGTGAACCCCCAGGCTCTCTCTGTTGCTGGTGTGCACAGCTGTGCTGGCAGCCAGCAGGTTGGTACCCTGTGTGCAATTATCCACAGATTTATCCGGTACACAATGGTGGTGTAAGCTGCTTTGTGCGTTGTGGTTCCTGTTCAACCCAGGCCCTGGCCAATGCTGGGGACTGCCAGCCTTCTGATGGCCTTGTGCCCGTGGCAGGAGTTCCCCCCCAAGTCTCTGGCCATTGCTTTTCACAGGCTGTTACTGGTCCCAGAGTGCTGGGCTCTGCCCAGCCTGGGTACCACCCTTGTGCCTTCTGCAGCCCCTGTGCCAATCTACAGCTCAGCTGCAGTTTGTGCATGTCGAAGATGCACTTCTATCCCTCTTTGACTTGTCCTCCTCTAGTAGATTTATCTTGATGGTTTGAGTAGGGGTGCTTACTGACACGGTTCCTGTGCCTTGGTCTGCAGCTTTCACCTTCTCGTGTTGGTTCCTCAAGGAGCTTCTAATGAGATGATGGATATCTCAGTCTCTGCACATTTTTAGAATAAGAATGGTAACATGTAATTCAAATACAGGGTAAATCCACTCATCTGATTCAAAAAAAAAAAAAAAGGTAGCCAAAGAAGAATTAATTTAAATGAAAAGTAATGGAAACACATCTATCTGAATACATTGTGCTGGGAAGATTTCCAAAATGGAGCATAAACAGCTTTCTCAGCACCAAAGTACCCTGCCTGGGCTTCTCATGTTTAATAGTTGATTAGTACTGCCACCACCAGTTTTCCATCTTGTCCTCTTATCCAGTGATAATCACCAGCTAGCTCAACTTGGGTCATCCAGAAATGGGACCTAAATGCTTGTGCACTAGTTGCATGGGAACCTGTTGAGAATGGATTACTGCCAAGGAAATGATACCGTGAATAAGAAAATAGAAATTTGGGTGTAAAACTATTTATTTAGTATTTATCCATGGCTGTGTCTTATGTTTGGGTTTTTTAGTTGCACCAAAGAGTGACTATAGTATGCTGTGTACTGTTACAGCTTTGGTCTGTAAGATTTCCAAAAATTAAACGTCTGGGGAACCTTAAGCCTCTGTGAGGGTCATCAAGGACCTGGAAGAAAACCAAAAGGAATGTTCCAAATCTAGATACAGGACGATTATGATTTGGAGCCGTACACTTCGCTCCTGGCATAGGACTGGCATAGAGTTAGGGGTGGGGAAGGGTGGACTTTCAGAGCAGTCCTGTTCATCCCAAAAAGTCTGTCTGTAACTGGTGTCCAAGCATTATCTTGGGCTAGAAAGAAAAGGATTTTTTCCCAGGATGCTTCAGCAGTGGCTGGTGAGCTCCAAGAAGGGCTGTCCTCTTAGGTCTGGCAAGCAGATTTACCTTCAGTTTCCCAACAAGTCAGCCCTTTGTCTGACTGAACTTTTTTCTAACCATGAATTCCAACTGCTTTGTAGTTTAATTCATTGTTCAGTACTGCTGTTTTGGGAAATTTATGAATTCTTTGATGCTCTCTTTTCCTTACAAAAAGGATTTAAGAGTGGGGCATTGTGTAACAGTGTGTGTGCTTGGCACAAGAGCCAGTAAATAGGATGTTTCTTGCTAGCTACATGATTTGTGGTATGTTTCATCCTCCGTCTTCCATATCATAATTTTTAAGTGTCTCTGTCCAGCAGTGTGGAATCAGCACGTTGTACACAAGGATCTGCTGTGTTCCAGCTACTTTCCTCACCTAGGCTGGGGTGCGGGGCACTGGGAAGGCAGAAGCTGGGGGAAGGGGGGGCTGAGCACAGCACAGGAGGTTGGGGGTGCCCCAGTTCTGGGTAAGGTGGAGAAGAACTGAAGTTTGAAGCCTGATCTGCACAGGCAACTGCAGCTTTGCACAAGTGGCTGGAGCATTCTGGCTGTGGTGAGGGCAGTGTTAGTTAGAAGAGTGGATTATGTTGGGAAGGCTTTCTCTGAGATGGAGTATGGAGACTAGACAGCAGACTGAACGTGAGCCATCAGGGTGCCCACGTGGCCAAGAAGGTCAATGGCATCTGGCCTGTATCAGGAATAGTGTGGCCAGAAGGATCAGGGCAGTGATTCTTCCCCTGTGCTTGGCACTGTACCTTGAGTGCTGTGTCCAGTTCTGGGCCCCTCAATTTAGGAAGGATGTTGAGATGCTCGAACACATACGGAGAAGGGCAGCAAGGCTGGTGAAAGGTCTAGAACACAAGTCCTGTGAGGAGCGGCTGAGGGAGCTGGGGGTGTTTAGCCTGGAGAAAAGGAGGCTCAGGGGAGACCTTGTCACTCTGTACAACTCCCTGACAGGAGGGTGCAGCCAGGCAGGGGTGGGCCTCTTCTCCCAGGCAACCAGCAACAGGACAAGAGGACACGGTCTTAAGCTGCTCCAGGGGAGCTTTAAGCTGGACATTAGGGAGAAATTCTTCACAGGATGAGTGTTGGAATGGGCTGCCCAGGGAGGTAGTGGAGTCACCATCCCTGGAGGTGTTTAAGAAAAGACTGGATGTGGCACTTAGCACCGTGGTCTGGTTGACTAGGTGGTGTTAGGTTATAGGTTGGTCTCCACGATCTCAAAGGTCTGTTCCAACCTAGTTGATTCTGTGATTGTGTGAACCCCTGGAACAGGACACATCTCAGCACATTGGTATCTATTAATTTTGATCTAATTTGCAACTGTACATTTAGGATGGCATTACTAGCATGGAAGGAAGGTCCTCAGCTATAACTAAGTTACTGTTCATTGGTAAATGTGTTTTCATGAACACTTTGTTGGTTTGCTTTTCCTACCTGCTAATGTGATATAGTGAAGGCTATTTGGTACTGTGCATGCAAAGCTAAATTAAGTCTGGCAGGCAGCCCAGGAAGCCCTGCCACGTGTCCCAGCTGCTCACAGCATTCACGGTGTGCTCCGCTTCCCCAACTTTGCTGCTGCACTTTTTCTACAGCTGCTTGCAAACAACAGAGGTCTTGTGGTCAAGAACTTCCTCATGACTTGGCATAGAGTAAACAGATAAAGTTCATGAAGAAGATTTCTTGCAAAGATGGATTGAGTTTGCAGTTCAATTTTTTTCCCTTTTTTTCCCTAGTTTCAAAGACGAAGGTGCCAGACTCCTCCCTCCACAGGTGAGGTCAGCAAATTGGTGGAGACATTACAGACACTGACTTTCAGGAAAAGGAGGAAAAATGGTTTTATTTTTTTCTAATTCTGAGCACCATTACCCCTCACCTCTGAACCAAGAAAGACTTTACGTGGTGTCATAATTTAGCAAATTACTTCCTCAAAGGAAGGTCAAACATTTTACCATTCGATCAATAGGAAGCGACTTACAAATCATGTGTATTGATCATTGTAATCATTCAGAGGAATGTAGGGCAGACACTAAAATCACATGCACTTAGTCTTAATTGCCCACATTAAAGCAATTATGTCCCAAAACTGTCATTGTCTAATGCTATGCACACTACCCAGCATGGTAACTTTTAGCCATACATATTTAATGATAAATCAGCCTCTTAGGTCTATTGCACTGAAGACTTACGATATTGCTGTAATTATGCAAATATAACTATGTCTTTTTTCATCAATGTGTAAGATCATGTTGCTTTGGGGAGCCAAGTGGAGGAAAATAAAGCCTTATATTAATGCAGCTGGTATTTAATACATATATTTTACAGCTGTGTTATGTGTTCATGACACAAGTACTTAAAGTGACCTTAAATTGCTAATGAACAGAGAGCCTTTGTAAAAGCAGTCACAGGTCAAGGACTTGTAGATAAAACTTGTTGATAGGTACATTGATGGTAGGCTTGTGTCAGGAGAATACTATTTGTTCGGGGATGTTTATAAACATTATTTTCCAGAGGATCATTTCAGCTAAAAGTGTCTCAGACAAATACCAATTGGTAGAATCGAAATAAATGTTTTCTGATCTTGTAAACGTAAGGTGGATGCCTTATTCCTTTTGTCAAGGAAGCCAGTGTGTCATCTCAGGAAAGTTTTGTTTTGATGAGCTGAAAGATTGGTCAGGAGTATATTCCTTTTACCGTTCCAGAAACTATTTCTAAACAGATCTGAAAAATGAACAATTCTTGGTATCTGAAATACCTTTTATTTTGCAAACAAGAATGTTCAAAATCACAATTATTATCTAATATGGAACAGCCAAATTTGAGCATTTCTCAGAGGATATGAGTTGAGGTCTCCTTAAAATTAAGGAGAACAATTCTCCTGCCTTCCTGGGCTGAGATCTAGACTTGCCTCAATCAATTCCCAAACAGCTTTCCAAAAACAGACATCATCTAATACAGCCCAGAACAGACCAGGTCATGGAAAGAAAAAAATACAGAAGAGACCGCATGGTAACATGAGAGAGCAAAGGGAAGGAGTTTCACACTACTTCACCTACAGCCTGCTTTCAGTTCTTGACTCCCCTCTGGAGGAGTGCAGAGCAGGCCGTGCTCTGGCTTTGCGTGCAGAGGCACAAAGGGAAGGGGCAGAGAGGGAAGACAGGCTGCTGGGATTGCCAGGCACCTCCATGTTACCATTTCCTGCTCCTCCAAGCTTTACTGGAGCCTGAAACATCACATCATCTAGCAAGTGTTGATCACTTCAGTAGTTCTGCAAAATGTTCTTGTACCTTCTCAGTCTTCAGCACGGTGGGCTGCTGACACACAGGCCTGAGGGTACTTCAGTGAAACCCCAAAAGGTTTTTTGGCAGCAGGCTCCAGCTAAGGCATGTGCATCTTCACTGGGAGATGTGCAAGCTGCAGATCTCTCAACAAGCTTCAAAGCTGCAGGAACGGGGAACTGTGCTTGGAAGCTAAGAGCTAAATTGATTCAACCCTGGGAAGATCTCTGACTCCAAATCTCAGGCAAAGTTATTTTAACAAGTTTTTGAGAATGTCAGCAACATTTCTGATCTTCTGGGGGTCTTAACCTGTTCAAAGCAGCAATATGTAGTGCATAAGATACCCTGTAGGTCACATATGTATCCAGATGGGCACTGAATCACAAGTAATTTAGTAATGGGCTTTTAAAAGAGGAAAAAGTATGTAATTTGTCTCAGAAGCCCTTAGCTCCAAAACAGTGATTCAAGCATTAAACACTGAGCAGAGGAGAAAGCTGTTTTGGTGGAGGAAAAAGGAAATAAAATGTATGGGCTCAAAATGGTTGCACCAAGTCTGATCAGAGTATGAAGCAGGTTACATGCTGGCCCTGGATATGGCCAGTTTGGAGGCATATTCCCTGTCTCTCCCTGCATGGCTGGGTGGTGAGGTGCTGCAGTGTGCCTGATTGCTCGGGAATCCCAGCACTTCCCGCACTCATTCATTCTTTCAAGTAGCAATGAAGTTGTTTGGCTGGATCCTTTATGAAAGTTAAAATTGGTTTGTCATTTTCTTTTCGCTTCTCACACCTTATCTAGTTTCTACATTCTTCCCACTTCACTAGTCAAAGTGATTGAAAGCCGAAAACTGAGCAGATCTGTCCCTGCAGCAACTTTCCTCGCATTTCTCATTTACCATTTTATCAAACGGGCTCTTTGTCTTTGCAGTCCCCTGATGTTGCCTCTGTTACACAGTGATATTCTTCAGGTCATGGGGGTTAAAAGGGGGCTAAAAAGGAGATCATATTGGACTTGCTCTACACAGACATGTAGCATTAGACCCAACGCCCAATAGAGGAAAGATATACTACTCCTATTTGATGAGCGGCAGGCCAATAAATTCATTAATCATCATTTTATGCCTCATCAAACACTACCCAAGTTCCTCCATGGGAGTTATACAAATTAGCCACTGAAAAGGCAGTAATTTTAGTTTAGCTAGGTAAGTGCTTTTTGATTGCCTTCCTGAACAATGCTTCCCTTGACAAGCTAATAAATCAGCCCTTTCTGAATCAGAAGTGCAGCAAGTGCGAACAATAACTCCACATAGTTTCTCCGCTGATTTCAGCTGGAAGGCCTAAGAGGATGATCTGAGATCAAAGTCTCTTACTTTATTGCAGAGCAAAAGCTTTCTTTATGAAGAAGAGCTACAGAGAAATGAGGGAAGGGGGATTTTTTTTAATCAATTAATGAGAGAAAAAGTCTTGAAACAAAAAGGAGGCCTAAGTCTCCAATTGCAGAGATGCTGGGAGGCCGGCAGGGCAGCTCGGGCAGGAGCCGGCCCTGCCGCAGGTGAGGCAAGAGGCATAAATCGAGGGGCTGCTCCTGTGGAGAGTTACAGATTACCAGGGCGAGTGAGAATACAGACTGTATTTAATCTGCGACCAATTGATTCCTTGACTGTTTCAGGTATTTGTAGTGTAGGTTTAGATTTGTTGGGTGGCTTTACAGTGGGAAGCCTTGGGGCTGTACTGTCTTATCTTTTTTTCAAATTGCTGCTTTTGACAGTATCATTTTTTTTTAACTTGGCCGTAAATCATTTCACTAATCAGCTGTCACCAGCCAACATGCATACATTGGCATTCAGCCGGAGAATTTGTTTTGGAAGGCCTTTAGCAACAAAAACTATGTTTGTATCAATAACCGTCTGTTAATGTCTCATGCATACGGATGTAGAACACGGGGAGGAACAAGGGGAGACGGCAGTAACGGAGAGCAATTTTGGTGGAGGGAAGAGGGGAAGAGCATTAATTACCGCGTATGGCGCAGCCTACCCCCGCCCGCCGCGGCTTGGGTGAGGAGGTACGTGCGGTACCTGCGGCTCCGCCGAGCCGCACTGCGCAGGGCTGCGCGGGGCCGGGGCGCGGAGCCCCCCGCAGATCCGCCGCGGCGGAGCTCGATGCTTCCCTCTCCCCGAGTCTAGACCTGAGGTATTTTAAGTACAGTGTGTCTCTTCTCCTCTTCATTAACTTTCCCTCCACACATCACTGCATGCCTCTGAAAATAACTTGGCAAACTGGGAGCCGTTTATCTCTTTTATCTTGGGACCTGATCCAATTAAATAAGTGCACATTTACATTTGCATCCATCAGCCATGAGCGTGGAGAGGTCTGTGGTTAGCTTTAGGCAAATAAGAGCCAATTTCGGGGGAAAAGCGGTATCTGGACGAAGCAGCTCCCTTCCCGTTGCGGACGAAGGGGCGAGCCGAGCCAGGGCGGGCGCGGGGCAGGATGCGGCCCCGGGGCAGGATGCGGCCCCAGCCGGCCCTTGACGGGCTGCCCGCGCAGCACCGCCGCGGCAGAAAGAGGTGGTTATTTCACAAATGCCTGCATCAACCCCGGCCGGGCTCCCGGCGCTCTGCGAGTTCGCACATGCTCTAATTATAACAGATGAGTAAAGCCGTGCGGGGGACATTTATTTTCTGGTAGTTGGAGGTGAAGAGATCCTCGGCTGAGGAGGCTGGAAGCGCCCGGCCGGGTACGACCCCGGGGAGTCGCTGAGCACCCCCGCTCCAGCCTCCCGCCGTGTTCGGCCCCGCCGAGGTGAACCGGCAGAGATTTCCCTGCCAGAAAACGTGCAGGAGGAGGCGAGAGGGACTCGGGCAGCCCCGCCCGCCGCGGGCGCCCCTCGCCTGCAAACTGGCCATGAAAATAGCGCGGGCTGCTCCCGTTGGGTACGGGGTATTCAGCGAACGCAGCCGCCCCCCAAAAGAGGGGGAGGGTGGCGGCGAGCGGGATGTAGGTGAGCCGGCGGGCCGCGGCCGGGCCCTGAAGCCGCACCTCCTGCGCGGCTCTCTGCGCTTTTGCGACCCCCGCTGCCTCCTGCCCCTGCGGGTTCCGGCGTAACTCTCCCGGGAGACTCCGCGGCCGCGCAAGGAAACGCTGCTGCCTTCGGGGGAAAAGTAGAAGCGCCCATGTTGGGGTGGCCCGTGTCCCCCGCGCCAGCGCTAGGTGCTGCCGTGGAGGTATCGCCGAGGGTGCTGGGTGCAGCGAGGGAAGCCGAGGAGGGCTTAGTTGCCGGGGATCCAGCAGCAGCCTCGGAACAGGGGCAGGGGGTGGGAGCGGCGCTTTGGGACTGCCGGGGGTGGAGGAGGCGCCTGCGGAGCGCTCTCGGACAAGAGAAGGCAGAGCCTGCGCAGGAGCCTCTTCCGCGGCCGCCCCGTCGGGCAGGGCCGGCACCTCGGCCAGGCGCGGCCCGTTCACCCCTCGCCCGTCCCGGGAGAGCCCTTTCCCTGGCGGAGAAAGGTCCCCGGTTTCAGTCGGGCCGCGCCGCCGGGCGACCGCTTCCGCGCCCGCGAAGGCGCGGTGGAGGAATGCGGGGACAATGCGCCATCTGTCACCGCCGGGTCGCGCAGCGGCCGGGAGCGCCGCCGAGGGCGCTGATTTATGCTGAATGCGCCTTAGAAGATCTCGATGTAGACTTTGTCTTTCTCTGTCAGAGCCAAGTAAAAAGAAACAGCTGGCCTGAATTTTTAGCACCCATAATTAATTAAGAGCTTCATTCCTGGGATTTGATGATTCAATAAAGCAAGACCCTCATTCCCCTATGTGATTCCAGTGAATATCTACTCCACTCCAATCCTTTTGGGTCCTAAGACAGGGCAGATTAACACTCTCTTTCTGTGGGAGAGAAGGGAAAAAATGCCTCAAGATTGCATCTGAGGCGCACACAAAAGGTAAATTCAAAACTGCCACTTGTTCTCTGCAAAGGCTCCTTATTCTCCGCTATTGATGTATTTGTGCCAGGTTTTAAAGAAACCAGAGGGGGGATGAGGAATTAACATATTGCTCATTTGGAAAAACAGCCGGTTCTGTTTTTGGTAACACTTGTTCCCTTGCCAGCCACAGATGTCCTTACTAATAATCGTGGCAGGTCATAGAAAGAGGGGAGCGGGGGGATGGTGGGGGTGGAGGCGGGCGGGCTCCCCGGCACTCCCGTGCCGCTCCAAGCCTGTCCCGAGCCTGGCTGCTGCCGCTGGGACGGGCGGAACACTGCGGAGCCGGGCGCACCGCACCGCCGGCTGAGGAATACCCGCGGCTGCGCACCGACGCTGGGCGCCGACCGGACCGGGCCGTGGGGACGAGTTTTCCTTTGTTTTCTTTTGGATTTTTTTTTTCTAAACTCATCTCAGTTTTGGGTTGAAGTTCCTGTACTTTTCCCTACTGCAACCCCCTGTGATATTTTTTATTCACCTCCTTTAAACTTGCTGACCGTGTGATTTCCCGTGTTTTCTTGGCGGAGGGGCTTTCACGTAGTTCCTAGGCACGACAAGAGAAGATGCTGTTCAGAATCTCTTGCCGGGGCGGGGGAGGTGTGTGGGGGGAGGTCCAATAAGCCAATTAGACGCGACCGCGCCGTCCCGGCCGCCGCGGAGGCTCCGCGCCGAGCGGGAGCCCCGTAGGTTAATCGTGACAATTGGAAAAGCAACACTGGCGGGGAGAGCAGCGGGGGGGATGTAAACACGGTCCGGGGTGTTGAGGGTCTAAATTAGGATTTGTTTTGTTTTTAAGCGTGAAAGAGGAAGCAGCAGGGCTGCGCCAGGCTCCCTGCCTCTCTCGCCCTCCGTCCCCGCAATTGAGAACCGGGACTGGAGGTACAGGGGGGTCCCAGCCGGAGCTCGGGGGCTGTGCTGGCTGCCGACTGCACCCCCAGCTCTCTTTTCTTCCAGGACAGAGAGAATTTTGCCGTAGATGGGATGGATGGGACCGATGGCTGCAGCCCTGGGCTAGCAGCCCGCCTGGGCTCCTGTCATCCCGGGCGCGCTGAGGTGTCGGTAGGCCCATCGGAATGGACACAGCTGACCTCGGGACACTTGCCCGGGTTTCTCCGGGGAAGCCTCATCTTTCCCCGGGGACACGGCGCTTGGCTCGGACGGGCGTTGCGGGGGACGCCGCCCCGGCTCCCCGAGGCGAGCTGCCGCTTCCGCCGGGAGCCCCCGCATGTCTCCTCTAGGGTCCCGGATCCTCGGTCCGCGGTCGCGTCGACCTGGAGACTGAGCTGTTCCTGCGGCCCCACGCGTGGGCCCTGCCGGGCCAGTCAGGTCAACACGCTTGTCGGCCGCCCTGGAAGGTTTTGGGGGTGATGTTGGACTGTCACCTGCGGGAGAGGGCGGCCCGTGTGCCGCATCCCGCTGCCACCTGCGCCGCTCGACCCGCGCCGTCGAGGCGGGCGGCGTAGGGGTCGCGGTCTCCCCGCCCCATCAAGGGCCTTGCCGTGGGGTCCGGGGCGGAAAGGGGAGGGAGTGGGCACGGAAAGGGGCGAGCGGTTTCTTCCGGGAGCGGAGCTGCGCCTCGCGGTGGCTGGGCCGTTCCCACCTGCGCCCCTGGGCAAGCACCTGCTGCCAGGCGCGCTGATGAAAGCCCAGTCTGGAGGACGCCACCGCCAAGCCCGCTCTTCCCCCTCACCTCCCCAAAAAGCGCTTCGCAGCGGCAGCGAAGTCCTCCTGCCCCAAACCTCCGCGGGGCGGCCCGCGACCCTGCTCGCGCCCCAGGAGGGCTCCGCTCCCAGCGGGAGAGTCGCTCCCGGCCGCTCCGAGGGCTGCTCCCGAGTAACCTACGGCAGCTCTGACTGGCAGCAGGCGTTATTTTTATTTTAAGATATCCTCACTTCTTTTTATTTTTTTTTTAACAACAAATTAACATGCCAGGGGCAAAAAAGGCGAACGCTGCCCCCTCCCCTCTACTCTCTTACGGGAAAAGAAACTGGTAAATTCGTGCTTGTGTTAAAGAATGGCTATACAGTATATCTCCTGTGGCAGGGGAAAATGGTGATGAATAAAATTGTTGTATGAAATCGTTTGGGCTACCATAATAGTTATGGTTTAAAATAGGCGACAGGCTGCAAACTAAAGGAAACGGTTAATTCCCTTAGGAATTTATACATCAAACGAAAACCGTATTGAGATCGCTAATAGACCTATTCAGAATAGCTCGGAGTATAAGGAATAGGGCTTTTGAACGAGCGAAGCTCCTAAGCTGCTTTGCAAAATAGCTTTTTCAGAGATGGGAAGATCAACTGCGGAAAGGTAGAACGACAATTTAAAAAAAAAAAAAATCCATAGCTAGATGAATAATTGAAACCTATTTATTTTGAGGTAGTCGTTCCTCTGTGGAACCTGTTGTCTCGGGAGCGCGGTCCTGAGAGGCTTTGTCGCTCCCTGTAGCACAGGGCGCTAGGGAGTTTCCCCCGAGTTCAGCCGGAGGCGGTCTCCGCCGGGGGGACGGGAACGGCAGAGCCCGGCGGGAGGCGGCCCGCGGCGCTTTGCCTCCAGCCCCGCACATCGGGGCCGCTTTTACCCGGCCCAGCTCTACCCTGTCCCTCGCCGCGAGAACTTTATCCCGTTTTAAACAAGGCAGGTGAGTCCAGTAAAGCTCACTGCTGCGCGAAAAATACGCCTGCCCGCAGGTCTCACCGACTGGAAATGAAATATCCAACGGAGCAATTCGAGCGTTTTTTAAAAAATCATTTATCATTAAAGAATGACAAAATAACATACTATTATCCCAGGAATATTAGACTCTTCGCACATTCAGTTGAAACAATTTTGATTTTAAACCAGATTATGCATAAAAAATTGTATAACCAAGCGAATATGGACTGCATCTTTAAAACTCAAAATACAAACTACTATTTAAAATCCCGTAAAATGTAAATATGCATGAATAAACCTGTTACAGCTAATAAATGGCTCTGACAAAGTTGAAGAGATTACAAAATAATTATGATTCGTAAAGAAAAAAAAAAATCCAAGCAAACCGAGGGGTGTCTGGGCACCAGCCCCAGAGGTCCCAGTCATACTCCCATCACACCAGCAGTGTCTATGTCAGCGTACAGCTGACACACACAAAATCCACACTGAACAAGGAGAAACCCGTCCCCGAGGCTGGGTGCTGGAACAGTCCTCGCCGTTATTTCTTTGCTGGGACAGCCGCACCGGCAGGGACTGACTTTTGGTTGGGGGTTCCGCGCTGGGGTGCCCCTAATCCGCTCGGGGACCTGCTTCTCCCTGCCTTGGGCTGTGGAGCGGCAGAACGGCGCGGAGGAGGCTCAGGGCGCTCTCTGTCCCGGCACCCAAGGGACGTGTGGTGGCTGGGATTGCCCCGGCGGCGCGGCCCCTGTCCCACCATCAGCCGCGGCGCTGCGGGCTTAGCGCGGAGCGCGGCCCCGCGGGACTCCCGCACGGCCGAGCGGGCGGCGGGAGCCAAACCCGGGCCGAGTGTGACACCTACCTGCCAGCGCCGGGAGCACCGCGCCCGCGGCCGGCCCTGCGCGGGGCTGCGCGCCCGCGGGCCCCGCCTGAACAGCCCCATCCCGCGAGCCGGGGCAGCGGTGCTGCGCGCCGGGGCTGGGGAGCGGGGAAGGGAAAGGGGCCGAGGCGGCCCCCGCCTCACCGAGCGCCTTTGCCCGTGCAGTCGGCGGCCCCGGCTGCCACCGCAGCACCGCTGCTGCAGCGACGCGGGCTAAATCTGGCAGAAAATCGAACTCATTAGCAAAGTTCACCAGCTGATTGCTTTGCATAAAACACGACACTGATTGGGAGTAATTAGGTTAAAAGATGGGACTGCGCTTCGATTTGGTGTTTCTAACAAGTGCTTTTGTGCGTGGCCTGATTTAAGCCTTCACCTCCGGGAACAGCGTCCCTCCCGCACCCGGCCCCGTCCCGCTGCCGCCGCCGCTCGCCTCTCCTGGCCCCGCGGGCGGCTCTCGCCTCCGGAGCCCCCCGACCTTTTAGAAACTGCCTGTCACTCCCAAAAAGTCTTCAGTGAGATCCAAAATTGAGCCCCGCGTCTCATTTAAGACGTGCTTTTATTTTTCCGCAGCTATGCACGTATCTAACAGTTGCAAAAAGAGAGTGGTTTTGATTCTGTTAAAAATCTCTTTTAATTAAATATTTGCATTTTACAAAGGCGGCTGCAGGGTTGTTTTTTTTTTTTTTTTAATCTAATACGTATAACCTATTTCCTTTTTTTTTTTGTCTTGTTTTTGCATTATACTTTAACTCACACCCAAGGAAAAAAAAACAATAGGCATAAAAAATTAAATTAAACTTGTATATATATATTTTAAAACTATGAAACAATTCGGAAAAAGACACAGAAATGTATATATTTATATTACGAAAACAACATTAATGCCTGTACAGTTGTCTTGATTTCATAATTTACTTCAAAGATACTGTATTATCAATTTAAATACAAAAAAGCTACATTAAATATACAGAATAAGATTTAATACAAATCTTTCTTCTTTGTGTGTGTGAGAGAGAGCGTGTCACTCGTTTGCTTTTCACTTGCTTAAGACATTTCTGGGCAGTTTCCACCCAGCCATTTCAAATAGACTATAAACTTTTGAAGAGGGTGGTGGGAGGGAGGGGAAGCTGGTCTTTTTCTGTTTGTTTTGTTTTTCTTTTGGTACTGGAAAAATAACTGCCAAAGCAATTTATTATTTCTCTCAAATAAATTAAAAAAATGAAAAAAAAAATAACAAAACCACAGTCCCAGGAGGGGTTAGGGAGGAGAAGCCGATATTAAATGTTGGACATACCTTTCTTCAGTTCGTAAGGTGAGTCTTTGCAAAGGTCTACTTGGGACTGGCTCCTGATCATTTTAGTGTCTTTAGCCAGGCTCTCGGCTCTGCTGAGGACAGTCTGATTTAATCCATTGAAGTGGGCGCCGGGGGCGGCGGCGGCGGGGCCGCCGGCGGGGTGCCCGTGCAGGGCCCCGAAGGAGCCGTAGTTCGTGTAGCCGGGGTAGAAGGGAGCCGTGTAGTAGAGCGGCCGGGGCAGGACCGCCCCGTTGGGGAAAGGGCACTGCGCGGCCGGCGAGCGCGGCCGCGGCGGCGAGCGGGACGGGCCGCCGCCGCCCAGCACGGCGGGGCCGGGGGGTGCCGCCTCACCGCCGGCCTCCTTAGCCTTGTCCGCCGAGGTGGCGATCTCGGCCAGCGACCAGAGCTTGGGCTTGGCGAGGGCTGCCTGCTGCGGCGAGTGGATGACGGAGGCGCCGGTGGCGGCGGGCAGCAGCGGGTGCAGGTCGGCGGCGTGCGGCGGCCCGGCGGCGGCGGAGGGCGGGCGGTACGGCGGGGGCTCCTCGCCGCCCGCCGGCGGCGGCCCGCGGCCCCCCGGGCACGGTCCCAGCGGCGAAGCGCCGGGCGCCTTGTGGGGGACGGGCGGCCCGTCGAGCCGCTCCTCCGCTAGCTCTTTGCAATCCGAGTCGCTGAGGCCGCTCTCGGCCTCCCGGGGGACGGGGGACTCCTGGAGGCGCTCGCAGCCCGGCGCTGCCTTGGGATCCGCCGCTCCTGGTAGGGGGAGAAAGGACAGGGGTGGGGGGACAGCTCTCGGGCTCGCCCTGCGCCCCCAAACCCGCCCACCCACTTCGCCGCCCACCCCTCGGTCCCCGCCGTGACCAGGCCCGCACCGCTGCCCGCCGGCTCCCCCCGCCCCGGCTGCCCGCTCGGGGGAACAGGCCGCCAGGCCACGGCCGCCCCGCACCGGGCCGGGGGCAGCCCCGACGGCGCGGCCGCGATGACCCGGCCGAGCCCGCTGTCCTACCTGTGTCCGGCGTCCCGGGGTCCCCCTTCTCCTCCAGTTTCTGTGGCTCGTCCTCGTCATTTTTCTCCAGGTCGATGTTTTCCTCTTCCTCCTCATCCTCGCTGCGGTTCCGTGGGGTCCAGGTCATTTTGTTCTCCTTCTTGAGCCGCCGCCGTGCGTTGGCGAACCAGGTGGAGACCTGGGTGAGGGTCATTTTGGTGATGATGGCCAGCATGATCTTCTCGCCCTTGGTGGGGTAGGGGTTTTTCCGGTGCTCGTTGAGCCAGGCCTTGAGAGTGGCCGTGGCGTCCCGCGTCGCGTTCTTGCGGTACGCGGGGTCCCCGTAGGGGTAGGAGCCGAGGGGCGCCGCGTACGGGTGGTACCCCAGGGAACCGGCCATGCCCGGCGTGTGGTCGTAGGGCGAGCCCTGGGGAGAGAGGGGAGAGCGGCCCGGCGGGGCGAGGTCAGGCGGCCGCGGGGCGGCAATGACAGGGCAAAGGCAACGCCAGGGCCTGCCCGCGGCCCCTGCCCGCGCCCCGCCGACTCTCCCCCAGCGCCGGGCCCGGCCCGGCTTCTCCCCGGCTCTTTCCCGGGAGGAAGGGCCTGAGGGCTCGCCGGGGCCCGTAGTCTCCGGCCCAGGAGACCACCGGCTGCCTGCAGCAATCAGCGGCTCTGCCCCAAATACAGGAGCGGGTAAGCAAGTGGGCAGCGCGGCGTGGGGGACGACAGAGGCAGGGGGACCGGAGCCTTCCCCCCCGCCCTGCGATCGCGGCAGACAACCTGCCGGGCCCAGGCGGCCGGACGGGCTGGGCCGCTCCTCCCTGCCCAGGGACGGGAGGGGGAAAAAATAAAGGGAAGAAGAGAAAAGAGAAAAAGACTATAAAAGAGAAACAAAAAAAGGGGGCGGGGGGGGGGGAAAGGCAAGAGAAAAGAAAGAGAAAAGAAAAGGATACAGAAAAAGGGAAGAAGGAACTGTGCAACTATGCCCTAAACATAGAAGAGAAGCTGAGCAAAACTCGCCGGTTTTTTGGGGGAGCTGCGGGGCGCTGGCGGTGGCCGCAGCTCTGCGGTGTGGATGTCCCGCACCCGGACTGGCCCCGCGGTGCCCCGCGGGCGCGCACGGCGGCGCAGTGCCCTAAGTGCCCTACCTTCCCCTTCCCTTCCCCGCAAAGCCCCGCGGAGCAGCTCGCGGCCATGGGATTAGAGCTCTGCAATATTTAAACCTAATTATCGCCGTGCAGGAGAAAGTTGCCTGGATTTATCGCCCGGATTTCTCCCCTCGCCGACCGGTCCTGGGTTCATTCCCTTTTCAATCACAACAAGTTAATTGTTGCAGAACTACGATTGGTGCTTTTTATACATATTATTTTTTTCTTTTAATAGGGAATGAAACCAGTCCCCGCCTGCCCCGGTCCTTCTCGCCCGAGCCGTGCCGCGGCTCCCCCCGCGCCCGGCCCTGCCAGCCGCTGCCGCCAGCAACAGTGTGCGGCAGCGCACGGCGGCGGTGCGGGAAAGTTGGGCGGCGAGGCGGGGAGCCGCGCTCCCTTTTGTCCCCGAGATCTCAAAAATAAAATGGGAACAAAAAGCAGGCCCGGGAGGGGGGGGGGCAGGCGCCCGCGGGATGCCGTCGTGCCCGGCGCGGTGCCGGCTGCCCGCGGCTGCTCTTACCACGTAGGAAGTGAAGGCGGCGGCGGCGGCGGCGGCCGGGTCGGTGCCGTACTGGAGGTGGGAGTTGTAACCCGGGGAAGGGGCGGTAAAGGCGGTAGATCCGGCATAAGGGGAAAAAGCGGAGCCCGAAGAAGATCTCCCAAGTTCATCGGTCCTGGGTCCGGAGATCACGCTGGTGCTGTACGCCGGGCAGGAATAGAGAGCCAAGGACGCAGACGGCTGGTACAAGTAACCCTGAGGATACGACATGGCCAGGCGCACACATATACCCGGGAGCCCAAGGCGCCGGGAGGGAGCCGCCGCGCTGCCGGGTTGGGGCGGCTGCGGCCGGGGCTTCGCGGGCGCCTCTCCGCCCTCGCCCGCTGGGCAGCGGCGGCACCTTGCTCTGCGCCGGGGCCGCTGCTCCGCTTTCGCCTGCAGCCGGGCACCGCTTCCTCCTTTTTCTCCCCCCCTTGCTTTCCCCTCTTTCCCTCCCCCCCTCCTCTCTTTCTCTCTCTCTCCCCCTTGCACTGGGGGGCTTTTTTTTTTCCCCTTCCTCCTCGCTCTCGCTTTCCGAAGGGTCCTGCCAAGATGCTAAGTTGGAAATTGCAGCTCCTGACGCCTTCAGCACGGCCCGGCGAGGCTCCTCCTTCGCGGGGTGTTGTCAGTGGAAGGACTGGCAGGACCCCGCTGGGCTGCCGCGGCCGGGCCCAACCAGCGGGAGGGCTCCGCGCTTCCCTGGCCCTCCCCAGCGCTCAGAGGCTCAAGTGCGCCGGCTCCTGGATTGCAGTCACCTCCGAGCCATTTAAGATCAGCTCCAACTTTCTGCATGTGCTAAATACCGTGCGGAGCCGCGCTGCGCCGGAATGCAAGCCAATCAGTATATGAAAAAAAAATAGATCTTTAATAAGATTTATTAGCCGCCCGGCTCCCCCTTGCACAGCCACCCCTCCTCGTGCTCTCTGCCCCTGCCCCTCCCTCCGCTAAATCACTGGAGGTGGGATATACGGCGGAGTGCTGCTGATGCTAGTTTTGATTTCCTTAACAAAAACGGAGATTTTCGTCGGGGAAGAGCCGCAGCCCGGTCCGGTCCGGCAGCGCTGGGCTGCTCGGCCGGTCACTCCCGCGAGCAGGGGCCGCCTCGCCGCCGGACCTGTTGCGGCGGCTGTGCGGCCGGAGCGGCGGTGGGGCTCCGGCCAGGAGCGGGGATCAGCTTCGTGGGGCTCGGATTTAGTCTCTCCCAGCGCCGGTCGCGGGAGAAGGGCGATCCGGAGGGGAGCGGAGGGGGCTGAGATAGGTCCGCAGACACCGCTCAGAGCGAGGGTTTGCCCGCGGATCTAAGGAACACACAGGGTATCCTCTCCCCACCCTCGGCTCATTGAAGGGTCGAGGCGAAAGCAGATTAAAACCATATGAACTGGGATAAATCCCTGCCGATCAGAAGATGTAATCTCTTGTGATTCCACCAGATAGATTTCCCAGCAGAAACATATCCCGATTTATTCCCTTCTCGCATTTTTTTTCCTTTGCGGTTGAGGAAAGGAGCTACTCCAGCGGCCGCGGACCCCCGGCCATCGGGACCCGCCATGCCTTTTGCGGTTGAGGGAGGGGGGCGATATCATTAGATTTATCATTTTAGAATTGATTTTATTTTGTAACTTTTGCATTTTCCGACCCTGATGCTCTCGCCGCGCTCCTCCGCGGGACGTAGCCGGCGACGCGAGGAGCAGGGGTGTGTTTTAAAACGGGCAGGCCGGGGCAGGAGGTACCCGTGTCCCCGTCGCGACACCGACGCCGCCCCGCTCCCTCCCTCCCTCCGTCTCCGGGGCTCCGTCCCGGCGGCGACATCCACAGCCCCCCGGCTGGGCGCAGGCTGGGACTTGCCGAGCGGCCGCGCTGCAGGGCCGGGGCTGCGCGGGAAGGGCCGGCCGGGCAGGGCGCGCTGGCCCCGCTGTCTCCGCGGGGGACGCGGCAGGACGGAGGCCCGCTGGGCGGGCGCTGCCCGCCGTACAGTAGAGTAACCTACCCTGCCCTGCCCTGCCCTGCCCTGCACTACAGTACCCATCAGGCCGCGGCCCCGCCAGTCCCGCCCCCGGCCGTCCCGGCGCATGACTGGCTGTCCCCCCGCCGGCGGCGGGCGCTCCGCTTCTTCCACGGGCCCGCGGACCTGTCCCTCAGCGCGGGGTGTGGAGGGGCGGTGGCAGCTCGGGCGCGGTGGCGGCGGAGTCCGGAGGCGGCGCTGACAGGACGGCGCGCGGAGGCGCTGCGGGCCGCGGGGCCGCCCCCGGCCCGGACCAGCCCCGCTGGGCTCAGCACAGCCCGGCCCGGCCCGGCCCGGCCCGAGGTGAGGGAGCGGGGCCAGCGGGGCCCGCGGAGCCGCTCGGGCGCTCGGAGGCGGCGCTGCCCCGCCGCGGGGGCGCCCCCTGACGGGCGGCGCGGGCCGGCCCCGCCGCGCTGCGGGTTCGGCCCCGGCCCCGCGCCGGTCGGGACCTGGCGAGACCACGCCGGGCTCGGCTCCTCCTCGGCGCTGCTGCCGAGCCGCGCTCGGTCTGGCCGTTCCCTCTATCCTCTTGCACCCCCCTCGCCCCCCTTTTTTTTTTTTTTTTTTTTTTTTTTTTTAATTTAGTTTTTTAATGTGCGGTGTGCGGAATTTCTTCTCTTTAAACTCTGTGTGGTTCTGCCCCGGTAAACGGGACGGGTCCATCCCCGGCTCGCACGCTTACATGCTCAATCCACACAGGTGTGCACTTTCATCAGTTTTCAGCTGCACGGTGTCACCGGTATTTGTCCCCGGCTTAATTTTAGCGATCGCTCTGGAGCACTGCATTTCTTTTTCCACTCAAAAGCTCTCTGTCATAATCCTCTGACAATTCCCCTTGTTCGGGGAGTGAGATATCATCTGCTCAAGTTTTATACATTTAACATTCATTTTATATGTGACTAGAATAACTAACTGCTTTTCCGTGCTCCTTTCTTTGTAGGAAGAAGCAGAAGTTTTAACCATCTTCTCATGGCATCTGACTTTTTTGAAGAGGAGGTAAGGTTAACATCATGTAAAATTACCCTCTTTATTTCTGATGTTCCACTAATCTTTCTTCTGTAGGCATACATTTTGGAAACTGTGGTGAGTTCATGCATACTTTCATGCATTGCAACATGATACCAGAGCTGATTAATAAACCGTAGTGATAGGACTCTTATGCCATCAGGATTGTAAGTGCCTATCAAACTGACATTCTCACTGTATTATGCTACTTTTATATTCTTTGCAATTTTAAAAGAACTGTAGATAATTATTCAAGATCTTGAAACATTTAGTTTATAGTTTTATCGCTGTGGTTGTCACCTTCACTTTATATCAAATTTGAGACTCATTTCTTAAGGATGTCTCTATTTTCTGCTTTATTTGCACACTGATAGCTCTACTGAATGACTAGTCACAGCAGCGTTTTCCTCTGATAGCAGCATATTAAAATGTGAAAGCCTAAGACTAATCTGCTTTGCAGGACTTTTCAGCCATTTGATCGAAGGGAAATAAGTTTGTTTCAAGACTCCTATGTTGTTCATTAGTTCTGTTAACAAATGTGGGGCTTGAGAATACATTTGCTACTTCTCTTCATTTTTGCTGAAGGTATGTGCATTTGAAGGTATGGATGGATTCTTCGTGTCAGGAGTTTGTGTACTTTGCAGCTGCCAGTGAAACTATATCAGTGCAAGTTGATATTAAAATTCTGGACTTTGTATATTTTTCTCATAATTTTTTGGAAGATAAATTGTTAATGTAATAGAGAAAACACTTGCCCTTAAAATCTTATTTAACAGTGGGAAGGATTTACAGGCTGCTTATGCACTCTTCACTTTATTTAAATTCCAGCATGTGAATTTAGATTCCGCTTGTATAAATAAATAATTAGAATCACTATTTTTGTAGCTTTCAATCTGATGGGCTGATCCCACAAAGCTGTTTAAAAGGTCTTTGGTTAGTTTAGTAGTTGGACTCCAGCAGGGTTTTTGGCATGAGAGGAACTTGGATTTGAGATGACTGCACAAAATGTAGCAATATTTGAACTTGCATATTTGTTTTTCTACATTGATTTCTTTTGCATAATTTCGTTGAGGGTGTGCAAATATGTGTGGTACAGCATAAAATGGCTTAATAAATTAGTGCATGAATGTACAGTAGGGATCAGCTGAGAATATTTTCTTTCTGGGAGGTTAAAAAGAGGCATTATGTTCCTGAAAGTAACAGCAAACTATATTTTAAAAGTACAGCTATTGGTAGGCTCTAACTGTAAGTGGTTTGGTTCCAGGTGGCTTGTAGTGAATGGAGTTAAACTTGGCTATCTTGGATATGATACACCTTAATTTAATTAATTTAATAGCTACTTTCTGTTGAAACTTTAAAATCTAACGATCCTGTTTTTATTGCAGTCTTTAAAGATCTAATCGTTCTTCTGTGTGTCTGAGATGTAAAACTTAGTGCGAGGAGAGGCAACAGATTGGTTCCGTCATGCGATTTTGTTGGGTTTTTTTGAGAGTACTTAAAAGATTATGATGGATAATGCTGTCTTGCCAAAGAATGCCGACACAGGTGTTCATCATTATCTTAATTAAGATCCTGAGAAAATGTCATCTTTCAGCATGAATTATGAAGGGAGATGCATTAGGAGATCATTTCAACTTTTTTTTCTTTTTACAGGGGTAGATGAGAAGGAGGCTGTTTTGTCGAAACCTTTTTGATATTTCTTTATCAGAATACCTGACCTTAGACACTCAATAATTTGTTTCTCCAGTTCAATTTGTGACTATATTACCAGGAGATCTGTATGTGATGCTAAAGGGAATCCTCTTAAAGAAAAAAAAAATTAAAAAGTATTTCCCCTACAAGATATCTTGTTTCATTTAAAGCTGTCCTATGAAAAAAAAAACTGTGAGACTCGGTAGTGGAAATTGCTGCTGGAAACATCTGAGAAGAGATGTTTTGTACAGTATATTTAAAAGTATTAATAACTCATAACAGAGGAAAATAAATACATGTGAATATTCATTTTTTAAATTAGGCACGAAGAGAAAAGAAAATTTTCTTTCTCATCTTTGCACTATCATAGAAGTAAAACTAATTAGCTTGCAAAGAGGAGGGAGGGGCCTGTGTCTTTGTGTGTTAAATCAATACATTATTAACTGGGCAAGAGCTAAAAAATCGTATGTAAAATATTGGCTGTAAAACTTAGGGGCCCTTTCCCACAGACACTGCTTCCCTCAGGTGCAGTGCTGGGAGTTCCAGGGTCAGGCAGCGCAGTGGAAGTGCCAGTGTTTGTGGCTCTCAGCCTGGGTGAGGGGTCTCTGAAGGAGCTCTCTGGGCAAGACACCCTCAGATGCTCTGTTGTTTTTTCTGCCTGCGCTTCGTTTGCCTGAGATGCTCCTTGTTCACACTCTCTGTGTTTGTGGTCTGAGAGCGAGGTGTAAACTCGTGAACACCAAGAACAACTCTTCCGTCCCTAGCATTTGGGTATTAGGTAGCTTAGAGTTTTGTTTTTCTCTCCAAGCCTGTCTATGTTAAATCTCTTCTTGTCTGCTAAAAGAAAACCTGATTATCAGTTCCAGTCTTTTTTTTTTAAATTGCTTCAGCAAACCTTTTTGGTGTGTGGAATGAAATACGGAAGTGCAGCTGACAAGCCTTTCAAGCACCTAGTTATTGTATTGAGCATGTAACTCCAAAGATCTTGACAGTATCATGGGAGAACCTGAAACTGTATTTCAGTTTCCTTGAAGTTTCCTGTAATTAACTTAAATGCCATTATTTGCTTGAATTTGTTGGCATAGTATGGACTAAGTTAAGAATGTCTTTAGGGTTTATTTTACTTACAGTTCCATGGACATATGCAGAAAATAGACCCTGAGTAAAAAATAAAAAAACTGCTCTCTTTCATGTCTGAAACAAGTTTTTCACTTAAAGCAAGCCACATCTACTGTTAGTTGGCTCCTACAGCAAATGAGGAGCAGCTCAGTGGGAAGGATGGCTGTGGCTCCCTGTGCCGTTTTATGGGATGTACATGAGCCCATAGCTTCCCTCATGGTGGCAAATTCTCTTTTGCCTGCAGGTGCTGCAGCATGGTGGGAGCTCCTGTAGCTGTAACCTGGCCTTCGGTGTGGGTGTTAGAGGTGGGTGACTTAATAGCAGTGTTGTGTTCCAAAGATTTTGTTCTTTATCTGCTTTACTTACATATATTTGCAGTCTTTATGACCAGTGTTTGCAAGAGCTCAGCAGTACCTCTCTGAAGCATAAAGCCAGGTAGCCTTTCTGGCCTTACACCCAAGGAATTCTTTATCATTTCCAGGGTTTTATTAATATTAGAGCTTTTTAGTCTGTATTCCTTAATGTCGGTAATGCAGATGTAGATGATTCTTGAAGCTGATTTTTGCAGATTAATGTGAATGTATTTGTAGAACTAGCATTTTTTTTTTATTATTATATAAATCACTGCTTGAGGAGAAAAACAAACCGGATGGACCTTTCAGGGTGAATATGGATCACCATAACAGAGTTTACTGTACTAATGAACATGTGACTGATGACTCTCCTGCTCTTCCAGAAGGAGATGCACCTTCCTGAGCAATTTCTTTTTTCCCCAACAGAGCAAAAACGAGCTTTTTCTTTTCGTAAGCACATATTTTTTCACAGTATTTCTTAGCATTTCTAGTGCGGATCAAGAACACAGTATTTACTTCTGAAATATTCTCTGATGACATCTACAGAAATTTTCCTGCCCTTCAGATTTAATTTTGTGTAGAATAATGCATGGTATAATATGTAGGTCCTGTGTTTTCAATCAAGCTGTGTTAGGTAACTATGCTCTTCTTTCATATCCCAGAGCAAAGTATCAATATCCAGATGGCAGTGTGCTGGGATAAAAGATAGCTACAGGCTTGGCTGCTACTCTAAAGACAAGAACTAACATTTTAGCCTGTGTGATAAATAAAACCGAGGTTGAGACTCTCAGCGTATTGGAGTTGCACTAAATAATTCTACAGTGCTGTTTATTACTGGTTTCATTGGATAATATGCAGCTGTAAAACCTGCTTGAAGCTTTTATTAAGAACACTCTGTCATTATAAAGAGGTGCCTACAACTTCTTTATGATATTGGCAGTGCAAGAATTACTTTGTTTGTGCTGGCTTTCTGGCTTTTATCTAGGAAGGACCTTGCTGTCTCCCAGCTCCTCTAGGCATTAAGTTCCATGAATGTCTCTTGGGAAGAGGACAGCTCTGTAGAGCCTAAGTTTCAAAAGTAATTTTAAAGGTATTTTTTTCCTTTATGCTTTTTCTTAAGTTTATTTCAGTATTTGATTTATTGTTTTAGTTAAAATTCTGCTGATATTTCCTGTAGTATACACTGTGTTGCTGTGTCCCTAAGTAAAACTTAAGCTGAGGTCATCCAGGTAGTTCTTTGAGAGGGTGGAGGCTGCAGAAGGGTGGAGAGACTTTTAGACTGGCTGAGAAGGGATGGGAAAACTTGGTAGCAGGCAAGGGGCTAGACCTGAGTTTGTTTTCTTCTTGCATTTCTGGCACATCCTATGACCTAGGTTTGTTCATGTAACCTCAGCCTCAGTTTACCTAACAGGAGCTCTGCTTGTCTCAGAAATGTTCAGATGTAAAACAGTGTTCGTGCTTGTATAATTTTTAGACTGTTGTGCTTTTGACCAAGAGCAGGTTATTAATGCTGTTACTGGTTCATTAGCAAAATGCCATTAAACTTTCACATTCCTCAGATCTTTGATTTCCATAGGCACCTGTTTGTGGTGTGCCTCTTGGAACATGCATGGTTGAACATCATCCAGTGGGATGTGATACTAACACAGTGTCTGTGGGATTTAACAAACGTGCTGGATCAATGGGTGAAGAAACCCTTGCATTGCTCAGTCTGTAATCCTTGTTTGTCAGAGAAACATGCTGTCTGAATTAGTGACAAATACTGTATTTTTGTTCCATCCCTCATTCTCCATATGTCCCTTTTTTTAATTTTTATAGATTGCATCCAAGAGAGAAGCAGTGAGGCCCACTGTAGGGACAATGAACCTAGCAGTCCATCCTGTCTTGTGCCTGCCTGAATATGGGAAGAGACCTAGTACAAAGCTGGAATGCATATAGGCTTGCAGTCTTTTTAACCATATTAAGTCCTGTTCAGAGTTAATGGTAAGTAATCTGCTGTGAGTATGATATGATTCATTAAGCAAAGCATTACAGTAGGGGCACTTTCCTTTGTGGTGCTGGGTTCAGTCACTTACAAAATGCAGAATTAATGTTTCCAGATACGTCAGCTTTATTCCCGTTCCTGTTGAGAAAGTCACGCAGTGCAGGTGACAAGAACTGTAATAAGTATGTTCTTTTCTTTCTATTTTTGTCCTCCCCAGATGAGCTCAGTGAGATGGTCTCAGCAATGCTGAAGAAGGGAAGAGCAGAATTGGAAGGCAGGAGCTATTTCGAAGCAGGATTCTTCATCTTTCCGTAATGCCCAAACGTGAAGACTTTATAAACTTCATTAGGTAGAGTATTGCTAATAGTGTAATATCAGTAATGTTGCATGGTGTAATATGGCATTGCTATATTGTTTGGTGACTGTGTGGAGCTTCATTAAGTAAATGAACATATGCCAGTGACTTAAATGAACATTATGAGTGAGAGCAGTAAATGGAGAAGGTGGGTACTAGAAGAAATGTTAGTAGCTTTCTTTAAGCCAGTGTCTTTTTTTTTACAGCTCTTTCCGTAACCAGTAGTTGTTTTGTTTCTTGATAAAGATGGAATAAAGAAAAATATGTTTTCATTCAAAAGATTGAATGTAGTTCAACTTCTTAACCAGAAAGACTTCACGGTCCTACTAGCTGTTAGAGCATCTTAATGCTTTGTCCAGCAGGAAATTGCACTCACAGTGCTGACCCATAAACATCTGCAGTGCAGCGGCATGTGCTACTCTTGCTCCTCAGGGCTTGTGAAATGTCTGCTGTGGCACAGCCCTCTGTGACCTCTTGCACTGAAGGATGGAATTCGTGAGTCCTTTTCTGTCTGGAGCTTGTGGGAGCTCCCTCCTGAGCCCAATAGTTCTGAAATACTGCAAAAAAAGATCTGACAGTGTTGTCTGGGAGATGTGACTGACTTAATTGTTATTAACATTTATTAAGTGCCTTACAATGGAGTGGAAGAGCCATTGCCTTCATTTTTACAAATAGGAGAACTGGCATGTAGGAAGAATGAATCTCTTCTATCTTCTGCAATTCTTGACCCACCTAATTAGGTGATTGTCACAAGAAATGAGAACCTGGCTCAGGGGAATGGCACAGGCGGAAGCTGCCGACGCGTTCCGTACACGCTGCTGTTCTCCCTCACACAATGGCTTAGTGTAGTGAGCAGGGCTTCCCTCTGTGAGTGTCACTGGGCCAGGGAGGAGATTTGAAAGGGCTGAGGAGCCTGAAGCTGTCTATTGGATTGCTTCATTATAGATCTCATCCAGGTAAAAAGTGGGGAGCTGCAACTCGTTTCTAGGAGCTACTCTGTTTCTTAGCAATTCCTCACCCACTGCCTCCTCCCGCTTCCTTTCGCTGTGGAGTGGCCTTTCCCCACAATAAGCTGATTCTCTTCATGGCTGATATTTACACTTACACTTAGTTAGCCTCTAAGGCACTAACTGCTTCTTCTGGCCTAAGACTTCAGTTTCTTTTTTTTTAAATAATTTATTTTGCTAAGAAAGAGAATCTGTCCAGCTGTTACAAACAATAATGGTTTTGATGTGTATCAATAAAGAGTTAGAGATGTGTGTTTTCCATGTAGAAGATAAAGAGACTTAAAGCTTGCTTTAAAGGAAGGCAAACCTGGGAGAGGTTTACTTAGATGTACAATATGCCCTATTCTTTCATTTTTACGAACAGCATTAAGGGATTTTTTTCAAGAAAAGAGAAAATAATTTAATGTTTTTGATTGCAATTTTTTCTTAGTCTCACAGTTGTAAGATAAATATTCAGAATTAGGAGTTGCTAAGGTTAATGTGATTAAAATTAGTATGTGATAACGGGCTCTGCACATTAAAGATTAAGAGCTCAAATTACAGACTCCAGAGGGAAACACTCCATGAGCATTTCTAAATTTTGTTTGTGCAAGAAATGCAGGCTTAGGCCTATGGTTGCAGTTACACAACAGTTTTATCCTGTTTTATCTGCAGAGAATTCTTTTAAACACTGTAGTGTTGTGGTGAAAATGTAGTGAGTTGGGGGGACAAATGAGGAAATAATTTTAGTCTAAGTGTTAGTGTTACTCCATAAAAATAGATTAGTTTTACACAATTTATTCGCATGTACAAAGGTCAGTTTATAGCATTCTGAATGCAGTAGTTAATTCGTTATGTATAAATTGATCCTTTATACTGATGTAATTCCATATACAACATTTAATCTTTGAATGCAAGTTGAAAATATTTTAGCAATTAATTTATGTAGGTTATGACTTTCTTTCCCATGTACTTTGCAGTGGTTCCTACCCTAAAGTTGAGTCGGTGTGTGCTTAATGAAAATTAGATGTGAAATATAATATGTAGAAGACAAAGAAGCATTGAAATCCTTATTGCTCTTAAAAAGACAAAGGTACCTCAGATAATTCTCCTTTCTTAATCTCTTAAGAATTTGATACGTAATTCTGTTATGCGTGATTTGGAGTGAATGAAAAATATTTTTAGAAGTAGTATTAGTACCAGATATTATTTCTCACCTTTCGTGAAGCATAGTTTGGTTTTAAAATTTGTAATGCTTTGCATTTTGAGAGGCTAATTTATAGGCAGTCTTCCACTGGGAAGGAAAAGCACCTGGGACGTTAGTGGAGGGGCAAGCCTTGTTGTTATATCTGTGAAATTCGCTAATGTTGCAGCCATTGAAATAAAGTGTTTGTTTACATAACAGCAGTGGCATTTCTCCTCCTCTTCCTTGTGGTTTTGTCCAACTAGATGTTATGAGTGGCAGTTGCAGTGACTGCTAAGTGTTTAAATGATGATACCATTATGTGAAGTGATTTTGAAATGAGAGATTCCAGCCAAGAATTACATCTGCTCTCATCTCCTTCAAATCATACTCTCTGGCTGTGCAGATTATGATTGATTTGTTTGTGACAGATTGCAGGAAACAGTCATTGATTTTTCAATATTTTACCTTAAAATTATTTACAGTTGTAACCAAGGGGAGGTATTTCCATGGGCTGTCAGCCCCTGAAAGACTGGGATAATATTCCCTGCTCCCTGACAAGACAAATTACCCGTAATGAGTGCAGTAGCTGAAGGGTATACTTTTATTTTAAAATATGTCAATAACCCAGTGACTAAACGAATATTGATTCAGCATAATGAAGCCTGAGTAATGTGAAAATGAGCTCTTCAAGGAGCATGGTAAAGACTTTCTTTTTAGCTTGTAGCAAGAAGCTTTTCATTCTTTACTGTTAGGTAGTTGAAATGTGCAGTCTTAAACAAATCATCCTTAAACATTAGTAATATGTGGAATAACGTAACAAAAGAACTTCAGTGGATTTTTATGTTTTTCTTTTTGTTTTTCCTCCAAGTTCTTTTTCTTCAATATGTTTCAGTAGATCAAACGCTTAAAGAGGAAAATTCAAGTTATCCAGGGCAGAGATAGAATTACTATTGGTGTAAATGTCTTTTGCAGTAATATTCTCTGGCTTGCCTAATGGCATTTTTAATGTGGATTCTGAATATGAGCATGGAAATATATCTAAATAAACTGTAGATTTAATTTCATATTATTGACTTCTTGACATACTGATGTGTTTTCTGTGTGATCAGCTAATGTTCTTGTCCTTCAACAGTTTAGAATGGCTGGTTTATGAGCACCTAGATAAACTGTGTTATAAAACTTAGTTACCCTAATGCATGTTTTTCTTTCCATAACATGTAACACCGCATGTTTTTTACCAAATGAGAATTCTCAAGCAGTAATTCATTTAAATTACAGTAATTTATGCAGTGCCATAGGTGTGGTGTGGAAAAGCATCTAATAGATTAATACGAATGTACTTCAGTTGTTCAGGGTAAGGATTCGATTAAAGACCATGTTGAGGTACAATTTTTTTTAACATTAAAAGTATTGAACGCTAAAAAAAACCCCCACCCTATCATGTGAAAGGATCAATTGGTCATTTGTATTCAAGAGTATTGTGCAACATTGGGAAGGCTCTGCAGAAGCACTGGGTATAAATAGCCATGTAATCCAGACATAGACAAAAAGATATTTTCTTGAGGTGTTGTGTATAATATGTCAATTAGAAAATAATGTCATAGCCAGAAGCATTTAGTGAGCATGTTTGGGCATGAAGGCGACTTTTCCTTATTTTCTGAGGACTAACTTCAATTGCATGCAACTAGCTTGTGAAAATCTTCAGAAGGATGTTTTCCTATCAGCACACAGGTGATTTTTTCCAAATGTCATTCCTTTAGCACAGCTAGAAACTATTTCAGGAAGCACTTGAGAACCTGTGGCATTGAGAGTTAAATGGCAACCCTGGAATGTGAGGTATGTTCCTGTTTTTAATTTGTTAGTTTTCAGAAAAAAAAAGTGATGTACATTTGAGTGGGTTGCAACTGTAAATAATTGTAGTTTTGAGAGGGTTTGTGCATAGCACCTGGGATTTCCAAAATATTGGAGAATTATTAATGGTGAGGCAGTAATAAACTGAAATATATAGCCGTGGCAACAGGAGAATTTGGGTCTCTTGTTAAATGTTACAAGAAATCTACAAATGTTACAATGTTGAACCTTAATTTCCTGCTCAGTGGCATTTTACACACCTCAAATTCTCTTCCTGTTCTCTTTGTTTCTGTACCTTTATGTTTTTTGGCCAACAGCAGGAGATGGAAGGGGAGGATTCTTGTTTGGTAGCTTTCCCACAGTAGCGAGGAAGAGGGAGACTGTTCAGGGCTGGGTGCCAGCTCTGGTGCAGACTGAAGGGCAAATAAATGTTTGTTTTAACAACATCTCCTTTTCCTGAATAACACTGCATGAGCTCATGGTACCAAACTGAGTAACAGCAGATACTGCTGGAGGTACTGCTGGAAGTGAAACCGAAGTGGGCTCTGCTTTCAAGCCATTGGCGTTTTTCACTTGCAAGCCAGGTAACAGCTCTTGCTTTGCTGCCTTTCCCAAAGATGAGTTTGTTTATTGAATATCTGGCATTCCAGCTCAGGCCTGAACTGTGTGCTTGGCACTAAAGGCAAATGGTGCATTCTTGGCTTTGAGGCTTTTTGGGTGATAGTGGAGATGTCTGATGATGTTACCTTGGAAGCTCTGTTGTTCACACATCTCTTGGTGTTAGAACTGTGACAATTGTTAGTCCACTTTCAGGTGATTATGGAGGAGAATAAAAGCCTCAGACAAAAAACAATCCTAAATCACTAATTGGTTAAAAGTTCTTGTGGCATTTGGGATCTCCCAGGACTAGAACAAGCTCAGTTGCTGTTCAGTTAGGCAAAAGTAGAAAACGCTGTGAAATTAAGATCATGGGTAGAGAACAGAATAATATCCTTTGTGGCTGAGATGAGGCTATTGGTCAGTCATTAAGGGTTAATATTTAAGGGCTGTATGTCCTTCAGCACTTGGCAACTTGCAAATTTTGACTCATTTCAGTTAATTTCAAACCTGATGGGAACACAGTGCATCAGTATGTTCTTGTAGTGGGTGGTTTTGTGTAACAATTCAGATCTCGATTCCATTATGAATAAAGTAGCAACCAAAACCAATGGTGGATTTTTTTTTTTTTTCCTATTTACTCAGCTTCTGTGTTATCTATCTGCTCTACAGACCAGCCAACTAAAACAAGTTCATAGTTTAAAGTAAAGGAGGAGAGCATGTTGATAGAGGTGATGGAAATTGGGCTTACTGGCTAAGCCTTCTCCATGCTGCTTCCTTCCCATTGCCAAATTACTTATTTGAAATCTAAGAACTAATATGTGATAGAACCCAAATCAGAGCAGTCTACAAGTGGGCAGATGGCCCTATGTAGAATTTGATCATCTAAATGTCATGATTACTTGAGCCCTAAACTACACTTTGAAGGTGTTGTTCCTTTTTGTTTAAATTTGTGAACAAATTATTGCTTTTCTCAAAAGCTATTCCATATATGCAAATATTCCATTATTTTGGAAGGACCATTTTATGTACTAAAAGCTGTCAGTAGTGCTGATAGTATCACAGTCTTTGGTGTGTTGGCATATGGTTTATGGTGAACTGTAAGACTGAGATAACCCTATAAAAATATGTGAGGGATCCAAGATGCTTTGAGGGTCTTGCTTAACTGCAGTGGTTAAAAAGGCATGGCTGACTTGCATGAGTGTTGAAATCTGTGTCTGGAATTATGGAAACAAGTTGAGAAACATGAACAGAATTGATTGTTGATTATTTTCCTTTGTAAAAGCTGGGAAAAGATGTATTGTGCTTTTCTGTGGTCTTTAAAAGCCCACAGTGTCCTTTTTTTCCTTTCTTTTTTTGTTTTCTTTTGTTAACTTATCTTTTAATATGAAGTGTCATTCCCAAAATGAAGTAATGTCCTTGGGCTGGTGGCAACAGCTGGAGTTGCAGAATTCATAAATAATTCAGAGAGGGATAAAGGGTAGGGGAATTTTTTTGTCATTTGAATCTTTATTATGTGCACACATTTCATTTTAGATATGGCATCATTTGAATTCATTCAGTATGATGATTGCACTGACCTGTCATATTTATTTTGATGTCCCTTCGAAGGACCATATGCTCTGTCCTCGGCATGAAAATGATGCAGGTTGCAAACTGAAAGGCAGCTCTGCTCCTGTAGGGATGAAGCCCCTCACTTCCCATTGTCACGTCAGTGGATGTACAGCTGCGCTGCAGTAGAGAAGGTGGAGTTGTTATGTCAGTGCAGTGACTAAGTGGCAGTGTAGTCTAGCAAAAGGTGGGAAAAAGGGCAAAACCCATTTGCATCAAGGTATTGTATGGCATTAAAAACTCAGCTGTCACTGAGGGCCAGTTGGTGTGAGGAACCTGGCATGTGGAAGGTGGAAAGGATTCAAGCCAGCTAGAAATCTGCCAAGGTGGAGGTGTGCCATGGTAGCTTTAGTGTGGGAATACAATTAATTACTCTGTATGTTGGAAGTGGGGTTGCCATGCACACAACCTCCTGGGGTTGCACGAGAGTTAGTCTGGATATGCAAGGCTCAGAGCTTTTTCTTTACCCAGTCCACGTCCTCCTTTCCTCTTGAAGCTGCTTGCTTAGTCAGACAAAATCTTGGATAATGTTTTTGGGAGGGGAACAGGGGGGAAGTGTGCAGTTGTAGTTTGCCTCTTCACTAATTCTGCTGTAACTGTTGCATCTGGTCCTTCATTTATTTCATTGGTGTGTTCCTGTGCACGAGTGGTACATTTTCCAGAAGTTACAGGCTCAAGTTCAACCATGTCCCATAAGTAATGAACTGCATGATAATGAGTAATGTCTGGTCCCTACTGGCTAAAGCACTGGCTGGTATTAGCAACTCACAGTTGGTGGATAATGGGACTCTGTTACTAGGATTTTGTTACTGTTACCTTTATATGTAATATTAACACCGTAGGATTGCAACCACCTCAATATTTTCATGGTGTAAGGTGTTAACAGTGAGCAGTGATTTGTGGGAAGTACCTGGTTCACTGTACTCATGCCAGGGGCAGAAGGAAGCCAATTAAGTGCACGTTAGTGAAATACAATAACTAGAAGCTGTGAATGAGAATGATAACTGTATGCAAAATTGTTTCTTTTCTAGATCCTGCCATCAATGACTGAGCCTCCCTGAAATCTTCTTATCAGTTACTGCCGAGATGAGAAGGATAACAGGAAGGAGGAGTGCTTAAGTGGTTTTAATGACAGTTAATTTCATCTATTTATCAAATGACAGGTTGTTTTTTCCTAAAAACTCAATTGTCATGACAAGATGCTTTTGGAAGTCATCTTTGTAAAATAAAACTGACAATTTTTAGGCTACAAAGAGCTATTGTATCTTGCTATAGAACGTTGTCATTATGGTAAACTGCTGGAAAGTCTTTATTTTTGAAGTAATTTAACTTGCATGCTTCATTAATTTATTTGAATGTCTGTTGAATGCCATGTGAAAAGTTTCTTGCCAGTGTTCTTTTATTCAATGGACTAGTTATTCTTACAATGCTCAATTTATTATTGTCTAAATTACTGTTGCCTTAGCCTCCTGCAAAAATGTTTCTTTTTAGTAATTCTTAAACAAATAAGGAACGAATGAGGTTTTGTACCCTTTGTGGTTTGATCAGCATATTTTGCCTTTCAGTGAAAGTGTCTTCAGGTTTTGGAATGACACAACACAAAGAAAGGTGCTTTGGTTTTTGGTTTTTTTTTTCCCCCAACAGCACATCTTTTGTGCAATGATTTTTTTAATATGTATACTGCCAAGATACAATTACTGGAAGGAGAGAGAGAAGCTGTTGGGAATGTCATGTTATGCCAAATTAAGAATTATTAGCTCTTACTTTCTGTTCAATCTCTTCGACTAGAGCTCGACCTATTGCGTCTGGTGTATACTTTGACTCTAGTGGAACTAATGTGTCCTTGGAGTAGCATTTCAGAGTAACTTCAGATTCATGTTTTTTTCACAAGTCAGCTTTAAACTGCTGGGATTAACTTCAGAGAAGGCGAGAGATACAGGCTCCTTTGTCAGCAGCTGTGCTGGTTAAGGAAGGAGGCTTCGTACACGCTTGCTTGCTCCTTCTCTCCCGAAGGTTATAGCCCCTGCTAGGGAAGCGAACTGAACTGTTTCCCTGAGCACACCCAGACTTATTTCAGCGAAAGTTAATCGTGTTATCAAATATTAGTTATCCAGCACCCTGGGTCACTCTGATGAAAGGACAGGGCATACAGGGACCAGCTGTGCAGACATCATGTCTGGGAAGGGTGGTGTGTTGACAAGAGGGTTGTTGAGGACTGGCCCTGGTGTGTCGCCTTTTCAGCAGGTGCAGTTACATCTCTCGGATGTGGTAAAAATTGGATGTGTTAGAAAGCTGTGCAGATCTGTCACACATAATATTCACATTTCAGGGTCATCCTGGATAATGCAAAATAAACCTGTGCTGTTTGACTTACTCCTTGTGTGTGCCAGTATGAGGGGAGAGACCTGGTGTGAGTGTGTGTGCATGACAGACACCTACTTCAGGAAAATGTATCTGGTCAAGGTGTGGGAATGGTACAAGCGTTTCCATTACCTAGAGAACACACTGTTTACTTCACTCATCAACGAGGCTGCCTCAGCCAACACATGCCTCGGGAGAACTGCTTTTGACACATGGGCTGCCTTGATTGGAGAAGGGAGAACACCTCCAGCAGGAGTGGCTGCTGTTGCTTCTCTACATTGTTGAATCAGTAGATGCTGGAGTCTGGTGAGGCATCCAAGCTCTTGATATTCCCTGTGCCAAAATGAGAATGGTATGGATAATCTTTAGTACTGAAAGACATACTGAGGAAAAACAGTGCGCTAAACAGCTCCTTCAGCACTGACCCTTGTGTGAAGGCTGTGGACTGTAGGTGCCTTCCTATAGCTGGCTTGGGCATACAAAGAGCAAGAGGCCTTCTGATCTGTCAGAAACCTGAGAGCAGCAATTCTGCTGACATCTCTTGTCGGGGCACTGCCAGGTGAAAAGAACACAGCTCAGTCACAGAAAGGACTGAACTTCCAGCTCAGTTTGTGTGGCATCCATTGTCTTTTATTTGGCCTTATGATAAAGGATGAGGAAATATGCAGTGGCCATACTGTACAGAAGGCACTGTACAGGACTGCTTGCCCTGGCTGTTTATCCTTGGCAGCACTACCTTGTCACAGTGTCTTCAGATCAGGGCCCGTATCGGCTGTTCCCTGAACTGTGGGTCTGAAAAATAGTAATGTGAATAGTAATGTGAAGGGATGAGGCAGGGTGGGTCCCAGGACTAAGGTTTAAAGAGACATTTGGGAATGTGCACAAACTTAGACTTTGCTAATATTTTATAATTCTGTGTGAAAACAAAGTAGTTATGATAAGACATAGTGGGAAAGCTATTGCTCTTCTGTCAAGTTTTGAGTTGACTTGGCTCTGTATTGCAGTATGCTGAGAAAATGTTGGGCTCCTCAGTCAAACTCCTTCTTACCCTTGTTAGCCTGTACTTGCAGTGAAGTGCTTGATGTGTGCATAGGTCAAGGAGGCAAAGTGCCAGCCACATAGTTTCCAAGATCCTCAGCTTGCCCTGATCCAATGTCTGAGCTCCACAGTGAAGGTGGGTGCAGCTCCAGGTGTGAGAGCTGTGCCCTGTTCCAGCAGCCCAGTGTCAAGCCATGGCTGAGCTCTCAGTCCTAGCTTCAGAAGTGATGTGCCTCCTCCAAATGACTGTCACATGTCTTCCCTGACCATGAACTAAGTGCAAATGAGTCTCCACAGCTCTCTGAGACAGCCCATAATTCATATAACTCTTTTTATCTTAAAATGGACTATTGTAGTAGTGGGACTGAAATATTTCATGAAATGCTTGTGATTGCCGAGGAATCTTTTTTACCTGCCTAAGTGGTAAACAAGTACTGCAAAATAACATCTTGCGTAGAGCTCTGTCATGGATGTTAAACTGATAAATAAAATTTTGCATCCAAGCACTTAAAATGAACAAATACTACAGTTAAGACTGCCATACTGTTTATGTAGTGCTAAAAAGACAACAAAATAAAACTTCAGGGAAGGTAGATTTTCTTCTTATAAATATTCCAAATAATAGGTTGGTTTCAAGTAGACTTCCTGGCTCTTCAGTGATTGCTGCATTAGTCTGAATCTATCAGGAATCCCACTCATAATGGTGTGTTTATTATTATAAACACATGATTTCTATATATGTTCTCCACAAATATGTTGGATAAAACATAGTTACCTTCTTAACTGGTACGATATGGTTACTTTCTAACTTCTTTAATTTCAGTTCTAACTTGATTGAATAAAAGATGCATTCCTGAAAATAATCTTTACATCTGTAATGGGACACTTGATTTTATATGACTCTTTTCATAGTCCAGACATAGCACAACATTTTTAAGGCAATATGTGTTGACAATATACAGAGATAAAAATCAGTTAATGATGAACTAAGGAGCAAACTTTTAATAAGAGCAATGATTCATTAGAAATTATAAGGAAGGGAATATTAGATTTTCTATCTTTTGAATGAGGATGAAATATTTTTATAGAGGTATATGCTTGAACAAATGGCTGGGTGTGGTAGAGGAATTCTTCACAGGCTTCTGTGGCTTTTGCAACACTTGGGGTCAGACTGGGTCATCTTAGACATCCTTCTGGTTTGGAAGGGAGCGAGAAGTCTCAGCGTAGCAAATACCTTCATAGAATAGCAGCTTCAATTGAAAAGTTACTCAGAGTTATTTAAGCTTCTCTTCAAAAAGGATTGGGAGGGACGTTGATAGTGTTCCTGTCTCCTAATGCCATGCCTTTTTCAAAGATCCTCTTTCACCTGACTGCTTGCTTCTGTAGGGTGTTTCGTTGGCTTAGGTGGGTTTCTCTGGTTCATCCATCCTGCTCCTACCCACATTAATCAGACAGCACATGAACATATTTTTTCATAGCAAATGTCTTCTACAGAGTGTCTACTTCTACAAAGTGTAATGTTGCCTTTCTGCTAGAAATAATTATTAGATTGAAAATAATCTGACAACATCCTGCTATGGGTAAATTAGGTTTGTTCTCTACTAAGATTAGTCAGCTGGCACCCATTCACTAACATGTTGCAAGAAAATTATTGCAAGTTGATTGTATCCAGTTATCTGCCTTTTTTCTTTTTAATGGGCTTTTTGTTGCTGTGCTGTCACCAAGGTTGAAATAAATGTGAGCAAGTCATACTTTTCCAAGTTCCCTACAGCCTGGGGAGATGGTGTTTGCTGTCCTGTACCGTGAAAAGACTTGTGGGCAGAAGTGTTTGGAGAAGGGCAAAGGTTGTCTCCACATAGATTTCTGAATCTTGTGCACCTTTGGTTTTGGCTAACAGGGATGTGTTCTGCTCTGAGGCAATCAATATATTCCCACCAAAGTCCAAAATGCTAGGTATAATTAGCTCATGTGTTTAAATAGGTAGTGTTATTTTTCAACTTGTATGTACAAGCCTGTTTTCATGCAGAAGTCCATACTGACTTGGGAAGAATGCTTTGCAAATCAGAAAAAGCAGAAAAATTATTTAAAGTTATGTGGTAGTGTTAAAGATTTTAAAAATAACTGTGAGATCTTTATTTCTTTGTTTACGATTGATTAGGGTTAGAGTTTTAAAAGCTTAATGCTGACTCTAAGTGCTTTACAGTCAGTCACTGAGAATTATGGACTTGGCACAACTCACGTTTTTGTCCTCCAGTATATCCATTATTGTTAGATGCTGAGTAGTCATTGAACATAGATGACTGGTTTTTTGGGTATTTTACATTTTTACATGTTCAGAAAAATACTTCATTAAAGCAGCTGCTGGGTGAATGGAGTAATTAAAGAACTGTACTGCTTTTATTGAAGCTGACATATGCTTCACATTCCTTAAAACTCAGTATGTGAGCAGAATGTTTCCAGGATTTATTGAAGGCAGACGTCTAGAGATACTGGAGAGCTTTTAATAGTTGTAAAGATAACTTCCAAGTTTTATGCTGTTACATAAATCTGTCTTTAAGAAGAGAGCTGTTATTGCAATACATTGCTCGTGTTCATATTTTGTCCATGTATGTGTTTTATGTATGTACTTATACACCTACACACAAATGCTTGACCTGAGCACTTTTATTTGACAGTGATTGTATATTCTATTTAGTATTTATTTGGCAAAGAATAGTGTTCTAATGCTGACTGAGAATATTAATTTGCTTGGTACCAAAAGAAATCTGCAGTATATTGTGGGAGTTTTTAATTAATTTATTTTTTTTAACTGAAATACAATCCTGCTTAGTTTGAATTGCAGCTCTTAGTGCGTGAGTGTCGTGGTAGCAAGCAAGAAATCTTACTCAGCTTAAACTGAGGCTGGGTTTCATTTTAACTAGTATGATGAGTGCAATGTTCCACATGTGTGATACTTTTGCAAGTTGTGAAAAAATAGGCTTGCTTATCTATCATTCATATTTCATATGACTTCAGAGTAAAATGTTGTCCTTACTGTTAAATTACTTGGCTAAAACTAGCAAACTTTCACCTGTGTATTTTGTAGTATTTAGACCTTAAGCACTTTTCAAGCAATATGTTTGACTTACCATTATTGCGTGCTGTAAAATAAAATACAATATTAAAATACATGCTGAAAGAACATTATTCATCAGCTATGAATAAACATGTGGAAAAATGATTTTCAAAATTTTAGGGTTTTTTGCTAAATTCTTCCCAGTTGATTTTGTATTGTCTTTAATGTGGGACTTGGAAAAGAAGTTAGTTTCCCTTACCAGGATGCATAAGGTGCTCTTGTGTGTCAGTGTTCTAAACTTCTAGGACTGTGTAAATGGAAAATGCACTTTATAATTTTAGTACTGTGTTAGGCATGCAGTACAAGTTAGTTTTATGCCTGGTTGTCTTCATGAGCAGGATAGGTATTTTTAACTGTCTTTGTAGTGCAACAAACTCATTTTATGGACAAAGCTTTTCCTATTGGGTTCTGCAATTTGAAGACAAAAACATTTCTAAACTGCTCATGTGTCTTAATATTCTGAGTCAATTCCCATATGTTAAAGTGTAAACTACGAACTAATCCATAGAAGTTTATGCAGTCATTTAATTAACACTTTTAATTTCAGCTATGAAAGAAGCTCAAAATGAGGTCTGGAGAGTGGAGAGAGGCTTTATTTTTCATCGCTGAAGTCTCCCTGCACTGTAAGTCTGCTGATGCCCGTGGTACACAGACCATCTCCTGCTTGCTAATTAGTCCTCTCCAGTATGCTCTCTAGAAATGTGCTGGAGAAGTTTTTTCAAAAAACCACCACGCCATCATAAATAAGGGAACAGTACAGTATGTAACTATTATACACCACTCATTTGGCAGACTATAATTTAATAGAACAACAATGATCAGACCAGTATATCAGTTAATTTTCAAAACATTTTATTCCACGCAAATTAGCTCAGGTCCTGGAGGGCAAAATGACAAGAGGTTACTCGTACACTATGTATTTAATTAATTGAAAAATGCTCAAATTGCTTTTACAGTTGTTATTAAAAAGTAGAATCAGTGTTGCCAGTGCTCAACCATAATTAGAACCCCGGGGAATTAAATATTTAGCATTAGTAATGTAACAGCACTTAGGACACAAATTTCTATTTTTGTAATGAAAGCAATACAGTGTAAGTGCAAATGGCTGAAACGACAGCTGTGACAAGCAAACCAGCCTGGGATATTTCAATAAGACACCTCGTTGGACAGCAAGTCTTACTGCATTACTCGTTTGTAAGAGTCTAAATCCCAATAGCCAGGCATTACACCCAGTATTTAGATTTCTAATTGCTCACAGGATGAACAGCCAGGCGAATGTCAGCCGTCGGTGTGGGGAGCACGCGGCGTTTTCCCGAATAACACAGCAGAGGTGGGTGCCTTTGGCCGTGCAGGCAGGGCTGGGGCACGTCCCAGGGCAGCCGAGGGGGGAAACAAGGCCTTGTTTGTTTTAAGTTTAATTACATTTTAAGCATAAGTGCTTTCAGTGATACAACATGAAAAGTCGGATATTGGGCTCTAATGAGCTGTAGTGGTAGATGGCTGGAGACCCTGAGGGATTCATTCACTAAATTAACTGGATAACAGTACTTGGTTTGGGCACGGTAGGATGGCTGAGCTGTGCTTAAAATCTCCCTTTCAGAGCTGTCTCTCATTCCTGTTTTCATTCTAAACAGTGTAGTGACTTCCACTAGTCACCTACTACAACTGTTCAGCTTGTCACAAGTATTACATTACCAACTAGTAAGTAATAAAGCATATTTGACTTCATTTCTTTTCTGTTTTGCTGGGGTTTTTCCCCCTGGAATGGCAGGGGAAGGAGGAAAGCTTGAAGGCACTTGTGTATCTTCTAAATAGAAAAAAAAGCTGTGTTTGGTCAAGGCATGCTTTGGCCTTCTTAAAGCACTGATTTGTTTCCCAGAAATAGGACAATCAGGCAGAGGGATGGAATACTTGTTTTTGAGGATGCTTTTGTTCCAGTTGGCACCTGCTTGCAGGATAGAGTTCGTGTTCGAGCTGAACGCGTAGCAAGGATGTGCTGTCTAGGTGGCACTAGCCCAGGACAGCCTGTTTCTTGGGAGAAGCAAGCAGGGACTGCACAGTGCCACATCCAGCACAGGCAGCAGTGCCCCAGCTGCTGCTCTCCTGCTTCGCTGGCACTTTTTTCTGCTGCAGGTCACTCTGCAGAGAAAGTTTATTTTTGCTCCCTCCCTCCAAAAAACCCAGCAAACAAACGATTTTGCATGACGCTAAAACTTGGCAAACGGTATCAAAACCTGTAAGAGTGTCTCTGGTTCTGAAATTTTAAGTCTTTTTACTGCCATGTTTCAAATAATCGTTACAGAACAAGGGGCCCCAGGGGTGAAGCTGCGCCAGCAGAGATGCTGGAGCTTCTGCCATCAGCCCTGGCCAGCCCTGAGCCTCTCCCCCGGGGTACACACTCATCCCCAGCACACCTGCCCACAACCTGGGGGCATAAAGCGGTACCTGGCAGCACACCCTGGGCCCCTACCATGGGGGAAGCTTGTGAGGAAAGGGCTTCCCTAGGTTGTTTCAAAAGTACAGTGCTCTTTCTTCAGCCTGGCTTTCAGAAATAATTTTGACCTGTTGGCTGAAGGTTCCTCTCAGTGTCTGGTTTTAGTTGAAGTTGCTTGAACTTTAGTGAAGCACTGATGAACCACCAATGGAGCTGTGTAATGGGGAGTGACCTGGCAGGTACCTGGCTGCAGTCACCAAAACCTGTGTGACTTTTTCAGGTGAGTGCAGAATGATTATGGGCAAGGATAGGGTAATGAAGGCAGACCTCTCTTGTGGATGACCTGCTGGGGTACAGTAATGGTCCCAAGGATCAGGAGCTTCAGTTTTGTGTGTTTCCTGAGCAGGTGAAAAATTCTGAGTAAATTAGCTTTCCTCTAACAGGTTTATGAATTTGGGCTCAAAGTATAGGAAGGAGCATTTTTTTGAGGACAGTGAAAGCTTGTGGGGTATCTCTGAGCTTCCCTAGGTGCTTGTATCCCACCTACTTTGATCCAACTCCCAGGGCTTTTTCCTGGCTACCAGCGACTTGCAATTAGAAACCCTTTGTGCTCTGTGTGTGATGCACAGAATTAAGGTACCCAAGGGTTTGATGTAACTGTGAATTACTGCTGTGTGTAAATAATCCTCATCAGCTCTTACTTTTGTAAATAGAATTGTGGCATTTTCCTGCTCTGCCTCCCTTTGATGCAATTAGAAGAGCTGGGAATAGAGCCGGGGTCCTGCCAGCAGCCCTGACTCGCAGCAGGATGAGCTGCACCTGGACTGAGCTTTCTGTCCTGGCATCTAAAATCTGTGCTGAGCCTCTCCTGTGGATGAGCCAACAGCTGCACTGACATGACAGTAGCACCACTGCTGACTGTTGTGTCAGTGATCTGGGGTCTAAGAAGTCTCTACTCTAGCCTGGGACGAGATTTTTTTTTTTTTTTAAGTGTGCATCTGCAAAGCTGCTCTTTCCTAAGGTTGTTGAGGCTTGGGTCTTGTCTGTCATTGCCAGGATCAGTTCCTGTAAGTCCTGCAGCAGTTGGTCTCTCTCTCCCTGAGGATGGGGAAGGAGGGGGGCTGTGGGCTTTAGTTGCCTGGAGATTGGCAGCTGGAAAGGCGTTTCTCCCTTCTGCTGCATTTTTGTTCTTGGGCATCTCTTCTTCCAGTCTCTGTACCCCCTGTGCCCAGTGCTGTAAAGCACACAAAGGGAGTCTCAGACCTTTGCTGGTTTCTTGTCCTTTGAGGATAAAATTCCCTTTTTGGCTCCAAAATCCACCAGCATTTCCTCTTCAGAGGCATGTTACAAGCTACGCCATCACTAACTTCTACCTTAGAAAATGGACTAAAAATACAAACTTTAGAGAAGGTTTATCCTGCCAAAGGCCATTAAAGTTACTTCTAAGGCTCTCCGTAGCCTTGACTGCTGCCTGGTGAGTACGACAGTGTGCTCTGAGCTCTCTGGCAGGCAGGAAAGAGGTAGACAGGCAGAGATGAAACAAAAGTTTTCCCTGGGATCTTCTTCTGGTCCAGCTTTGGCCATTCTGACAGCTCCTGATGCCTAAGGCAGGGTTTAGTTTTAGCACATTTCATTACATTTCACCAATTAAGATAATTTTTTCAGCAAATAATGTTCAATGTATGGTTTTTAATATGAACTCAGACTAACCTCTTTAAAGCAGCTGTAAGTCCCAGAGGCAAATGTGTGGTATTGGTCATAGCCAAGATTTTTGAAGACACCTAACTGACCAAACATCCAGCGTTGTACTGATGGATGTTTCTGTTGTTTAGACTAGTGAACCTAGTGTGAAAAATCAGATTTACCTGCAAAAATATCTGGGCACTGCTGCAAGTTTTCCTGTAGCCCTGACTGAATGACTCTCTGATTGCTTGTTGACTTTACCAAGGTATTGTATTGCCTGGCATTTCTGTGATGCTGTTCCCTTCAGCTCCACAGGTAATGGAGCAGTTCTCTGTTGATGCTATGCTAGGAGAAAGCAAATGACCTGAAATTAAAGTATGGCTGTGTACAGGAGTCCTTCTTGTTGTTTCTCCTTACATTGTTGCTTCTGCTGATACTGACGCTCTTCTTTCGGTTATTGTCTAGCATGAAAAGGAAGTAGCTGGACAAGAGAGTTTTTCTACATTTTTGTTTAAAACTGTGTTGAGGCAGGGTTAACTTCTTTTCTCTGTCCCTTTTAGATATTGCCTCATTTCTTAATGGCATAAACTTCTAAAACTACTCTCAGAAAAAATCTGCTTTGCTTTTTGTGACTTGTTGCTCATATCCCCTGTTGTATTTATATTACTGAAATTATATTGTATATACACACCCCTGCAGTATTTTAGATCTTTGAATATCTCCTAAGGCTTTCATTGAATGTCTTGAAAGTTGTTTGCTTTTTTTTTTTTTTTTTTTTGATGGGGGGAGGTTTCTTCTTCTTCTTGTGTTGTTTGGGCTTTTTTGTTTGGTTGGTTTTTTCTTTTTAATAATCCCATCCTCAGTTAGTTGCTAGTGGTATTAGAGCCACCCTGCCACTGTAATGTGAACTTTCAAGTCGTCCTCAAGTTTTCTGCAGTCTTTAGGACCCGATTCTGAGGCTGCTGCCAGGTTTCCTGCTAACATCCATGAGCCTGCCAGTGCCGTAGGGATGGGAGCTGTCAGGTGTCCTGCTTGCAGCAATGACCCTACCAGTGCTGTGGCAGTGGCAGCTCATCTAACAGTGCTTGCAGGCTGGGACCCAAGGGCTTTGCTACTGCTTTGTTATAAATATGGAAGCTAGTCCCCAAAATAATTCAAAAACTTACATCCAACTGCTCAAAAATCTCTGAAATTGGGTTCCTGCTGCGTTGCGTTGCTGACCTACATGTTCCCAGGCAGTTGGAAAAGTTAAACTCATGTTACTGACCTGGGCCGCATTAAATGAGCGAGGGGCAGGTTTTGGGTCTCAGTTGGGGGGGTGGAAGCAGAGTTCTGAGGCTCTCAGTGTTACACTCCCATTTGTGTGCGTGACGATGAAATGGATTGGTTAATGAGTGCCTAAGCATCTGTTCAGCCTCTGGTAGATGCTTTGCCAAGGTTCGAGTTCCCTGAGGAGGATTAGCCACCTGGTCCAGTTTTCATGATATAGTGACAAAGGGGACACCCACCTTTCGTTTTACTGTTGAGGATGGCCAAATGCACAGGGTCCCTGGGAGGTCTGCGACTTTGATGTCTTTTTTGTAATTTAACAATTACTTTTGTAATTGTTACAATTTAGGTTACAGCAGCGCCTGCAACCACTGTGTGTTTTTGTAGGAAGAGTGACATCTACTCACCCTGAGTGTCTCACAGTCTTGCCAAATAGACTTATTTATTTTCCTTTTTCTCAAATGACACACAGCTCTTTTCACACAATTATCTCTCTTGCTGTATAATATATATAATCAATATACACCATAGGGCAACAAGAAGTGGTGATAAAAAGAGGTTTAAAGAGAAAAATGAGCATTTCATAGTCTGAACTTGCAGTTAGGCTTTCCAAAGTGTCTAGATTTTCCTGCATGGACAGCATTATGACTTGATGAAAGGCCTGCACTAAAAGGCTTAAATTTATGTGTGGTAGTATTGCTTTACGATGAGCTTGATTTACTAGGGGTTTGACCCATCAGACACAATACAGCAAAGGAATGCTTGATAGACAGAAACATTACACATTTGTTGCTGAACTTGGAAAAAGCTGAAATCATGTAACCAGCCTGGTTTAAGGCAATGAAATGGATGAAGTCTTGGCAAACTGCAAGGAGGGCTTGGATGGACTTTTGCATCTGGGTTACCTGCTGAAGCCATGCAGAATCACCTTCTGATGTTGGTTTGTTTTGGGGTTGGGGAAAGGAAGGAGGCGTGGGGATTTTTTAACCCATAGCTTGTTGGATAGGTATAAACCCTGCAGTGAGCTCCATGGAAAAGTGAAGCTGGAGCATCTGGATACATGTGCTGAGCTCTCTGGAGGAGAAAAGTCTGAATTAGGATAAGGTACCTTCAGCTGGGCTGCATTTATAACCCTGATGCTGCAGCACCCTGTGCCTCAGGCGCAGCCCATGGACAAGCACAGGAGAAGCTGCAGGTGCCACCATGAGGGGGGATGGCTGAGACAGGACTGTGCTACAAGAAGAGCTGCACCTCCTTGTCCCTGGCCTTTGTGCAAACACCATGGATGTAGCCTGTTGGCAGGCAGGTGAAAAAGTATGGGAAGGAATTTCAGAGCCCTGTCTGCTGGATTTGGGAGTGGTTTAGGTGCCCATGGGGGAAAAGAGACAATATGACCGTTTGGGCTGATGATCCAGCTTAAGTCTTCAACTTTGAGCAGCTCATGAGTAGTCCTAGAATGGTTTGGGTTGGAAGACACCTCAAAGACCATCTAGTTCTGACTCCCCCTGCCCATGGGCACCTTCTACATATTTCCTCATATCTAATTTAACCCTGCCCTCTGTCAGTTTGGAGCCATTCCTTCTTGTTCCATCACTCCAGGCCCTTGCCTAAAGACCCTCTCCAGCTCTCTTGGAGCCCGTTTAGGTACTGGAAGATGCTATAAGGTTTCCCCAGAGCTGTCTCTGCTCCAGAGAAGTCACAGCTCTCTCACAGGTCTGCTCCACCCCTCTGCTCATCTTCATGACCCTCATCTGGACTCACTCCAACAAGTCCACATCCTTCTTATGCTGTGGGTCTCGAAGCTGGACACAGTGCTTTGGGTGGGGTCTCATGAGAACACAATGAGGGAGAGAGAATTTGCTTGAATCCTCCCTTGAGAATTTACTGCACTTAGGTGTCCCCAGTGCCACTAGACCTGTTGCTGCAACCTGCCATTTTTAGACAGCCTGCATGTGAAGGACATGTTTATAGTCTGTGTTGCCAAACCCAATGGTTCCCCTTCCTGGTCTGACTAAAGTTATTTGTAGTCACAGGTTCTGGTTCCACGTTTTATTTGGCTTTATGTAGTCAGTGTTGTTTAGCCAGAGGAAAAGGTGATATTTTCTGGCAGCAGACTGGAGGACCTGCCAGTCAGGCTGGACACCAACAACACAGGATGTTCTGCAATTCTGAGCTTTAGTTTCTGAACTTTCTTGCCGTTTAACAGTGATTTTTTTTTTAAAGTAAAAGAGTGATTGACTAGGTAATCAGTGGAATATGACCAAGAATAACATGGTAGAAAATTATTCTAAGTCTCACAGTTGGTCTTATTGCACCGTTTCCTCTCCTTTCAGTCCCCAAACAAGACTCACCTCTGCAGGAGCTTGCACGTGGGAGTGCAGGCAATGCATGCTTCTCCAGCAAAGGCTTCCTTTGCTGCAAGGGTCCTTGTGGCTTGGGACTAAGGGGTGTGACAAAACTTGATTAAAAGGTGGTGGAAAATAATGCACAAGGACTGTTTTTAAGTTCAAACAAACAACCAAGTAGCATCATGTAAATTGCTTTCCCTTCTTTTCCTTTCCAGTGAAAACTCTTGTTGGAAAAAGCATCTGAGAAATTCTTTCAGGTTTCTAAAACCTTGTACAAGACCAAACATCTGAAGCCCCAACCTCTCAGCTGGGTGTAACAGGACCCACACTGCTCTGTGGGGTTTAGTGCTGCAGCTGGGTCCCTGAGATTCTTGAGATCACTTTACTAAGGCTGGTTTTGGCAGATCGTACCAGTCTCCCACTATGTCTTTTACATATTGCAAAACCATTCATTGTTCATTTGATATTCACCAGCATCAGCTCAAACCCACTTTGTGAGTAGTTCTGAATTTCTGCACGTGTTTTAAATATATTGGGTTTGTCAGGAGTGAGAATAAGCAGCACTGGGGAGTTTTTCCTTCTGATTTTGAAACTTTTTTCCACTGGTTTGCTTGCTCTAGCAGATCACAAATAGATTTCTGTGCTTTCAAACTGAAATGTAAGTCTAAACTGGCCTTTCTTAGGTAATGGATAGTTTAATGAAACTGGATGAATAAAAGCATTTTTAATTAAATCTGGCAAGAATAGTAAATAAAAGTTGTGTAGAATAATCTCGCTTGGCTATGTGCATGCAGTCACAGAGGCAGCTAACAGATGATATTTTTCACTTAAGGTTATGTGGATTTCCTTTACTTCTTTAGTCAATTCTGTTATTGACCAGTTTGTCCCACCTCCCAGTGTGTGAATCCACCTGCTCCTGCTAAGGGCTGGGGTGGGTGTGCTGGGAAAGCTCTTGGGATCCTTGCTGGCGGCCCTGTCTCCATTCCACTGGCTGTGCCTTTTCATCTTTGTACGTGTACAAAGGGGAAAAAAATCCTATCTTGTTAAAGGCTGAGCTTGTCTGCTGGAAAAATGCCCATTTGCAGGTGAGAAATTGTCTGTCTCAGGACAAGGGAACTAATTGTTTGGCCCTGTTTGGCTCTGAGCAATCTGGGCTCTGCTGCTTCCTCTGGGAGATTACGTTGCTCAATACATCAGAGTACCAGGAAGTTGGTTTCTTGCCCTGGGTATTCAATTTAAAATTTTCTTTAATTTAATCTCATTACTGAAGCTGGCGAGAAACACAAAATATTTTTCAGAACAGGGGTTTTCTGTTTTCTCAGGATCCTCTCAGCAGCCTGAAACCCTGCAGGTCTCCAAGGGAATTGTCTGCAGGTGACAGCCAGGTTATAAAGGTTCTGATGGACCTTCTTCCAGTTCCCTACAAAGTCCTCATCAGTTTGGCCTTCAAGAGTCCTGACTGGTTTCTGTAGGGTGTTATAACATGTATGACACATTTACATGTAATTACTTTGACCTTTTTAAGCCTAGTAAAACTTTGTCATGGAAGAAAGCGTGTAAAAATGTGAATACTTCTAAAATATGAGTAATTAGGGGGAGATGGGAAATGTATGTGTTAGAGGTTCTGTCTCAAACACCTGGTGACTCAAGCGCCAGCCGTCGTGTGACTGAGGTGGAGATGAGGAATGGTCTCACACCAAAGCTCGTGACTTGGAGACAGAATACATGAGTTTTGCTGTGCCTTACACAGATTTATTTGGCGACCCTGTACAAATCACTTAACCTCCTTCTGCCCACAGTCCGTACAAGAAGGATGGTGTTTCCCTATCTCACAGAAGTGCTGGACACTTAATTCATTAGTGCTTATAAAGTGTTCTCAGGTCTTTTAGAGGAAAATGCTGCACGTCCATGAAGACTTAATGTTGATTCATGTGCAGATTCTGAGGTCTGGGCCTTGGCTCCCCAGTGCCAGGATAAAGACTGTGGCTGATGAGTTGATTTTTATCATGAACCTAAATCTTCTCTGTGCTATTCCAGGGCTTGCATAAAAGAAATTCACAAAGAATATTGAAAATAGATATTGAAATGTTTCTATTTTATGATGCATTGTGTCTGTTTACTTTAAAAATATGTATAAAGACTTCCCAATGGCTTTTGAAAGTGTCTTGACCCCATCTTCTGTGCCCTGTACTGATTTTGAAGGAAATTGAGTGAGATGCTGAGAAAATATGTAATTTTTTTTTCAATCTATGCTTTATCTTCTTATGTTTTCTGGCTAAATTTAGAATTGTTCAGCAATTAAAAAAAAGCATCATAGATATTCAGATAAATGTTACCATATTTGGCATGGTGGGACATGTCATTTTCCATTGGCATCATGTCATAGGCCAGTGTAATATGTCAGAAGTATTTTATTGCACTGGCTTCAGGACGTAAATGAGATGAGACGGGTTGCAAATCAAATTTACCATACCTACCTTTAATATATACTAAACAAGCTAGCAGCATAGATCTGTCTAACACACAGCGTGGCTGCAGCAGCAAAGATCTGGCCTCAAATGGTGCGGCAGGTTATGAGGGACAGGCATTTTAAGAGTTACCTCTTCCTGTGTGCCTTGCAATATCCTTTATTATCTACAATTAGAATTCTGTTTCAGTTCAGAGAGAAGTGCTGAAAGAGGCAGCCTGATGCAGATTTGGACAAGACAGGGCAGAGGTAGAAGTGCATTTGATAACAGTCCCTTGTTGCCTTTTGCTTTGTTAGGGCTGTAACTTCTCCTCTTCAGCCACACAAAGTATGGCAGACCTTCCCTCTTCCAATCTCTTGGCTTCAGTCCATGTTTCTAGGAGGAACTCCTCATGTCTACCAGTAATGCCTTGGAAGAGAATAGGTTTCAACCATTATCAGATTAATTTGAAACCTTGAAAGTAAAAATGAAGAGCCGTTAGCTTCCTGTGGAGATCAATATCTGCTCACTGGAAGTCAAGGTGCACAGGGAAAAGTGCCCTCTGCTTCAAACACTGAATTGCTGCTGTTCGCTGCAGAGTGAGGTTGGGTAATTCTATGTAAAGACATCATTCAATCGTACTTATTTGGAAGACTTGCTGTTAAGGAATAGCAATGAAGCCAAAATAATTCATCCCACAATTAAATATATTAGCATTTATTTCAGCAACCCAGTTTAATCTTAATTTACAGTAAAGCTTCATATCTAATTATGATAATTAAGTAATTTGGTAATTGTAGGTTGAAATACGTTTGTAATAGAAATGTTATAAACTTCTTTGGGTGGCTGTGATTGTTATAATATTTCTTTTGGGGTGGAAAAGGAGAGGCATATCGCTTGTGGAAAGGTGAAATACATGGATTATTCTCTATAGAAATTCTGAGCTCAAGCCAGAGACAACTATACAAATGCTATCTATACCTTGAAAATATTAATTTCTAAACATTGAGGTGTGACTCTTTAAAATAAAAAAAAAAATCTGTCCTGAAAAATATGATAATTTGGGACTCTTGTGTTTGCAGCATTCAGAAGAGGAAAAATTACACAGAACACTGAGAAATGTTAGACTGGGTAGAAAGGGATAAGGTAGAGGAGGGAGAGAGGGAAGGGGTCAAAAGGAAGGTGATTACATGGCCACTAGGAAAATATGTTCTCAGGGTACAAATTTTGCTATCCTGGCACAGCTGCTGAAGCTGGGAAGGATGTTTTTACAGGAGATGACTGCACAGCCTTCCTTAAACTTGGCCTTGGGCTTCCATTGTAATGCAATCCCATGGATATGGAAATCTCACAGTAGTGCTACTGTCTTGAGCATAAAATCTAAGACAATGATGCTATGAACAAGCAGATAAAAGGGACACAATTTATTTGCTGCTTGCTTCAAGAGGGAGAATTTCAGCCTCTGGTTAGCACACAAGGGCTGCTGGTAGCTGCCTGGCTGCAGTGAGTTCCCCTCCATCTCTTACAGAGTGAATGCTGGTGATGGGGATCTTAGCAGTTTGTCACTGCAGGAAAGCTTTGACACATCCTTTTTTTTTCTTTTCCTTAATAAAATAGATATTATGTGCTATTCTACCTTTGCTAGATTTTCACAAGCATGTGTCCATGCAAACTGTAAGTTGATAAAGTTCTCTCAGCATTTCAGCAGGTTGTGTCTCTAAAGTAGTCAACTATGTGGTTGGCAAACCCACAACAGAGGAAGGTGCTAAGACCCACTTCTGTCAGGGGAGGGAGGGTGTGGGTGTGTGCCCCAGGATGGGCTCTCAGCTGTGGGACAGTGCAGGGAGGGGTAGTCAAAGGAGGGCAGAGCTCACCTGGGGGTAGGACAGAGGTGTGTAAGAGAGGAGGGAAGGAGAGGTGCCTGTGGCAAGGCTCTGAAGTTGAACACAGGGCTGCGGTGAAAGGGGAAACAGGGCGTGTTTGATTCCCTTGAGAAAATGCCTTTTTTTTTTTTTTAATGTTTCTTTTGTTTGACAAGTCAGGTCATGTATGCTGATGCTCGGGTGTAAGAATCTTGTCTGCTTGTGTTGATCTTGGAAGCATCAGACCTTTGAGAGCGGAGGCAAACTGCATCTTGACTGGAAAAATGGAACCCTGTTTTCATTTTTACCCTGTTTCTCCATTGTTTTTTCCCTTCCCCAAATAAGTGTCTCCTCCTTATTCTTGTCTCACTCCACTGTGCACAGTCAGACACTGGGGTTTAGGATATCTGGTTAAAAGCAAAAGTGGTTTTAGTTTATTTATTTTTGGTAAGCATGATGTGTTGAGAAATGGAAAGCATAAATAGAAATGTCCAGACCTGCACCACTTCTTCTTTATCCCAGTGTTACCAACAATAGGGAAATAACTATTTTGGGAGGCATAAGAGAATGAAAACCCCTTCAGCTGCTCCCCAGGCCACAGTCTCACCCATGCGCTGTCTGCCTCATCCCATTCAGACAGGGTTCCTTAGTCATTTGGATGGGACAGGGAGAAAGGCTTCGTCTTTTCTAATTAGGTTCAGTATTAGAAAAAGGTTCTTTTCCCAGAGGTCAGTCAGCACTGGAACAGGCTCCCCAGGGAAGTGGTCACAGCCCCAAGCCTGACAGAGTTAAAGAAAAGTTTGTACAGTGATCTCAGTCACATGGTGTGACTCTTGGGGTTGGTCCTGTGCAGGGCCAGGAGTGGGACTCAATGATCTTTGTGGGTCCCTTCCAACTCAGCATATTCTGTGATGCTGTAATTAGTCAGTGGACTCCCTTCTATTAATAGTTTTTGCTCAACCACTTTTCCTTCGACATTAATGCTACATTTAATATAATGTTGTTTGTTTTCTGTGAAGTAGTCATGTGGCACCAGTGGAACTCGGACACCACCCGCTGTCTGAGGGCAAGCGTCAGGATCTGCCCCTCTGGCTGCCTTGCTGGGGAAGCAAAGCAGCTGCAGATGAGGATCTATGCAGCAGAGAAGCCAGGGGCAAGGCCATGTGCTTGGTTTTAAAGTGAGGTGCTGTGTGGCACCGTTGTTTCTCATCAGGCTACAGGATGGTTAGTCAGGATTGAGAATGACCTCCCAACACAGTCTCTTGGAAGCAGTGACATGGAAACCCTGGCAGCAATCTGTTATGGGTGAGGGCCTGGGAATGGTATGAATAGCAGTACAAGAAGATGCTCAATGCAAAATGTAATCAGCTTAGATGGATTTGTTACTGGAGAGAGCAGGAAAAGATAGGTCTTTGCAAGGTTTTATTTGTTCTTGGGTATGAGTGGGCATTAAACTTCCAAGATCCTCCTTTTTGTTTGACTTCAGCTTGAATGTTTGGCTCCATTTGTTTTTGAGTAACTAGAATGTTTTGAAGCTTAGAGTGGATAGAGAGAGATAGACTATAGCTGGTAATGATAGTAGAGCCTTTTATGCTGTCAATTTAACAGTTGTAAAACAATTAGGGAGAATTATGTTAATAGCAGGCTTTGTTCACACTTTCCTTGCCCAATTCTCCTTTTTTTTTTTTTTTTTTTTTTTTTTTTTTGTGATGTGCCTTTCCTACCATGCTCTGAGAGCACGTAAACAGTGGAGCTCTGTGTGTTTGTATTGTGTATGGTCAGTGTTATCCATTAAACCATGGCTGGATGTAGATCTTCTAAAATTTTCACAAATCGATTTTCCAGTGCTTTGGCTATTGCATTTTAATGTGGCTGCTCCTAAACAAACAAAATCATGTTTTCAGGAAGCTAAGACAGGATAAGAAGTGATTTGTATGGGAAGTGGTGGCTGATTTGCTCAGACTGCTGCAGCTGTTTCCTTCTGTGATACGAACAAAACCCCTTCAAATCAATCGGATCCATGTTGGCTGAGCTCTGCTACCCACGCAGAGGGGCAGCCGAGCCTGTCCCTGCTCTGGTGGGAAAGCAGTTGTGCCAAGGCAGGCTGACCCACGCTGAGATGCTGCTTTGTCTTGCTTGGCTCCTCCCAGTTCTAGACTATGGATTAGTGCTCTCCTTTAGTACTGAGACTAATCTGGATGATGTTTCCCTTGCAGATAATGCAGCCCACGTGAAGGGCATCTCTTGCTGCTCTCCCATACCGCATCAGAGTGTGGTTTGCTTTCACTTCTCTCCCTTCCCACACCCAAGGTTCCTTCAGCCTTGGCACCTTCTTCCCTGCCCAGACAGCCTCACCTGTGCTCAAGACTCTTCCTGCTATTGATGACATGGAAAGGGCTTAGTGCTATACAAGAACAGTGATCTGAAATGAAGTAAATATCTTTCTATCTTTTCCAGTCAAAAACCAAAATGATTACACTGAAATCAAGAGCATTATAAATTAGTTTTTTCACCTGGGTCCCAAGGGAGGGAATAGATATGAAAATCTTCATGCTTATTCTTCCCTCCCCCCAAAATAACATGTACATGTAGATAATCCTTTAAGAAAGGCTTCCCAAACTCCATTTACCTTGACAGCTGTCACTTGGCACTTGTAGCTGTCATGGCAGCGTGTAGTTTTTCATGAATTACTAGCACTGGTGGTTTTTTCTCTTTATCTGCCATCAGCCCATCAGCCGGGCCTTTCATAATGGCTTCTGGCACCTCGTTGGGGAGATCGGTGCCATTGAATCACCCCCCGCAGCTCCCCCGCCTCGCTGGGCAACCCTGTTTACTGATGTGCCTTTTCCCTGTAAATATTACAAGCAGTACTCATGGAAGGGATGTGTGGGAATGGAATGGCTTCACCTTGTAACAGTTAGCTGGGGTGGCAGCTCTGCCTTGACTGATAATCCACGAGCCCTCGTGTTCCAGTTACTTCGCTAAATAACATGTAGACATCCTACTCTGAAGGCTTGTATATGATAGTTAATTAGACAACATTTAATTTGGCTTAACATTTGTGTCAGTTTTGTGGAAGTGAGCCTCCATAATTAGGGAATACAGATCAGATTTCTGTCAGACTTATAACCTCTCACTCTAATTTAATGCTCGCTCCTCTGGTGCCGTGTCACACTGGGTGTGCAGGATTACCCCTCCCCACCCCATCTTTTCTGCTTGACTAGTAAGAAAGTTGCCCATTTAACACAACTAACAGCAAATGGGATTGTTCATGGAGATGTAAGGGCAGGAACTGAGCTGGACCTGTTTCTGAGAAGTTGAGCTGGTCCTGCAATTTTTCTGTTGGTTTTCTGAAACTGTTGGAAGTGTTTGGTCATCTGAAGCATTCTCAGGAAATACTGAATAGAGTATCTGAGTTCAATCTGTGGGTCAAGATATGATGTAATTGCAAGTTGTACCATGAAAATATGTAATAGTAACTCAGTGGTACCCGGTGTTCAGATTTTAATCAACGCAGCTGCTTTCTGCCCAGTTACCTCGATGCTGTGCAGCACATATAAAGGAGTGAACATATATACCTTCTGAATTTACTGTTATGAAAGGTTACTTCTTACATTGTGGTGGTGGTTCTTCAGGATGATTTTTGTGGGCAGAAACCATTTACTGTGGTTTCCAAAGACCTGAACTTTCCCCAAATGCAGATATCAATTTTGGTCTCTAAGTGAGCAGTGATCATCATGGCTTCACTGGGGTGTAAATGGCTGGTGTAAATCTGCTACACAGATTTATTAAGTGAAACTTGAGACTTATATGTGGTCATTCTTGTCTTATCTGTAAATCCTTGAGACCGTGCTTTGCATGGAAATCAACATTATGTCATTTTAGTCACAGAACATTTCCCTTTTGTAGTAAATTATGTCATGTGTCATTTGGAAAGTGATACTCTGCCAATTTTTTTTTTTGGGGGGGTGAGTACTGGCTGGGAAGTAATGTCACTTCATATTTTTATTCAGAGACCAGAGTCAAAACAATTAGAATAATAATTTTAAATGAAATAATTTGTCTTTATAGTGCAATGTTGTCTAGCAGGGTTGCATAGCACACATCTGTGGATAGCATGAAAAGAAGGGATTGTATATTCTCACATGTCCAGCAATAAATGCTTGCAGCCTGAAGAGATGTGCTCTGCATGCTCTAGATGACAATCCTTCCAATGCTGAAACTTGGAATTAAGTGGGAGATGGAATATCACATATGTGGGAAAGGAAGGAGTTCAACAACACCGCCCTGAGCTTAAGTTACTTGGATGTGTAATGTGTTGTATTTTGTATATAAACACATTACTAATAAGAGGAGTTTAACTGCAGTGCCAGTACTGCTCTGGCATCCCTCCTGGAGAGTCATACTCAGTTCCCTGATGGGTTCCAGAGCTGCAGAGCTCAGTGTGCTGCTGGGAGCAGTAGCCAGAACCAGGTGTTTGGGAGCGGGGAGAAAACCCCACAGTGCTCCGACTTGGGGGTGGAGTCTGAGTCTTGTGGTAGCAGTGAGTGCGTTCAAAAAACACTCTTCCTCTTGCTGAGACTTGCTTGTTTATTCGATGCAGAATGTGTGCAGGTGTCTTTTTTGTGTGCATGAAGGATTTCTCTGTGGAAATAGAAGAATGTTGCTGTAATAATATTTGTTTTGCAGAATCCTTCCCTGAGAAAGATACTGTGCTGGCTTTAAAATGTTACAGTCTCTGGCATCATACATGCTTAGGGTCCCTAATGTATCAAATACAGTTCAGGGCAAAGCTAAGGAAGTCAGTGTCCTATTGAAAGGGCCTTCATGTCTTTTCTTTGTTCAGCAGGGAACAAAGTTTGTCATGGTGAGACACCAGACCTTTGAAGAGGCTCAGGTAACCTCTCACAGTGTGCATGGTGCCAACAAAGGGGCCCTGTCAGCCTTTGTAGAGGGTGTTGAGACCTCAGTCAGCATTGACTTTTCAGAAGATGAGGAGTGTGTTGGTGAAGTGCTAGACTGTGGTTCTTCGGATCTGTTGGTTCATGGAGGAACAGAAGAAGCTCGGCATGGAGATGAAAAGGTGACAGCAGCAGCAGTATCCTGGAGGTTGTGATCACACAGGCAGATGAGGTGGTGATAGACAATACTTCATATAAAATTCCCTTTTATCTTACCTGATTTGTATTCTTGGCTGTGGTCAGAAATACAGCTTGTTGTTTCTAATTAATTCTTTAATTTTCATTTATTTGTATTTTGAATTTAGAAAAATTCTATTTCATGTTGGAAACATTCTCCCTCTAACCCAAAATGCATTAAAAAGGCTATTTGTTTAATCAGCAGGATTTTTTAATCTTATTATATGCTGCTCAAAAATGAATATTTCTTTGTATTGTACAGTACACATTTACATAAATTAGTGTTATCCTTGGTTATTTTGCAACCCATAATTTATACGCTTTTTAGTTTTATCATAAAATAAAATCTTGCCTCTAATATTCTGGGAACATTTTAGCATCATAGCAAATTACCTTGGGAGGAACTATTACACAGTCAGTGAACTATCCTACTTGAGTTTAAAAAAAAAAAAGAGGAACTTAAATGTGTATCAAATGCTCAGCTTTCACTACTCTTTCATTTTCGCAGGCTTTTGAAAACTGCAAATTGGTAAAAATTCTAGTAAAATTCATCTGGAGCATAAAATATTTGCAACATTTTTGGTTGCTTGAAAAAGATTCAAGATTCATGGCCTGATTCAATTATTTTTTAAGTGTTAAGTTTCCTCCTCCTACCAGGTTTCTTTGTTTATATATTTTTTTCTACAGAGGGTTCATTTTGAATATTGCATTCAGAAATGTTGACAAAACATTTGTCAAGGATTTCTTTGAAATAATTTTGCGAGTACCTAATCTTGCAAGGTACTGATAAATGGAGGCTCTTGATTCTGGGACAATGGAGGCCCAAACCCCAAATGAATTGCATAAGCTCTCCATTTCATCACCATAAACTTGAAATATAAAAATGCTATGAAAACATTTTGCTATACCTCCCTTGGGTTAACTTTCCTTCTTTTCTCTGTGATTTTCATCTTTGAGTAGCTTTGCTGTTATTGACCAATTCTCTGTACCTTGTAGGGGTTGCTAAATTCCTCATCCTGTACTACTTTCGCTCTTTGCGTGCGCTGATAGCTGCAGGTTAGGATCAGGGTATGTGGAGCCATGTGCATCTGAGACAGAGGATTCTGGCCCCAAAAATCACACTGATTAAATAGGAGTCAAGTACTGATACAGACAGTTGAAAATAATTTTGGTGGTTTTTTTAATGTGGCCTCTAGCAGTATTTAAAGACTGCAAAGATCCTTGTTATCTTATCGTTTCGACTCCTATTATTGTTGAACTCTGTGGTTATACATATTTCAGCATCTTCTTTTCATGTCTCCCTACGTCTTTATAACTGTTGGACAAGTCAGTACATGAGATACCTCCTTTTATGTGTGCTAGATGTTGTAGATCCTCCAAGGGAAGGAGTAATTAAATTACTGTTTCAAAGGAGTTCTCCACCACACTAATAACTTATCTGTAAGCTTATTAAAGTAGTTGTTTGTACTCTAAAATGACTAAATAACTGTTGTATAATCTCAAAATGACAATAATCATAATTCCTTCTGGATGGCGGCAGCTATGACGTCTGGATATGCCTAACTGCTGATGTCTGACAGTTTTAAAATACCATTACTTGCAGGTACCTGGAGGAGGGCACAGGAAAATAACTACAATTCCAGCTGTTGTGCATTCTGCATATTCACACTGGCTATCAATGTTGCTGGTGTTGGACCATCAGTTGGTGCTCAAGCAGCAACCTCAGCTAAGAGCTGGGTGGAGGCAAACAGCAGTGATAGCTGCCTAGAAGATTTTGTTAGCTTTTGGAATCAAAGGTTTTAAAAGCCCCATGTACTGAAAAGATGAAGCATTTTTTTATTTTCACCACCACGTCTTTGGGCATGAAGGAGGGAGGAGGACTGGCCTGTGGGCAAGTTCTGCTGCCTCAGTGCATTCTGCCAGTCATTATAAGTCCTTAGAGAGAGTAAGTCCATGCAGACAAAGTAAGAGTAAGTCCATTTAGACACTGAACTGCTATGATAAAAGGCAGACAAATATATGTGTGTGTTTGGACAGAGGGCTCAGCCTTTCCAAGACTTCTCTCTGCTTCCAGGGACAAGACCTGTGTAGTGAGGGAGAAGAGGAAAGGAGAATACAAGTTTCAGTCCTACAGCATGAATACATGTGTGCCTGATAAAATTCTTCCTGCTAATGAAGTTCAGCTTTTCTTTTTCATCCTGTTGGATCAATGAAATGCTCCCAAAATAAGCTCCAATGGCTGATTTTTATTACAGCCTTAAGGAATAGTTTAATTTTGCCTTAGAAATGCATCTGATATGGCCATTTGCTCCTGGGATCTGCAAGAAGATTTTGTACCTTCCCTTCAACAAATGACTACTGCTGATCTTTGGGTGACCAGCAGCATGTGTGTACACTGTGTGCATGTTCTAGAGGAGTCAGAAACAGGGTAACTAACTGGCCCAGGCAGAATCAAGTATTTCTAGCAAAATGACAGGTTTAAAAATAGATTTAATTGCACCATCTCTTAATGTGTCTATATTTTGGGAGGTGATTGGGAAAAAAAGGTGTCCAGGTTAGAAGTTTTATAAACTGCTTAGAGTGACATGTTCCTTAGCCTTGGAAAAAACATGTTTTGGGATGAAATGAGAAATTTTATGATGACAGAAATATGAATATCCTATCCAGACTGAATGGAAAGCACAGGAAATGTAGCAAAATGTACCTCCACAGTTCTCCCCTGCCACTGGATAGCATCTAAAGGAACATGACTGAAAAAATAGGATGACTTCATGTTCCTTAGCAGGGCATATGGAATGCCTTTTCTTCTTGCTCACTATGGTGTTACCACTTCTTCATGGCTATGCCTGAACTGGCCTTGTGGGCCAGATGTGCCAAACGCACTCATCTCTGATGAACCTACTTAACTCCAGTTTGCACTTCTTGTGCTGGCCATTCTCTATCCCAAAGCAGTAGGGTCACTGTGGGAACACAACAGCATTGGTTTTGGAAGAAGGCTGAGAATGTAACTGAGAATCAGGAGCTCCTTCTTCATTTGTTCTACTTAGAGAAAGTAGACCCACAACGTTTCTTTCGGGATTGATCTTCTTAGGGAACAAGGAAACTGTGGTGCACAGTGCTCCTGGGTTCATTGATAGGTGTGCCTTTAACTCCCCTAAACTGCCCTGCAGGTGCTGCCACTGCTCGTGGTCTTGCTGCTCAGCGTGGGAAAGACCAAGGGCTGTGAAATCATCCGGCACACTTCCATGTGCTGGCAAAATAGCATAAAAATTCCATGCTGGGGAATACCTTTTTTGGTATTCAAGGTATCGCTCCCAGGCTGCATTCCTCGGAGAATAGCTTTCCATCTGTATGAGATTTCACCATCAGCACTGACACTTTGGTTTATTAAAATTAGCCATTTTGCATTGAATCGAAGTGGTATAATGAATTAAAAATTAATAGTTCTATTTGAAAAATGTTCCTCTATTTCAGTGAGGTGAAACGGAGCCCCATGAAACTGGTTTCTGATTCTCTGATTTTATTTCAGTTAAGTATATTTATCTTGCTGATGGATGTGGTATGGATTACCATACCATATTTTAACATGCCCCAACAACATATCAGCAGATATGTAAAAAAGTGAGTTAATAACATAAATGTCTGCTATCATGCTGCTTTGTAAAACCATTCTTAATTTAATCCATACACTAAATGTGCTTTCCAGTTACAAAAATTCATTGTAAGCATCAGGCAGAAGTGAAACCGTGATACAGAATTGTGACTGATGTAAAACAGACACACAAAATGAGTAGCATTAGGACACTTACTTTGAAGTTTGTTAAAACCAGTAAAGTGATAGCCACTTTAAGTGAAACCTGCTGTTACAGATACCTACTGGATTTTGGGAACATTTCACTTTTGAACTTACTCCTTGCAGTCTGCTTTAGTGTTTAATATGTTGTAGTCACGTTTTTTTTTTTCCTTAATGTAGCAGAGAAAAGTAAAATAGCTGACCTACTCAGATACCTTATTATCTTTGCTCACAGACAGATAGTTCAGTATTTTCAGTATCTGTGAAAAGAACATTTATTCAAATACCTATGAGAAATTACCATGCTATAACAGCGCAAATTTCAAAACAATAGCGGTGTACTCCCATTGAGTACCCATCATAACATTGCCAAATGGGAATCATGGAAAAAAAAGTGAGTCATTTGCGCAGGGATTTGAGAATGACAAAGTAAAAAAGAGCAGTTAGGTTGGCCGCTCTGAGTAAATTTTCAGCATCTTGTTGATGCTGGTGATAATTTTAATGTAGGGATTGATTGCAGACTTTGTGAACCTTTTCAGTTAACTGGGCAGGTGGAAGGAGGCAGGTGTCTACTCTGATTCGTGCCCATTTATCTATGGAGAATGGACAAAGTATTGGCACATGACAAAGTTCCTGAGCATAGCAGAGATTCCACAAACAAACAGTTCAGTACATATATACATGTATATACATAAATACATACATATATATATTTTCAATAGGGATTTATATGTGTTTGACAGAACTGAATGTACCAGAAGTCTCTCTTGCTCACAAAAGCATTACCATGGCCGTCTGAAATGGACTGACAATGCTGATTTTTTGGAGAGGTTGAAGTGGGCCACATTCTATGAAATATGCTTATCCCTCAGAGAATATATTCTTACTGACCATAAGTCAGTTTGCTTGTAAAATGATAGATAAAAGACTTGGATGATGATTTTGCTCATAAGAAAGACTGTTTTAATCCCGTGTGTTGGTTGAGGGCCATGTGTGAGTGTGTTAATTATACATGTTGTAAATCATGACAAATAAATACCGTTTTTCCCATCATAAACTGCCAGAGTTGTTCAGGGTTTTTTTAATGTTGATTTAATAAGCTAAAGTGACTCTCTTTGAATAAACCCCATGACTTCTGGGAAGGCCATATCCAGTGGATGGAGCATCTTCTGACTGCCAATAAAGCAATGCTTGAGCTTTGCAGTTCTGTGAGTGTTTGGATGTTACAGGAACTGGAACCTCCTGCTTCAGCTGATACATAGAAGCAGCTTGGTGGTCTCTGATGTGGGTTCTTATTATGACAATTCACCATAGACTAGCCATGATTTATACATGTTTCTGTGGCATTGATTAGAGCTGTGGTGTCACAGGTAAAAATGACAAAACAAAAGCAGTACAGGATGCTGGGATGAGTACTACACAAATAAATGAATTTCCCCTTAGATTTTCTCCTAAAGTTAAGAATGCTTCTGCTTTGGCTGTGCCATGTGAACATGTGAGAACTCTGTTCCCAGGACTGCAAGATAGGATTGCATGCACTCCTCTGCCCTGGACAATTTGTGCTGGGGTTAGCTGGACTCTGTAGGGATGCTCTGTGACACGGAAGGGTCAGAGTCTGCGAGGCTCCTGCCTTGCTCCCTGCAAGGAAGCAGTTAAATAAACAGGGGAAAAAATGTCATACTTGCAACCAGAACTATGTCTGTACACACTCACTGTGCTGTCATAGAGGTAACAAGGCATTAAAGTATAAGTTCCACTTAATTGTCCAAGGAATGACTCACAAATTGGGTGTGTCCACTCTTGTTGAAGAGTAGAAGGTTTAATAGCCCTAAACACATCTTTGTGTCTTTGCCAGATCTTGGTTCCCTCTTGCTCAGAGTTTTCAGTAGGTCTCAGGACTTTTCCTCTTGTTTTTTCCAATCAAGAGGGAAGTTTGTACAAAACCAATGCCATATAATCTACAACGCCATTCTATGCGTGTGTATTTCTGAAATACATATAATTAGCCATGTTCGGACAACTTGAGAAATGTAATTTGCAAAGTTAATTATTTTAGAAGGAAAATTAGAGACAGTGTCTAACTCGTTGTGTCAGAAGATAAAGAGAACTAATTTCTTGAGTTAAAAACTTGCCATGTATAATTTGTTCATTCCAGTAGGCTGTGTGGGGTGCAATTATCTTATGTTTGGTGTTTGTGTGTGCTCTCTTCTACTGTATTATCCAGCCTGCAGTGATCTAATCCAGTGAATTTGGGAGAGGTGACTTGGGAATAAGCTAAATCTGACTTGGTGATGTAGTTTGAATCGCTTTTTGTGTAGTGATGTTTATTTTTTGAGGATAGTCCACGGAAGGAAATGGGCAAATTGTAGCTGACAGAGTGGAAGAGAGTTTGCTGTGCTCTGACTGACGTGGGATTTGATCCCTTTCTGCCAAGAACAGCATCCCATTCGGTTTGCTTTAGATCACACATTTCTTTTCAGGACCTGTTGTCAGAAAGCTGCCGAATAACTTTCTCAGGAAGAGTGTATGACAAAGAGGCAGCAGGGACAAAGGCTGCTATACATTTTACTGCCACTTTCTTGGGATGCCTGACTTAAAATTGTGCATCGTTTCCCACGTAATAAGGGAGATTTGGGCTGGACCTGCTTTAGTTGCTTTGCCTTGGGGTAAGTCAAGAGTGGGGATGAATTTGGCCTCGTCTCTCACCCCAAAAGCCTTGGTTTGAAGAAGTGGCATTGCTGATGGTACAGGGTCAGGCTGAGACACAGAACTGCTTCGGCTGTGGCTGTCCTGAATAGGATTCTCTCGTCTTTATCATTTGCAGTTCCTTTCTGTGAACATGAGGGTTCAGGCCATTTCCATTCTATTGTCTAACGTAGCTTGATTAATATTGCTTTCATTAATTGATTTTTTACATATTCCTTCTGCTTGATATCACTTTTCATGGCTTCCTGATAACATTTCTTTCTCTGTATTTTGAAAAATACTGATGCACAATATTCTTCCTAGATACCTTTTCACCCTGAGCATCATTTACTGAACTGACATAACACAGTGGATAGTCAGACTGGAAAAGGATATTTTTTTCTCCTAAAGTCTCCCTTCACCTACACACAATTAGTTTTTTCCATAGATACCTCATTGGACTCTTTCAGCTCATGTCTGTCTGTCTAAGATTTCCATAGATGGTTGAAATGCTACTGTCATTGTCTTTCCACTTCTTTTGTATTTTTCATTACTGTTTGTAGTTCAATAAAAGTTGTAAAATAAATTAATTGTAGGTTTAGGGTTGGATGGTTTGTTGACCAACTTCTTTGTTTTCAAGAAGTCATTCAGTGATGAAGAGGAAATGGACGCTGCATCCTGATAGGACTTTTTTCTCAGGGAACAGCAACAATGATGTTCTCAGAAGATGGGAATCAGATTTGTATTTTGTGGCCAAAGCAGAAGTGCTGTAGAGAGAGGTCTTTGCTCCAAGGCTCCAATACAGCCAGTTGAGGTGAAATGCTCATCTCTCATTTCTTTTTTTTAAACTTTGGTATTTATTTCTAGGCTAGCATTTTCTTTATTTCACCTTTTTTTCTTTTTTTTTTGGCAAACAGAACTCAAAGCTGGTTACTTTTTTCTTTTTTTGTTTTTTTTTTAATACAGAAAACAACTCTCTTTTTTGCTGGTTCCTTGTCCTAAAAATGTGGTTGTGTTTTTTCCTTTTCTGCTCTCCAGACCACGTTTTTGGCTTGGGGAAGCAGATCGATCTGGCAGTGTGATACGTTCTGACTAATTTTTCTGGCATCTCTATGATCATGATTCCCTAGTGTTATCCCTGACTTGTCGTCAGTGACAGAAATTTGAAGGCAATTTGTTCTTCAAAGTGTTCTATATGCAAAAAATATATTTTTTTCTTTTTTTAATCTCTAAAGCTCTCATTAAATTTAGACTCTTAAAATGGATTTGACTCTATGCAAGGCTGTATATAAAAGACCTTCCCTCTTGCTTATCTGTTCCTCAGCATTTCTCACACGTTATTTGGGATTTTTATCCTAAAAAGATTAGATTGGATTAATATTTTGTTTTCTTTTCAACCATGTAAATATTGAGTAGCAAAAATGAAACAAAATCCTCATTCCTATTAAAATACAGCAGGACTTAATAGAATCTTAGAAAACAACCTTAAGTTTTTTTCTTTTTTCTGCAAAAGGTTAACTAAACATGGCCCCAGTTCTGCAAAGGATTACTCTTGTTTAATTTTACATACCGTGCATTGACTTTCAATGACACTGCACAAAATACCCTCCCTGAGCCTTCGGAGATCATGGTCTGAATGACCATAGGACATGATGCTCCATATTCCACTAAACTCAAAGCAGTTTTGCCAGAGAGTTTCCTCTCTGGTTGTGTGGATCTCTGTCACTTACAAATCCTTCTCTTTTTCTGTAGTCAGCTGATGACACTGCCTTTATGTTTCACCTGCAGGAAAGTTGACACCACCTTCTCCATCACTCGATTCATAACAAATGTTATCCTTTTTGGCTAAAATCAGCAACTCTCTCCCGAGGATTGTAGAATGTGCCTCAAATATTAGGAATGGGGAGGAAGAAAATAATGTAGAAAGAAATATGAAAGCTACTTTTCCTCACTCAATTAGAAAGAATAGAATATTAAGTAAGCATTGAAGAGTGTCGCTTTTTAAGTTGCTTTGCTGTTTTTTGACAGATAAGAGTAACTCTAAGGATACTCTAATTCTGGATCATAAAGGTAGATTGATCCCCAGGTACATCAAACATAAGTATATCTGGAAAAAAACCCCACAAACTCTACCAAATTGTGTTGGCAGTGGCAACTTCCCTGTATCTTTGGTCTCACTCCAAGTGTTGTTTTAAATTAATGTTGTCTTTCAAAAGGAGCTTCTCATTTGTCAAATTTTAGTGCTAAAGTCATAAACAGTTAACTAATCAGATTGCTTCAATGTCATTCAGAAAGCAAGTGGAGAACAGCCGTGCCATAAACTCCATCCCCTGGTTCCCTTGGGATGACTGTCCTTGTTTGAACAGTGAGAGAACAGATACAAATACATATGTGACTGCCCTGACACTCCTGGAGGAGCAGAGTTGTTTCCAGCAATGTGAATGGACATTAGCATTGCCAGGGATTCTGTTTTTATCCCTGTGTGCTCTGGCTCTCTGTTAGAGTCTTCTGGGATTAAATAACAGCAGCACGAGTGGCTCTGGCTGTGTGAGTGTGGCACACTAGCAGTGAGGAAATGGAGAGAGCTACAAAACTGTAAATGAAGTGGGAAGCTGCCCCTGCCTCTGGAGCCAGCAGCTGCAGTGATGCAGCCACTGCATCTGGTGTCATAACAGTCCCAGCGTTCCAGTGTCCTCTGCTCCCAATTATCCATTCCTGTCCCTGGCTCCAGAGTGGCATGAGTGCTTGGACCAGTAGCCAGCTCTGAGCTGATAGTAAACTGAAGCCAAACTGTGAATAGTTCTTCAGTTGCTCATAACATCACAATATTTGCTGTTATTCTATGCTGGAAGCCTTTTTCAATGCTGCTGTTCTGTGCTAACCTACATGACTATAGGATTTTGTGAGTGAAGGATATATGAAAATATATGAATCAATGTCACTAGGGTTTTGCTTTCTGTGTAAGGGTCTGTGATGCTGTTTAACACATGTGGAGTCTACTAAACTGGGTCATGTAGTCATGAGGTACCAAAAAATGGCTTTATTAGAAGTACCATTATCTCCTTAGGCTCCCTTTCAGCACAAGGACTGATGCCCCTGCAGGTCACATCTGGTCAGGGCCACCCCTGCATGCATGGGAGGAGTTGGCAATGCACAAAGAGGGAAAACAAGTTTCCATACTTTGATGGTACAGAGTCTAGAAGAGAAGAGGAGACACCTTACTCCATTTTGTAAGGAGGTTTCTTCATGTTTCCAAGTCCAGAGCCCTGATCTGTCTCCTGAAGTTGGGCACCTCTGAGCTTTCTGTGCCAGGGCTGCACAGGAATCCTTGTTCTGGTGAAGCTGGACAGTGTAGTTTGAGAGGTCAGGGTTAAGGCTGGTAGGTTGGGTTTTGTTTTTTTCTCCCAGGACACAAGATGATGACCCCTTTTCTTAGCTGAGCATGGGGCTTCTAAAAGTGCATTGGTTCCTGTGGAACAGGAGTGCCCTTAGCCTGGTACTGAGTGCTTTTGAAAATGTTAAAGGCTCAAGACTCTGAGAATAAGGGAATGGTCTCACAAATGTCTTCATAACTCCTGCACTTCGTCATTTGGATTTTGAACATTTTGGTACACTGCTGCAATTTGAACAATTCATATTGAAGTGAAGAGGCCTCTTTGAGAGACTACACTGAAGGGTGCTCATTTCTCACTGTGTTCTCCCTCCTCTGTTTGAGGACACTCTGATAATGTAATTTTTTTTCCAGCATGCTTTTTTTGGAGCTGGCCCTTTAATTTTGGCAAAAATTAGGGCTGTTTCTGTAGCCCTAATATGTCCCTCCTTTTGTAATTTTTTCCCCCCTTTGACAGATTGCAGCATTTTTCTTTCCCAGCTGGTCAATGGCTATTACATTTTAATTTGCTTTTTACTATTATTTTTTAAGAAATAAACATATTTTAAGGTTGCTGTCAGCAATGATCAAGGCTTATACTGAAGCAGTGATGGGTGAGGACTGTTGAGGGTGACACCATACTTAAAACTTGTTTAATGTTGCACTGATTAACATGGACTCTTTTCTTTTTTTCTTTTTATTTTCCCAAGTGGAACTTGGGTTTCAGTGGTTTTCTTTGTTTAGCAAAAAAGATGTAAAAATTATCTGCTTCCTTGTTTTATGTGCTGTGTATGTAATACAAGGTAGTTTTCATTAAGGAATATCAGAGAATCATAGAATGGCTTGATGTGGACAGGACCTTAAAAATCTATTTATGAAAAAGCACCAGAGGGCTTAATGTGAAGAGAACAACTTTATAAAGACATATTGTACTATAAATTCTCATTTCTGTCTTGATCCAAATTAATTTTCAAGTGTAGACAAGCCTTTGGAGCTGCTTGCTAAACTGTGTTTGTAAAGTATCTATGGCATCTGGAAGAAAATAACACACTTGGAGACAGGCAATGTTTTCCAAAGCAGCCTAACTACATATTTTTCCTACTTTGATTTTACAAAATATTCTCCCGTCTTTGTGCCTGGCTGGACAATGCTTTAAAAACAGTGAAATGATAGTGACACATCTAAAATGAAAAGCATTTCCATGTGCACGGCAACACTGAAGACTCTCTACTGCCCCCCAAATATTCCGAGTTTATAGAGCCTTACAGACTCAAACTAAATACATTTAATTCCAATGCAGCAGTGCATGTTTGAACCCTGGTTTATGAAATCAATCACATGAAGTAGTGATACCTGATGGTAGTGACAGAGACACTTTGAACAGCTGACAGAGATCATTATAAAAAAGGTACAAGAAAAACATGGATTCAAAGCCTCAAAATCATTTATAATGTAAGCCTCAGTTGTCTTTCCCCACAGTGCAACTCAGAATAAATTTGATTAGAGGCGGAATGGCTGGAGAGGGCTCTTACACAAGTTTGTAATACCAGGCACAATCAAGCTTCCAATAGCCTAAGGGATGGCTCTGTTTGAAAGCTAATTTGGATTAATGCAGGGTCTGAATTTAAAGTAGGGCTAGGTATTTCTGAATAACTGTATTCTTATTCCAGAATAAAAGTGTCCACACGTGAAATTATTCAGAAACATCTATTTTGGCATAATCTATTTGTATCCGAGCCTGAAATCTCTGCCTGTAGGCTGCTAATGGAGAAACAAAGAATAGTATCTGCTAATAGGATCTCTCACAAAATCTCTTCCTTCCAAAACCTGCAAAAAAACTTCTCAAAATGTAACACTTTAATTTAACTCTGTATATCTTGATGTTATTTTTTTTTCCTCAAATGGAAAGTCTTTTTAATTAAGAACAGGATTAGCCCAGACGGCTTAAATGATAACTTCAACGTGCTCATCATTTTGTTAGCCTTGATTAAAAACAAGTCTTTCATTTTCAAACCTTGTGTATAATATTGACTTCTAAGCATTTTTGGATTTAGAGTAAAAAAAGTACAGAACTCTAGTTAAGACAGAGAAAGAGCTAATGGTGCTCCACTGATAGAAGTGGGCAAGGATTTTGCAGTGAAGTCCTGGAAGAAACTTGGGCATCTCCTTGCCTTTGTATTTTCTACCAGCATATGAATCCTCAAATGTGGGAAATTTGCTTTGGATTTGCAGGTTGGGGTTCAGCACATTTGCAAAGTGTCAGAGTGTAACGTGTGCATGAAGGGCTTCCTGACCAGCATTTGTGGGTGTGATTTTTGGAAGTGCTCAGTTGCTTCCTCTTGGTATAAGTTGCAAGAGACTGGTGTGTGAGGCTGGTTGTTGTCATCACTGCTGGATGTAATGCCTCTGCAGGGCAGCGTTCACTACCACTGCCACAGCATTGGCAGGATGAATCTTGGTGTTTCATTTTCACGATTTTTGCTCTTTCTCTTTGCATGTGGCATTTAAAATTCATAATTGGGCTGATGTATTCAAGCTGAACTAAGGTAGGCCAGCATAACAAAAGATCAACCTCCAAATTTGCAGCTTCTGTGCATGTTTGATATGCACATGAGAAATGTTTGATAGCATTCATAAGTATAAAAGTAGCAAGATATTTGATTTTTTTTTACATAGAAAATCAAACTACATCCATTGAAAAATATCGTCACTACACACGAGTAGCTTTCAGAATTATCAGGATAACCTGTGTATTTCCACTCAGAATAAACAGTAGTAGGATTTAGAAGGCAGGCTGTGATACAGCCAGTGTAACGAGCTATGACACTACCGATGATGCAGTTTGGTTTGATGGAAGTCTGTTCCCGAGATCCCAGATATGCTCTGAGATGTGCTTGGCAGTGTGTTGCACAGGCATTCAGTGATGCAACCATGTGGAGCCTCCTTGAAATCACACCACCTCTGGAAGGAGTTAGGGGCCTGCTGCATCCTCTGCCTTACAGTGTCTGATTCTGGAATGTGTTTGGATTGGGATTGGGAATCACACCCAGCCATTGGTTGTGTCTTGCAGCTATAACACCTGCTTTTCAGCTGTGCCAGCTGCTGCATATGCCAGATTTATTACCCATGTATTTTCTTTTTCCTTTTTTAGCAAATATGTATGAATGTGCTGTATAAGTTGCCAGTAAATGAAATATTTTGTATAGGACTCTGCTAATTATCTCTAGTCCAGCAAAACTTACTTTTATATCCTGAAAAGCACTAGGATGGCAGCATTGTTATCTTGAAGGCCACATACTTATTTTGCTAAAATAGTGGCAAAAAATTACAATGCACAGAATAATTTCAAAAGCATGTGTAGTCAGCATGGTTGCATTGTGATATCTGAAAGTTAAGGGCTCTGAACTGCAGAGAGCAAAGTCAGGCTATACAACACACAATTCCCTGAATGTATCTGTGAACTGACTCTGTAAGTGGAAATAAGTTTCTTTGCCAGCTTGACGTTTTAATTGTTTCCCTTTTTAAGATTCCATCTATGATAAGATTAGGTTGTTTATCATGGGTAGGGTATGATGGTTATTTTTGCTTTACCAAAAGCCAATTACCTAGGTTGGTTCCAGTCCCTCGCTAAATAGCTTTTTCTTTGGGCATTAATTTTAATGTTTAAATAGCAAGCACATTTTCTTATGGCTGCATAAAGATATGTATAAGTAGAGGGCTACTTTAGCTGGGAAGATCCAATGCTCAGTGAAGCCTTTCGCATATATAGAATACTGAATATCTAAACCATTATTTAGCATCAGAATCAGTTATGGTTGTCTGACTGATGGACAATCTTTTCCTGACCCAGTCTCTTTGCAAGTGACCTATACTGTCTAGACAGTTGCATATTATTTATACATTCATTTCAGATTTATAGTTCTTTTAACTAAAGTTGAGGGTGCTAGTTTGCGAGTGACTCCATATCCATATCAGTACTTGAAACAGGCTGGAGCAAACCCAGATGCTTAAAACTAGCAATGCAGGCCCTTTCCATAGCTGCCCATTGTTTGCCAGTTTGCCCTTCATTACTCCTCATTTCACCTACCTCCCTACCTAAAAAAAGGAGGGACAAAAAAAAGAGAAAAGGTCTGACACAGAAGGAAGATTGTGTAAGACCTGCTAATTTCAAAGAGCAGAGATCAATTCTGGTTCATCCTGTTGGGTGATTGGGGAATTGCTAAAACAGTGTTTGCCTCCAGTTTCCACGTCTGAAATGCCAGGGCTGAAATAAAAGAACTGCTCTGCAGAGCTGTTTCCTAAAGGGTGGGTAGAAGGGAAGTCATGTTAAACCAGCTCTGGGTGCGTCATATGGGAGAGACCATTCCTCAAAGGCCACCTGCAAGAGCCCTCCTCAATGTATGGTTTGCTTTGAGAATCATGTTCTTGACTCCTTTAGGGCTGGGGCAAAAAAGGACATGAAAAGAAAAGGACATGCAGTGCTGCTGGAACTGAATGCAGTTTTTGAGACTTGCAGCTGCTTGCCATGTCCTTGCCACTACTGATGGTATGTGTGTCCTTTCTTTAGAAGATAATGAGATATCATGTGAAATTCATATCTACTTTTAGACTATTCACTCATTTATTAAAATTTTATCAACTGTACTCTTCTAGGCAGCATGATCTTTTTTAAATTGTACAGAAATAGAAGCACACACACATCTATGTGTGGCAACAGATTATATCAGAGAAATATACACTGGCTTGTCTTGAGCACTGGTTGTGCTGGCAAAATTTAGAGCTAAAGGAGCAATAAATCGTCACAACTTCCTCCTTTCTTTTGCAAATGGCTGTTTATTTTAGAAAGGGCATAAGGAATCTGAGAATACTTGTCTTCAACATGTTCCCAGCATCTTTCTTTTTATGCATGAATAATCACAGTAACGGTTCTAAAAGCATTGTTATCAAATGGCATCGACAAGCAAGATGGGCAAGGCAGAAAGAGGCATGTAAGAGAGGCTCCAAAAGTCAGAGGAAAGAGAGGGCATGCCAGGAAATCCGTGTAAATACAGGAAAGTGGGTAGAGCACAGGGGTGCTTGGGCAGAGGAACCTGGGGTCTGGGGAAGAGGAAAGGAAGGAGTGTAAGAGGAAAAAGGGAGACTTGGATCAGTAGATGGACTTAACCTAGAGAAAAAAAGGCAGAACTGTGTTATTCACCAGCCTCTGGGAACATGTCAACAGAGGATGAAAATTCATTTTACTGATAATTTTAGAAAGGGTTTGCAAAATCAATCTCTTCCTCCATGCTTGAATTTTGTTGTTTTGTATTAATACAAGATATAAAATGAAAGAAATAGTCAAAAAGGAATTAGCAGTTAGTGCACACAATCCATTTCAAGTCCTGCTACTCCAGTAGTGTCCTACTCAAGTGTATCTGAAGATTTTCTCATACAAATTCCTTGATTTTCATGTCTCTAAGCAAAAAAATTCCCTGTAATTCCTGATAATTTCACTGAGAAGAATATTCCTGACTCCATATATTTGTAGGAAGTGCAAGGAGATGATAGATTTTAAATAAAATGGTGGTCCTGTGCTGTTGTTCAGAATTAAGGTGATAGATGAGAGGAAGGTAGTCAAAATTAGAGATCCATAAAATTCATTAGGGCTATTTATGGACTACCTTTGTTGGAAATTTTGAAATGAGTAAGGTAAGTAAATATCAAATTAACCACTCACTGAAAATAAGGCTTGGATTTTTAAAATCATAATCCTAAAAAATACACATTTTCTAGGTAATAGGAAGAAAACGTTTGGACATTTTCCGTGCTTGTTACTTGGAGTCCCAGAATCTTTCTGTTTAGCTAACACAGTATAAGATTAATTCTCTCACAGCACATTGCCTGGAGTTCAGTGCGCATGTTTACTGATGTGTACAGCTCTCAAATAAGTTTAGTGCTTCTTTCACCCACTGTTAGGAAGTATATTTAAAAGAAATTGCCTTTTATAGATTTAAATTACAAAAGTACTGATATCATGCAAAAAGCACTTCAACTCATGCAAGCATACAAATGTGTAAATCTTAGGGAAAAAGATACCCAGGGCTAATATGAATGTAAATAGGATTAGCTGCTTGCATTAGTGTCTCAAATACAATTTTAAATGCTTACTGCCTGGTTATTCTTACATATACATATATATATATATATATATATACACACACACATACACGCGCATATGTGTCTATATATATACGTATGTATGTATTTTTTCCCAGAAATATATCTCACTAGTACTTGAAAAAATTGCTTTTTTTCTTCTAAACAGGAAGACTTTTAAAGAGATTACTTAATGACAGCTGTGCTAGTGATGGAATCTAATATGTTATTAGATATAAAAGGTTTATATTTGTTGTTATATGAAATATTAACACAAAATGAGGGCAGACTTGCATCCTTCACACAGGCACCCAAATGCAACAGTAATTTTAGACCCAGCCTTCTCACTGAATCATGAACAATGACAGCCACTAGATTCTCTATAAGCCTATGAAAAGAACAATTTTCAGTTAATGGTACCACTAAAGCTGCATAAATCAACATACGCAGCATTTCATTAGAGATTTCAGTCCACTATGTCATGGCTTTTGCAGCAAAGCAAGTCCTATAAGCAGCCTTAGTGGTAGTAGAGGGAATTTAGTTTTGTTATTACTTATGTTAAACTGATATAAGTATGGGGGCTATAAGAAGCCTAAAAAAAAATCAGTTATCTGACATATTCTTGAACTTGAAATAGGATAGGTGCCTAAGGAATAGGGCAGATTTTGTGTTTCTCAAAATGTTTAATCTTCTTGCTGTTTTTCTGCTTGCTAATAGAAATGGTAATCCTTTTTCCAGCAATAACCATATATACCTGTGAATTGTTTAGTTTAAGTGACAGCTAAAAAGCGATAATGCCATTTTCTCTCCTGTGTGTAGTAAATATGTTAGAATGATGCCATAATAATTGTACATGAGCTTGTAGAGAAGAAAGAGTCCTAATTTGCCCTGTCAAAGTGGGCAAACAGTTGTCAAATGACACAACATTGCATACCTGGAGTGTGATGTCAGACTGATAATTGCCCAAGCAGAAAAATTTGTTTTTTCTAAAATATCAGCTTTCTAAAAGTGTTGTGTGGAGGGGCCTGTGAAGGAGGGTGCTATAGCTCCTGCTAGACAATCATATTGCTATGGGCTCTGTGTAGAACATGGGAAATCAAAATTAATTATAGAGAGTAATTTGGCAAAAGTTAAACCCCCAGTTTTCAGTTAATGTGATTCACTTTAATGTTTTTTAAGTAAAACACTTCAACTTTTTTGTTTGGTGAGAATATTTTTTATTTACAGAGATGTTTAAATTATAAACCTCTGGGCCCTTCACAATGCTTGGCTTTTGAAATCACAGCAAAACTTGGGTTAACAATGAAGTTTTCTTTTTTTTTTCCTTTTTTTTTTTTCCATTCAGAAATCAAATCTACACATAACCCCCCAAAAGGTGTTTAGGGTGACTGTCCTTGTTTGGGTTATTTTTGGTTGTTGGGGGGTTTTTTGTTTAATTTTTTGGCGGGCTGGGGATTTTCTTTGTTGGGTTTTTATTTGTTTGGGCTCAGTGAAACAAGCAAACAAAGTTGTTTTGCAATGCTGAGCAGAGGGTTGACTCTGTGTTGGTGCTGTCTATACATTAACTCATATCCCACACACCCTAAGTCCGTGGTCCCCAGTCTTGTGGGCCATCAGCTCTTGCTGTGCACAGGCAAAGCACGGCGGGCGTGTGTTGGTAACATTTCTCTGTCACAAAATACACACATGGGTTATGGTTTGGAAGTCAGTGCTCCTGCCCTTGGCCATTGTACTGAGCAGTGTTGTATGGAGGATAGCCTTTCCCTTGATGGCATTCTTTTAAATCTGAAGTCTGCAGCTGCTCTTGATTCAGCCAGGAACAGTCCAGTAATGGTCTCATCTTCATTCCTGCTCTTAGCCCGGAAAAGCACGGTTTGGAAAAGCTCCCAGCAACAAACATGCTGCAGGAGCCCAGGTACCTCAGCCCTTAAAAACCTCTCATCCCTGAGATGTGAGTGGTATGTGGAGTTGCCTGGCCTGTGCTTGGGCTCACAGCACTGCAGGTTGGGAGCTGCAGCGTGGAAGGCAGTGGGAGCACACCAGTGACACCAGAATGGGGGTCCCCGTGCACAGATACATGGGTTCAGCAAGCAGGACTTGCCCTTTGTTGTGGGCTACCAGATTCCTTCCCTCCCTTCCTATCCATTTTCTCTGGATAATGCCCCCCATTGTAAATAGATCAATTGCCAGCATTATGTAACATAAAGAAAGAGAGCTCACTACATCATTTTTTCATAATTATACAAAAATAAAATGAGTGCATAAACAAGACCAGAAAAGAGCTCTGAGTGTTTACAGAAATAAAAATAAATGAGTGTGTTTTTTAAATTAATATTTTCAAATGTTCAGGTTGAATTAATTTGAGAAATATGAATATGTATTGGTAGGGTTAATTCTTTGGGGTTTTGAAAATTCTTACAACCACATAATTAAATGAGTGCCTTTAGAAATACTGATAAAACCCATTGCCATTCAAATATCCATACAAGACAACAGGGGCTGTAAGCTGTAGGCTTTAGAGATTAGTTTGGCCATGGGCCAGTATTTATCACAACATTTCCATCTTAGAAGATAAAATTTAATCATTTTTATTTAAATATAAATCAAAATTAATGCAGGTTTTCAAAAAAGGAGTGTATAAACTAATCACAATATCTTTATTTTAGAGATGCTTGCCTCTATTGTTTCTATTCAAAGGAGCAATTCTGTCTTTGTTGTGCTGCTCTTCCTTCAGCATTTTTTTTCTTCTACAAGGGTGCTAAAAGAAGGAGCGGTTGACCCAAATACAGTCCTATCTCCTAATTTTGCCAAGATCAAAGGCATTTCTAGCGTTTTATGTGCTGCCTATTGGTGAAGTCTATAAAAAACCCAGTGTTTAGGCATGTCTCCACTTCCCAGACACAAACACAGCCAGCCCAGAATTAGTGCTTCGTTCTGTCAGTGCCTTCTCCTCCAGCAGTGCCCACTCCCTACCTGCTCACCCTTGTGGGTGTTGCAAGAGGAGCACGTGCCTCAGGTGCCCTCACCCTGCTTGGTGCAGGGAGTTCTGCTGAACCTGTGCTGAACATGAGTTCTGTAATTCTTTTTTTTGATGTGGAAAATATATTAAATAGACTGGTAGTTTTGAAAAAAAAAAAAAAAATTAGCTGTCTGGCTACTAGGGGATTATGGCCAGCATGCTTGGGAGGCAGCAGGAATTTCTGGAGGATGTGGTTGTATTCATACAGGTAGCTAGAATGGGGGTGCTCCTCTTACATAACAGAAAAATAAATTCTTGGACATTATTTGCAGCAGCTGCCAATCCATATGAAGCTTTCTCAACTGCATATGTATGTTGTACCCATCTGGGGAAGAGCCCATGGTCAGTTTGCTAGTTCTCCACCACCACATTTCAGTTCTCCTGGTGTTACACTGACTTTTACAGTCCTGATATTAGAAATGAACTGTCCTGTCCCTGTTTTGTCTCCTTGGGGTGATGGTATGGCTTTGTAGAGCAAATATATCTTTTTTTTCAGTTGAGCTAGTGAAATGCTGTTTGTTAAAGTGCAGTTAGATCAATTCTGAACAAAGCCTGGTTGTCCTCACCTCTTGCTCCAAATTACAGAGTGCAATGAGGAAGAACATTTTGCAACACAGGAGGGTTGAGGAAACCTCCAACCAGCTTGCTGGGATTGTTCTGGTAGCACTAATTCTGCTAACAAACAACGTGCAGCTCGTGTTGGGATCAGTGGGAGCACTGCCTTAGGATCCCTGCTTACTCCATACCTTCAGATTGAACAAGTGATCACACATGATTTCCTGCACAGTAAGCTTTAAAAGCAGCTTTTTATATCAGGCTTTGATGTGAATGTGTATATGTGTGAAAAATGTTAAGTGGATGCCTAATTATATGTTAATATCTTCTGTAGTGGGGGACCCCTCATGTTGGGTAACAAAAAACCAAAGCTGGTCCTGCAGTATCTGTCTTTCATCAGCTAAAGATGACTGCTAGAAACTTTCTCTGGGAGAAAGAAATAGAACTGTTCTTCTTTCTTAATGGTATTTCTTGTATAAGGAAGGCAAACTGCTTCTGACTTTTAATGGAAAGCAAGTTCAGTGCTATTCAGTGCTCAGCTTCATACTGGAATAGCACACTAACATCCGTAAAATGTGAGCTGCATGTGATTTCTGTAGTCAAAGTTTTCTTCTATAGGTGTCTTCTTACTTGTTTTGCTTCTTCAGGATAATATCCAGGTCATCTAATGGAAAAACATAAATTATTTAGAAAATTGTTAGACTCCTTAATACTGGTACTATATGTATATATTAGATGTATAATGTATATGCATATGTACACTCACATAGTTAGAATCTCAATCACTGTTTATGTATCTCAACACCAGCTGCTTAAATGACTGGATAATTCACACCTTCCACTCTCTCCTGTTTCTTCAGTAAATAGGGCCAAATTCAAAGTGGAACTGAAGGTGGATCTATTCCTTCAGCTTCAATGGATTTCAGTGCTTGTTTAGCAGCAGCTCTTGAATACTAAAAGGTGGTTGCTGAGCTCACGCTTCTTTACCTAAGGCTGTGTCAGTCAGTAGTAGTTGTTCTAACCCGTTAGCGATTCAGAATAAGTGGGGCACTTCATTAGCTCCAGTTAAAACAAAAATGTTTGTTTAAACTAGCAGATCTTAAAGCTGTGTTTCTTTCACACCATTTAGGAGATTTCCCACAAGTTTTCCCCTTGGGGTTATCTTCAAAAACCAACATTTTTTCAGGTGCTCTACAAACTGTGACTAGCTTGCTGTAGCTCCTTCCTCACTCTCAACCCACACAATGTGTGCTCACATCGTGTCCAAAACACCTTTGTTACATGGCATTTATTTCTCAGACTTCCTGGGGGCAGTATCCGACTGTACAAAGTATATTTCACTCACTGTCAAGTGAGGTAGACTTCCAGTTAAATACTGATATAAGTATAAACCAGGAACTCAGAATGGCACTTTGTACATTCTTTTACTGACTTTTGGACATTGTGTTCTTCCTGCTGTTGAACAGAAAGTGACCTTTGTGAAAACAGCAAGCAAGTAGGGTCAGACTAGGAAAGTTTCTTTTTGGTGGTGTTTATCCATGGCATCCTTGTTTGAACTGTACTTGTAGGTACCTCACCTACCACTCACTGGCATATAGCATTCTTTATACATATCAAGACTGGCTTTGTGAAAAAGTTGCCCTTTATGAAACATTTTAATGACCAAATGGTGACTTTGAGGGAGAGCAGAGGACTAAGAAGCTTATCAAGTAAAGCCAAGCAGAAATATTCCATGGAAAGATTGTCTCTTCCCTAGAACAGCTGGTTGGTGGGTAACTGAGAAACTCCTGAAACTTGAGGACTGTTCCTGTTTGAAGGTCCCAGTGTTGCCAGCAGAAGCTCACTGAGGAGAAGGGGCTGTGCACTTACAGGCTGCCTGTAGGTATAAGGACACACAACATTGAGTACAAGACAGAAACAAGGCTTGTGTAGTTGGATGGACATGCCTAGTTCAGGATATGTGGGATAAAACTGGTGATTTGGGTTGTTGGTTTTGTTTTTCCCTGAAAGACTGTCTTCAGCATCCTGAAAACTAAATTCTGGACTACATTCTCTGGTGCCCATTAAAGATTAGTCAAGATGCTTGTGTTTCAACATACTGTAAAATGAGGTGCTCCAGCAAGGCTGGAAATAACTGTTGTTTAAACAGCTCCTCCAGCATCCTGCTGTTTGATTCTTAGATAACAACGTTGTGGGATTTTGAAAAAGCTTTGCCTATCAGTTTAACTGGAGAGTGCTGTTTAAAGGAGCAAATTAGAATCTTAAGCTGCTAAGCATGTGGAAAAATAGAGTTGTATTTTAATACAACCAAGACCTAAGAGTATATGAAAAATCACTGATTCTTCTGTATGTGATTTGCATCACATACAGAAAACTTTGCTGCCTGTTTCATGCCTCATGCTGAACTGAGGCTTCAGTTCAGTGCCTGGTCCTGTTGGGTACATTGGGGGAGTTGTGGCGTCTTGTACATAATTTATTTCTTTTGATCTTGAGGCACTCTTCAAGGGTTTTACTCTTATGCAGTTGCATCTCAACAAACAAATAACATGTAGGCAATGCTTTCACACACACTCCTCGATCAGTTGCTGAAGTTGGTAAAGAGTCAGTACAAATGTTCACAGAATAATCTTGGTTTTTCTTTACTCTTAGAAAACATTGCTGGTTCAAAGGAGCTGCTGGATGGATAGAGAAGGTGTGAGGAAGATTTATATTGTAAACATTCTTTTGATGACAGTTGCTAAATTACTGTTTCTATACCCTGTCAAGATGTGTGTGAAGTCTGTGTGTCTGCATGTCTAAGCACGAATGTGCATTTTGTGGATATGTTCCATGTCTAAGGATGTACTGAAATAGTCAAGTCTGAAATGAAGAATAGGAAATTACTGAGGTTTTTTGTTTCTGATCCTTTGGGGATACACTGTGGTCACATTTAGGTTTTCCTCAGAAGCTTAAGGGGTTTTTTCTTTTTTTTTCTTTTTTTTTCTTTAACGAACAAACACCTCCCACCCCCCTCAAAACCAAACGAAAACAAAAAATTCTTATCTAATCACATGCCTCCAGGAACTGGGCTTTTAAATTAAACCCCAGCTATCTCCAGATTTGTCCTAAGAACACAGTTGCCAGCAACACCAGGTGGTGTTGTAGCAATCAACATTATTATTAAAAAAAAATTGGCCAGAACATACACAGAAATGTACTGAATAGTAATAAAAAAGTGAATAATAGTTTAAATGCTTTTCAGCTGTTCAATAAGGCAAACAGATGTAGTAACACATACTTGAGAGCATGCCATGTACTTTAATCAGAGAAGTTTAGAGTATCATTTCATCATGGACAAAGAGACAGAATAATAGGTTTATTTCAAAAGGCAAAATTTTAAGGAGGAGGGCCAGAACTTCCGTGAATTTTGTATGAGACCAAGTCCTGGGAGCTACCCTACACTTGACTGGAGAAGACCTACTGCACCAAGGTAAGCAGTTTCATAAAACAAAGAGTCATGAGATGCAGTCAAATAGAATATATTTTAGAAGCTGCCAACTGTTAAAGGCACATAGTGCTGGAGTGTTTGTGCAAGCAAGAATGCAAATGTTAATGAAAGATGAGATATGTAATAGAGAGTGCTTTGTAAATTTTCATATGGCATCAAAACCTGTGAGGCAACCTGGCTGAAATGTAGCAAGCACAGCTTGGAACTGCTGCAGAGGCTGAAGTTTTGGTGTGAGAAATCATAACTGACAGTTTCAGTCAAATGGGAATGCAAAAAAATCAAAAAGCACCTAAATCCTTGTGTTTAGACATAGGGGCTGCCTACTAGTTTTGGTAGAGAAATAAAAATCGGGGAAAGGATTTACTGGAATCACAATAATTGTACAGATAGATATCAAGTAAATAAATACAAGAAAATATCTTCTTGCTTGTGTTAATATTACATAGTTATTGTTATCAGTAGCAGCCTTTCCAGCATTGTTTCAGAGGCCTGGGCTCCCGAGTGGGAGCAGTCTGTGGCACTGCACAGAAAGAATTCTGTCTGGAAGAGTGGTTGGGTCAGAGCTCTCTCAGGTCCCTTCTGCATTTTGCTTGTCACTGTGTATCTCACCCTCACTGGCTTTTTGTTTTCATCCGCTGTTCTTCCTTGGTCAGTCCCACAATCCCTGAGCCTGCCCTGTGTCCCTCTCTCCTTCCTCTGTGTACTCCTCTGAGATGGTGTCTGTCACCTGGCTTTGCTGTTTCTGATTTGGTGACTTCCTGGCCGTGTTTCAAGGGCAGAATCCCCCAGGCTCTCTCCCTCCATGGCTAGTGTGAGGCTGGTGAGGTTACCAACCCTTGTTATTGCTTCCCTATCTTCTCCCAGTAGTGGGAAGGGATAAGGACAGCTGTGAATAGGCTCCCAAGAGGCTAAAGCCTCTAATGGTACTGCAGGACTGCACAGCAAACTAGAATTCATGGTGTACCCAGTGTGTATAAGACTTTAAATCACCCGATGAATCTTCAGAGTTGTTTGTGGCTGCTTGATTTCCCTTTTCTTCTCAGAGCAATGTGGTGCTGTATGTTCTGGGATCAGGAGCAAATAGTTGTGGCAAAAGAACAAACAGCTTGAACTCAGTGGAGTAATTTGGGATAGGTTGATAGCCTGCTTGTAATGAGAATAATTGAGTCTGTCCCTACCTGACAGCAGAAATGCAATTGCTGACAAAGGTATTTTCAACCACACACTTAAGAGTTCATTCTAGGTGTTTGCTCACCCAGATGTGCAGTATCTGTAGCAGTGAAGTCCTCTGCACCCTAACCCCATACAGAATTTTCAGAAAATACAGAAGACAGTAACATAGTTTTAATAATAAGTTTTTTATATGTAGTTGCCTAGAAAAGCCATGTATGTCCTATGCCAGTTAAATATATATCCAGGAAATGCTCCTATAATGCAAGAGAAAACATACTCAGACTTAATACCAATAAACCACAGATGCTGCCTTTTAACCACCATTATCATCTTTCCCTGGAAAGGGGTGAGTTCAGGCTGAAGCATCAGCACTGATTTTCTGCCCTGACTTTAAATTTCCATACATTTTGAATTTGTCATACATTTAGCATTACTTCAATGCGTTTCTTGTGTGTGGTTGAATACAAAGAGCAGGAGGTCATGAGAGGCATCACCTTGTTTTATCCAGAGGTCAAAGCTAAGAGAGTGTCAGTTTCCATTTTAGGCTTTTGTGGCATAGTTGACATTATATATACTCTTAGGTATGCAATGCAAATCACATTCCTGCAAGCTAATTATAGGATAAATGTAGCCACTTAACTAGGCAGCAGGCATGTCATCTCAGCATGGAGCTATCATCTTATGTACATTTGCTGTCTGCTGTATAATTAACAGGATAAAAATATTACTGCCAGATACCATAAAAAAAATTAACACTATCTTAATTGTCTTTTCAGCTCAGGTATAGCCTTCTACCATTTCAAAAAAGACCTTCCCTAATACACTAGAATTTTAAACTTCATTTACTGAAGATGCCGTTAATCCCTTTTCACACTTTGATCTGCCATTGTGATACCTTTGGACTTTGACTTCTCTGTTTTGCTTTTGAACTCTCCTTAAAAACTATTACTGAGATTTAGTGGCTTAAAATTTGAGGTTGCTCAGGACTCTGTGTTTGATTTTTAAAAACTTAGTGACAGTGCATTTGGGTTTCACCATAACAGAGATGTATGCAGCCTGCAATAAGCTTTTGTGTAGGGTGCCTTGCTTCCAAGCTTTGGACATCATTCTTGTTTAATCCAAATTTTCTGGGTTTCTAATCTCTCATTTTTAATGCGTATCCTATAGCATTCATTGCTGTCTTGTACTGAATGAAATTTTTGCAAGTTTAATCCTAATTCTTACTACAATATGCTTTCATCAGTATTTATGTAATATTTTGATGAAAAGTGGCTGATTCCTCCTCCTCCTTGTGAAATTGCTGTAATCTCCCCGTGATCTGAATACCACATCACTGCTGATGTCATCTGCAGTTTGTAACTCCCATTTTGTGAAACTGCATTGGGCATCCTGAGACTCTGAATGCTGCTTTTGCCACTTGAAATTATTCATATGATAGCTCATATTCAGAAAATACTTAAGAATACATGTTTATTTTCAGGTCTTTTTGGGAATAATTAAAGCTGAAAACGTCCGTTAATTTAACAAATTGCCCTGGAATTCTTTACCACAGCAGTTTGCAAATTGCTCCTGTGCTACCGACACAGACACACCTGTTCTACAGACACATGTAAACATGTAAAACCTGGTAACTGGAGAAAAAATTGAGATAAACATGGCACCATTTAATCTGGCAAGGCTCTCTCAGTAATTTCTGTTGCAGTAGGTCTGTAGGAACCTTGGGTAGTTCTTGCATATTTACTTAAATGTTGACATCAGTAATGACACACATGGCTAACAGATTTTCCACATGTTTTCCTCCCTGGATGACATCTTCCTACTCCATCAGGACTCAAAGTCTGATTGTGGAGGCTGTTGATTGATAGCTTAGAGCACATGAGGTTTGGGGAAAACACAAGAATGACAGTTTATATAAATATCCTAATATGACACTTTTTTCTAGGTTTACCCTAACTTTTATTTTTCTCTGACCTAGAAAAGATTTTTAGGTGTACAAAAACTCACAGATACTTTAGAAACACGGTTGACTCACTCAGACATCTTGTTAGCATTTTGTACTTAATTGCTTCTTTCTCTGCTTACCCGTGGGGAATTGTACATGCCAAGATGGAGCTCTACTAGATCTAATAGGAGAAAAAAACAAAAGGAAATAATGACTAGTCTTCCAAATCATCCTAAGTGGTCCAGGAGATGAGACGGAGTGCTTTTTCCTGGCAGCAAAACCCCAAAACACGTAAGTGGCTCTTCCAGTGTCTCTTAGATTTTCAGATTAGGAATGGTATTTTTATTACACTCCATCTTTCTTCATAAAGAGCCCATTTTAAATGCTGTATAAGCTACTTGTGGAAAAAGTAGCTACTATCTGTAGAAGTTGCTTTAAAAGGAATATTGTTACTCCTGAAAGCATTGCTGCTTTGTGTAAGCCTCTGGAAAAAGACAGATAGCTTCATGACAGCCTCTTTTTTCTATGAAGACCAAAGGGCAGCCTAATATTATATGTACGGATGCAGCTTTAATAGCAAATTGCCAAAAAGGTTCTTTAGAAAATAAGAGACCTTCAAGAAGATGTTTTCATATTTACATATAAATCCACAGAGGGATATATGAATATGCCATGCTGATACCTGTCTTGCTAAAGCTATGGAAGGGAGTAATAGTATTTTTTTCATGCTGAGCTACTCGCACACAGAAGTGATTAGTGAATTTCCAGATATATGGAGGCTCAAAATGATCATATTTTAAGGGATATTTTTCCCAGGACCAAAGGGAAGTGCCAGTCTTGGCTCTCCATCTCCTACAAATGTAGCTATTTTCCATAAAGGATTATGTACTGGAATTTTTGCCCTGTATTCCAGACAGAAAGCAAGTGATTTCCTTTCATCAATAGAACTGAAACATAACACAAATTTGGAGTTTTAATATTTTATACTTGCATGTCCTAAAATGATAATAATAATAAAAAATTCAAACAACTATATTCCTTTATGTAGCCCTTTCAACACCCCTGTCTACAAAATTTTCTGCTGATTTTGGTGATAGTGCCAAAACTAATCTCTGGAGACAAAAATTAATAATTCTGTACCTGACCAACTGAATACTCAGACTAGAGTCCTTTTAAAAAGCAGGACAGTGTCAAGAGTGTTTCTCCATACCATTTACAGTCACTCTGCCTCCTGACTTTTGTGCTGCCAAATTGAAGGATTCAGTTCCAACATTTCCAGGGCTCTCAGACCAGGGCTGTCATGGCATTCCCTCACTTCAGGCACATTCTTCCTCTTTAATTTCACTGAATACATTAGAGGGTTTTTAAAGGACAGAGCAACGTTAATCCTAATAGCCTTAGGTCTGAGACTCCATGCTGTTGGCTGATAAAACCAGCTTGTCTCCTTCCACACCCAGAACATTTATTCACTTTACTGGCTTTATCTTCCCCGACATCCTCGGTGATTTATCCTTTTAATCTCTCCAAATCAGTTATAGCTACTATTCTTTTAACTATGGCTAAGTGTTGGAAAATTCTTTTTGAATTGATGCAGTTCTAGAAAGGTTTTTCCAATCAGTTGTGTGATGTCTTGTTCTCAGGATTAAAAAATGACCTTGCCTGGAGCATGTTAGAAGATTAAACCACAGCTCTTGGTGCTCCAGGGAGCTAACAGTGGTGTCCAGCTCCTCATTCAACAGTTCTGAGGAGAGTTCCTCAGTTCAACCCACAGGTCTGTGGAGCAATCCTTTCCTTGGCTGGGCTTGCATGGCAAAGAAGGAGGAAAGTAACTGTGCTGCTCTGAGTACTCTCAGCTTTCAGCAGCAGAGGCCACTCACTGGGGTTTGTGCAGGTGTTTTTGATGACATGGTCTCTGACTGACTCTGCCTTGACAAGGATCAGCCCAAGTCCCTGGGGAGTTGGGATTCGTTTGCTTGGGCTTCTGTCTTCCAGAGGCTTGTAGTGACATCTGAATATATTTTCTTAATTCATAGACAATATTTCCAGTTTACAGGCACAAGTTCCCTTGGTGTAGCTTGTAGGTGTTCTGAAACCACTTGGAGGAGCCTGTAAATTGAAGAAAATTAAAGGGAGCTCTGCCCAGAGGTGCACTTTGGTTTGGTCCCCCAGAACTTTTACAGACATTCTCATTGTTCTGGACATCAGGGATGCCCAGACATGAGCTTAGAGATTTCTGTTTTATTCCTCTGTGGTTGAACAGGCAGAACTATATGATGAAACAACAAATTATGCAAAAGCTAAGCGTACCTTTCTTTCAGGAGGTGTATAGTCCATTTACACCACCTTTCAGGAGGTGCATAGTCAGCTGTTTTTACTGCTTGGTCTTGTAATCCAGGCTTCTCCCTGTGTTGTTATAAGAGATGGGTCTTGATTTAGTTGCAGCAATACTTGAATAGCAGTATTATTGTGATAATAAATGCATTTTCAGTACCTCTTTGGCTAATTTTACACAATCTGAAATGGTCACTTACATTTTCAAATCTATCTTGTATATCTTTGTAAAGGAGGCTAGATGGGCTTAATCCAGCTCTGGTGACCCCAAAAGGAGTGACAAGCTCTGCTTTATTAGTCGTGACTACGAGCATGGTTCTTTCTTATCATGACTTCTAACTGTCTGGAACAATGAAGATTTACAGAAATACATGATCTGCTAATCCTCTATGTTTAAAGAACTAGCACAGGGATTATGTGGTCATTCTCTTACTGTCATGACCAGGTATCATGGTGGGGGTTATGACAGTTGATTTTGGAACATCTTTGGAAACACTGGAAGCTGTTTTAATAGTACCTTAGTTGTGAATTAAGCTGTCATCACTCAGTGATCACTCCTGTCTTATGGCTATTTTCCAGACAGTCTGGTCTGCCTGTAGATAAGAATGCTCAGCTCTTCATTTTGATGAGGGCTGTGTGTTAGAAACTGCGATCGGAATTAGTAGGGAAATGGTAACGGGGTGGTTTGAGAACAGAGAATTGTAAAACTCTCTTGATATTTCAAAAGAAGGTCACATGTTGATATTTTTCCCTAAATGTTTTGTTGCTTTGGCTATACTGATTTAATAAGTCCCTTCTTCCTCAGGTGCTTTCTAGACACTTATGTAATGTGGGGAGCAGACATTTTCAGTATATGTTGTTCTAAATGCGCACCACTGAATAAACATATAAGATTCTGTGATAATTTAAGAAGAAAGAAGGTAATGGCTGCCAAAATACAGCTTTCTGGAATCAGATTAGGCTTTTTGGTTCAGTTTTTTTTAGGTAACCTCAGTGCTTTGATGTCAGCTGTACAAGAACTGATAGCCTCACTTGAAATTGTGTTTCGTCACGACCATTTCCTTCTGTCTGACATTCACATTGCAGATACCGTCTCAATTCTTAGTATTTCTTCTAGCAGTAGAACTGCAAACCACTCTGTGAGTAGGTATTAACTCTAAATTGTTGGACTTTGTATCTCTTGGCAAGCCTTTGAAGCATAATGTGGTTAGAAATGAAACATGCTGGTACCAAATGTTACTCATGTCTTTTAAGGTTATTAATATGTTGAGTCCACAAGGACACAGAGGACATGGGAACATGCAGGTCGAGGTTGAAACAAGGGAAGATCTAAAAGACTGAAAAATAACTAAGTAGTCATAAGAGTTTCTTGTACATGTCGGGGTGTATAGAGGTGAGGTTGAGGCTGTGACATCTTCATTAGCATTGGTGATGAGGTGGCACAACTCAGTCTCCATTACAGAATCAGGACAGTCCAGATAGGTGGGTGACCTGTGACCTGCTGAGGTTTATGGGTCCATTCCCATTAAGGGTGTTGCAGGTTAAAAATGTCAAGTGTTGGGATCTACTTTGTTCCTCACTTATGGCAGTGGTGATGACAGAGACGTGTTCCTCAGCTCAGCCAACCTAAAAGGGGATCCATGACAAGCTGCATGGTTTTTAGTGCATGCAGCAACTACATGGACTAATTTCCAGCCTAGAAGGCTGCCTCAAATGGTATTACTGAGCACTTTTTTGGAGTAGATAGAGAAATGGACACCACTGGTGTGCTTTAATCTCAGACATGGCTTCTTCTTCTCACTTCAGAAAGCATAAAATTGAAATGAGTTCTCAGCCCCAATTTAACTTAAGCCTTACATGAAAATCAGTAAAAAGTAGGGAAAACTTGCTTAGTTAGTGAAAACTGGATGGGTTTTGGTTTTTTGTTTTGCTGTGTTAGTTTTTGTTCTGTTGTTTTGTGTTTGGGTGTCTTTTTAATCATGTTAAAATGCAGCAAACTGGTTGCAGCAGTATTTTTGCAAAATACCAAGGCCAGTTGGAGTATGTGGAAGGGGAATTGATTTCCTCTGGCAGAAAGTTATTTTGTTTTTTGTTCAGATACACAAAATAATTGCCATTTATGTTTTGATTCATTGTTGATTCCTAGATATTCACTCTGGAGTAGTTCTGATTTGCTCCTTTATAAATGTTAGAAGAGTGGGTAATTAAATGTTATTTTGTGACCTTTATGTGCCTTAAGGAAAAAGATTTGATTATCTTATCTCATGTCACTTTTGGGCCTTCATAGCCATCTAACTAGAATAATAACCTGCAACTTGGTGCACTGGATCAGTGCCTGCTCCATTAAATGGAAGGCCTGGCTAAAGATGCACCGTGAAACCAAATTCTCAGAGTAGTGCTGTATCATGTATATATTATGTTCATTTCCATACAGATCTCCTGTTCACATTTTGTTCATTGTTGTGAATAATAGCATGAAAGTGCTTATATATCCAATGAACTCTTTCTGTCTCCTTCAGTACCAATTTTGAACTAGAAGTTGTTTCTAAATTCATGTTTAATTACTGTAATTTATAACAAGCTACTTGCTCCTTCAAAGTTGAATTCTAAAAATGCAAATTCTTCACCTACACATTTTAGCAAGGACTTATGATAGATTTTTCTCTTAACAGATGAGCCTAAGAAACACCTTTGTTTCTGTTGTATCAAGGATGCTTATTCTCAAATTCTTCTTGTTGCTTTTTTGGGAAATTGCTGTCAAAAATTAACTTCTGCTAATTGTAGCAACTCTAAATCACAGAAACTGAATGCATGTTTCCTATATATTGCCAAAACATGCCTCATGCATAACAAAGATAAGTCAGTGCAAAAAATACATAATGCATGTCTTTCCCATATAGAAGGTGACAGGCTTTCACTAAGAAAATCTTGCCTTGGGTGAATTAGACATTTTTAATTATACACAATAGGCTTCAAATACTAACATCAATTTATTTGTAGGAAAGGCACGATTCTCAAGTGTACAAAAGCCAGCTTACACGCTTTGTTCTTTTCATCTATTTGTTTGCAAAAGATGTATCAGATTGAGTTGAACTTGGCATCTGCTTATATGTGCTTTTTCTGGGGTTATGCATATGTTTTCAGGTGATGTGAATCAGGTTGTGGATTTATAGAGCAAAGCAGTTGGAGCTGTAGACACCAAGTCCATGCTGTATGTTTCTGTGGGTTCTTGCTTGTCTCATGGACTGAGTGCCCGTGGGCTGGAGTGCATTAGGTGTGGTGCTGTGAGGAATCTTCTGGTTTAATTTCATCCAAAGGGGGTCTGTCTCACACAACTCTGTGATGTGATCCTGCACACAGATTGTGGGTCAGATCCTAAAGCATACTGGTGATTTGAGAAGTTTGTACCCATGGAGTACATGCATAAAATTTCCTGAGGGTACTAAAATCTTTCATCGTGTGTTGCTGGTGACATTTTTGAAAAGGAAATGTGGCTTTTATTTCTGTGTGTGAAAGAGCCTGTGACATCATCTGCTGGCGAGATGGAGTGTAACCATTAGGATATTGGTGGAGCTTGCTGAGGGAACTGCTTTAAGAACAGTTTCCTACTATTCACATAAGTGTTGGCCTCTTCCAGTGATATCACCTCTACTACTCACCTTCTGTGTCACCTCAGCTTCAGTATCAAGTATTCTCCAGCACACGGTCAGAACAGGTGATTTTAGGGTTAATACCCTCAGAAGACAAACATCAAAATAGTTGTGGAGCTAAGGCTGTTATATATAAGGAGTCAGATATGACAGATCTTCAGGTAATTTATGCTAATGTCTATGCATTACCCATAGCAAAGCTATGAGGATTTACTTCAGCTGGAGACTTGGCCCACACATCCAAGCTACTCTTGAATAATGTGGCACTGATAACCAGGGTTTATATAACTATTTTCACATGCATGAGATAGACTTTTAACTCAAATGCTTGTGAAAAGTGGGCTGCCAGCGCACTGTTCTGCACAACTGGGGCTGATTCCTGCGAGCACCACCGGTGAGCCAGGCAGTGCCCCCCTCTGCCCTGACTGTACCTGCACAGAGCTCGAGGTGTGAAACTGGGGCTCAGATCTCCTGACACGCTCTGTGTTTGGTGTACATTAGCTGTGGTTCAAGCTCTGTTTCTTCACTAATGTGAGGTCAGACACTTGCTCAATATGACTTTGAGAAACTTTTCTTATATGTAATGACTAAGGCTTGGTGGTAGTTCTGCTTACAGAGTTCTTTAATTTAGTCTACAGGTATTACTGTAATTTTTTAAAAAGTAATCTATGAGGATGGGGACATGATCAAGTTAATCTATTACTTCTGCTACTTGCTAGAAAAATTATATCCTTCTAATGAGTACAGAATTTGTGCAAGCCTCTCCTAAAACAAGCTCTGTGTGTGTCGAGGCTTGAATATTTAAAAGGTTTTGCCCAACCAGCGCTGCTGAGCAGTTTTTGGTTTATCAGTGTGGTGACTTTGTTAGTGAGGGATGTGGGATAGAATTTTTCTCTGAGGGTGATACAGAAAGCTGTGCCAGATTTTGGGTTTATCAAAGAAAATTATATTTCTTTAAGTACAGCATAGGAGAGCCTGGTCTTAAAAGTTCATACCTCCAGTTATTCCAAGATGGAACACTGATACAGGGATTAACATAGCATTTAGACTTCAAGTATTTGCAACACAAGCAATTTCTGTCAAAATGCAGATTTAAATCTGCAAATCTGTCATCTCACTTCTGTGATGTAATCAAGACTTTAATTTTCAAATTTTTGTCATCTTAGTTAAATATATGTGCTCATTTTTTTTTTCCCTAGTCTTGAAATCCTGAAGGTTGTGGGCTTGTAGGTTTCTTTTCCAGATTTTCACACTCTTATTTCTTCTCATTAATGACTAGAAGCTTGATCGCATTTTCTAACATATTCTCTTAATTGAAGTAAATCTTAAGTAATTAATGGAATAGAGATGTTGGCTTGGCCCAAGAGTTTGGCAAACAATCCCCATTACCAGGACTTCTTTACACTTACAGCAATTTAAAAAAAAGTTTTGTAACTTGTTGTTAAATGACACCACATAAAGTGATTTTGTCTCTGAGAGTACTGTACCATGGCACATCAAAAGTTAAAAAGGACTGCCATCTAAGTACATGTTCCATTTAAGTAACCTTTTGTGGATAATTTGCAGATACTTCACTGCATTCTCATTTTGTTTCCCTTCCGAATTAGGGATGTTCAATGAAATTAAGAGAAGACACAATTAACTTTTTTTATCATGTTCAGTCTTGAAATTGCAGGTAATGATGACAGTGATGTCTGACTGACAGGTATTCAGAGTATGCACCCTCTGCTTGGTCTTCTCTAGTCACTTCCTTTTGCTGCAGTGCAAGTATGTTAAATTATGGAAAAATCTATGACCTGTAGCTTTTAAGTCTTACATTTTGTTCTAGAAGAATATATCTAAGGTTAAAATTTCTTTACAGCTGCCAGTATTTTTTAAATTGTTTCTCTTTCTGTTTGACATGGTTTCCCAGTGACTTGCTTGGGTCTTGAGGTAGAATAGATTCAGATTAAGGTTGGATTTGTTCTAATAAAATGTGCAGAAACATAATTTGTGACAGTCTCTGTCTTAAAGATTTATCAGCCCCATTAACTGCTTATGCTCACTGACACAACCATCTCAAGCAGTTAAGGGGTTGCTTGTGAGGTTGGAAGGACTCTGGGTTACTACATTTGCCTTCCCTTATCATCATCCAACCTTCCTGTGCTTAAAGGTTGCGAGCACAGAGTAAGTTGAAACGCCTGAGAGTCAGGCCTCAGCCATGGCTTTAAGCTAATCCACTGCCGTGGATCTGGGATCTGTCTTACCATACAGCAGTCTATAACATTCCTGCCTATCTTTCAGCAGCTTGGTATGAAAGGATATAAATTTCGGTGCTGCTACTACTGAAACATAAGAAATCCTTAAAAATCCTGTGGCCACATTCCTTTTTCTAGCTACTGCTTTTCTAGGGAGATGCTTGTGCCCTTGATATATGTCCTTTCTCTCTCTTTTCTCTCTCTCTCTTCTCCTTTCTCTTCTCCTCTCCCCTTCTTTTCTCCTTCATCTCTCTTTTCTCTTTCTTTCTTTGTGATATACATGGAAGATGCTTAAAGGGCATCTGTTACTTTTCTTGTAACGTACACAAAAGAACTGCATGGCAGCTTGCCTGAAACAAGAAGAAAATAGGAATGTAAAGAAAATTTGAGATTGAAGATTGAGAGAGAGGAGTGTATATTTGTGCTAATAATGATAAGACCATCCAGAAGGGGGGAAAAAAGTGGTTTATGAGTGTCAGTAGTTCTAAAAAAATGGATTCCTCTCGTCCCAGTCCCAATCTGCTGACTACAGAAGTTTGCTTCAGATAAGAACTTCCTTTTCAAGGCCACCATCGCCACATCTGCAAGGATCCCTCAGAAGTTTTGCATGGTAAGGTCTTATTTCATTCTGAAATCTGCTGACATGCATAGGAAAAATGGCACCAGCATCAATGAGTTTTGAATGAGACCCTTATAGCATCAGTCTCTAAAAATGTGACAAGATGTACCAAGGGACCCTCTAGTATGTTTTATTCTCTTAGCCATGACTTTATAGCATGAAAATGAATGGTTTTCCACTGGACTGCAAGATGGGTTTGTCTCTGAGAGGTTAGTTCTATAATTTCATGACTATTTTATCTAAAAATATTTGCAAATAGGAATCATCTAAATCCTGAAGATGCTTCCTGTGTACCCTACAGAAAATCAATGATGAGAAATTAAAGCAGCCTGTGAGATTACCTATCATCTTCTGTATAAAACTGTGTTGGTGCTTGTGTCTGACATGAGAGGAACAGGCCCACACAAAACAGTACTTTGAGATAAGCCACCTGCATTACAGAGGTTTGATGTTTAACACATAGACCATAACTTCAGACTTTTTCGCTATTAGATGGCATCATTCCTCATTCATCAGTACTCTTAATGCAGTTGACAATAGCCAGGCATGTAATTAATTTACACTTAAATTTTAATTGTCACTTGCATTTTATTTGGTCCTCCTAATAACCAAGTCATGTCATTTTGCCATGCAAAAAATAAGCTTTGATGAGAATAGAAGACTGCAATTATGGGAATGCATATGGATAGAACTGTACTGCTGGTGGTCTCACTGTATGGTCTGTTGGAGTCAATCTCAAAAGTCCAATTAGATCAAGCTTACACAAGTTTCCAACAACACTTCTACTGACTGACAAACAAGCCACACCCTCTCAATCAGACTACAAGTCAATGCAATTGTGAGTTTTCATGGACTGTCTTTCTAAATTAAATGAATATTTTGTAAGCTGGGCTCAAATGGACCAAATGACAGCATTTGAAATTTCCACCATTTTAATTTCACCCATTTTCCTGACTGAATTTTTGCACTGTTCCTGTTGATAGGTTCTGTTTGTGATTAGATTTTTAGTGAGTGATGGATGCACCAAGCAGATGTAGAAGTGTGTTCTGGGATGTTAACTGGCATTAAAACTGCTTTGAACACTTTCACATAAAATTTATTTTTGTTTTTAATTAAAGCATTGTTAATAAGTAATACAATAATATATCATATAATAATATATTCTATAGTATATGCTATAATATTAAAAGGGAAAATATTTTAATGTTAATAGCTTTAATTTTAATATTAGTCAGTAAAAACTTCTGTGAGCAGTACAGGCAGAATATCTGAATATCTCTAAAGACAGATGATGAAAAATGTTTAGCAAAAAGAACCTCAGAAACTTGAAATTTTTCTAAGTGCATCCATTTTACAAGAAAAAATTAGAAATTGCTGTAGAGCTTTTCTGTGCAGGGTCACAAGATGGGAGTCCTATATGGGGGTGTTTCATATGGCCAAAAAGTTGGCATTAAAGTGAGTCTTTCCTGTATATTTAAACTTGTTTTTCATGCCAAATATTAGAAATTAAACAGAATTTTAAGGGGAGTTGTCTCTTCAGTCTGAAACAGACTATGTTTTGCTTTTCAGGGAAGGAAATGAAACTTGTGTTGTTTTTGTGAAATAAGCACACTGAATTCCTCAAACAAGTTTTCTCTTTCACTGCCTCCCCACAAGTCCATTGTAAGTGATAAAGGAAATTAAAATATATTTCTGTATAGATTTTTATTTTTCCTTGGATTATGAATCATTCAAGTTAAGGTAAAATCTTCATTTAGTGACAAGAACAGGGCTCCTATATATTTTTTCAGTCGTATATCATGTTAATATTCTTTTATGGGGGGGGGGGGGGAACTTTTCCAGCTCATAGTTCAGTTCCTTTTTTTTTTTTCCCTATTCTCTGTGTATCAGGGGAATAGCAGATTTCAAACTTACTTGTGTATCACTTTCTGGTCATCTCTGCTGCTATGTTTGTTCAATCCTTTGGTAGCCTATGCATACTCTTAAAATACTTCCTTTTCCATATAATTCTCTACATTTATTTCCATCTTACTCTTTATCTAGCCCAAAGCATCCATCCTACTGCACCCCTTCTCTCTGCTTGACTGTGCCTTGCCATTGTACCAGTAGTGGTCTGTATCTGACATTTGCAGATTGCAGTTTATCCTTCCTTTTAAAGATAGCTGCTTGGCAGAGACTACAAAGAGCTCCCCAGGTGTTCTAGGTTCACTGTGGAAAATGGTTTCACACGGTTGTTGTAGATTCCCATGATGTTGAAACAGTTGAGGGAATGAATAGGAAACCGAGTCTTTCATGGCCGATGCAGCTTCCAGAGCTGCTCTTGCCGCTCTGTCCCGCCACGCCTGGTGACACGAGATCACTTGCTCAGTGAGTTCGGGGTGATTTATTGTTTTAGACACACCATCCTGCTTCCTTCTGCAGGGCTTTTGAGTAGAAACTTGGGCTTAACCCATGTTAGACACAGAATGGGAATGGTTTTAGTGCATGACCACTGTACTAGGACTGGACAAGCATTCCCAGTGTAATGTGTGGATACTACAGCCTTCTGTAAACCATCCCATCAGGTCTGGTTTATGTGCAAATCACAAGCTTTACTTTTGCAAATGGTTCCAATTTTTGTGCAAGTGATCAAAGGGTTGCAGCACAACAGGATCACTTATTCCAGAGATGTGTCTGGATCAAAGGTTAACATTTTTTGCATGGAATATTCATTTTTAGCTTTGGTTGAACACTGTACTGTTCAGCTGGGAGCAGTGGTCAGAGTTATCATTTTAGAAATGAACAAGCAGAGAATGGCTTAGCAAGGCCAAGTGGAAATGGTGGTGAAACCAAACGGGACAGAAAGGCAGCTGGTTCAAAGAGATGATGCAGTAAATGTATGTCAGACACACAGAAATTTTGCTAATTGGAAGAAGGGAAGAGCGTCTCTGTCCAAGTCACACAAGCCATAAGGCCAGAACTTTGCACAACCCAGAGCATGGCTCATGCAGACCTATGGAGGCCGTGCTTGTGTTTCACCTGGGCAGAGCCTTGCCCCTCCATCAACCCTGCTATGTGAGCTCACTGAGGTGAGCAAGTGCTGGCTGGAGTGGGCAGGCAGCTTCCCTGGGCAGCTGGAGCAGTGGCCACTGCCTGCCTGGCCATATGGCAGCTCTTGCTGAGCACTGTCCCCCCGTACCCTTTAGAAGCTCTGTCTCAAAACTGGAAAACCTTTCTGGCCTCGTCGGGTGGAACACACAGATTTTTGCCCAAGCACTCACTTGGTGGCCTTTCTTTGAGGGATCTAGGGTTCCCCACTTATATCTCAAGTGACTTGTTTGAATAAATGGTTTGAATGTGGAGATTAAAATAAAAAATGTGACAGTTTAGTGAACTGCACCACACCACTTAATTTTCTTTTTTTGTCTGCTCATAGTGTTTAGCCCTGGAGAGCACATTGCTGCACCATGCAGAGTTATTAGCTTACACTGCACTAATTTCTAGTTTGACTTCATAGGGGTTTTTTTACATTAGATGGTATCCTTATGTGCTACAGAAAAAGCAGTATCTGCTTCTTTTCCCAAGCATGTCCTGATGTTGTTGCTGGGCAATCATTAGCTGAAATTTCATTTGCAAATAAATAAATAAACAAAACCAACTTCTCATTAATAAGAAATTGGTAGATGTGCAAGTCTGTTCTTTTAAACCCTCATAACTCAGCCAAATAAAAACAGATTTTCACCAGACTACCAAAAGGCACATGTCCAACCTAGAAAGTGCATTTAATAACTTCCCCCCTTCTGCTGCCTTTTTTTTCACACTGACATTAATCTCCTGTGCACATTTGGAATTTGGGATGGAGTCATTTTCTAGCTGCAGTGCTTCCAATTTTAAATATTCTGTTTCCTTTCAGTTTTTCCAAGCAATTCAAAGATTAGTAACACTGTAAAACATCTAAAAGCATGCTGGAAGTTTCCTGCTGCTTCAAGTGTTGTGTTATGTTATCTTTGGAATAATTTTAAGGTCCCACTGGTGTAGTATAACAAGTTATTATGTCATGGATCTTATTAGTATGCCTATGGGAAACATTAATTCACACTGACATCATACTACGTTTTTCAATAAATCAGGGGATTTTTTTTTTTAAGAAGTAGTATTGGGTTTTTTTAATGAAAAAAGAGTGATCAGATTATTTTTCATCTGTGTTGGGACATGATCTGAATAGCTTGGAGGATGTGCGTCATTATCTCAGCAATGACCTCTGCATTGTTGCAGGGAATGGAAAGAGCAGGGTTTTGGGTGGTTTGAAATCTTTATTTTTCTAGCATATAGATGTTATTATAAAAGACTTTCTACTCTGCGATTAGCACAGCAGGCTTAAATTGCCTGGGCTCTGGTCATTATTATTTCTGTAATCCCAAAAGTTTATGGTATTATTCAGGATCTAAAAAATGACAAAGTAGGCTTAAATTTGGTAAGGATTTAATGTGTGATGCATTTCTTTTGGAGCTGAAAAGTCTGTTTTTGTTGACACAGAGAGCTGAAAAATGACCACAGAACACAAAGGTCCCGAAGCGTTGCCAGGGAAAATGTATAAAAAGGAAAATGCCCTTACTGTGCTGTCTGTATGCAATTGATTTTATTCCTGTTTCCCAGATATACTGTTACTTAGAAAAACAAAAACAAACTATTTAAGCTGTTGATTTGCCCGTGGATCATGAATTAAACTAAGAATTGAATATAACTTCTATAGGATAGTTAAATTACTATTATTCTATTGAGGCAGCTGCATTTTACAGGCACTAATTGACTACCCAGATACATAACTGCAATTGCAGTTGTGTAGTTGGAGAGCAAGAGGCAGAGCTTTTCTTATGGGTACCACACAGGCTTCTGCAATTGCAGAATGACCAGGGCTCACTCCCCCTTGGGCTCAGTTTGCCTGTGAGAATACAGGCAGTTTTGCTGCTGTCAGCGCATCACAGGGGAGGAGGCATGCTGGAAATTCGGGCCTCCACACCAGGGGTATTTCAGATGGAATAAATTCACTGTAGAGGAATGCTTTGTGTGTGGGATATAATTCTTGGTAAGGGCTGCTTGCCACAGATCATGAAAGCTCTCAGTGTTTCTAAATATAAGGCCAGTTGTGATAAGTGTGAGCATGTTCCATGAATAATGCTGATCCATGCTTTAAAAAATACTTTATAGGAAAGGTTTTTGACATATCAGCCTTTCAATGTGGCAGGGCCAGGGGCGTTCCTTCAGATTAAACAGCATACTAGAGGGGTTAAAAGGCTGCAGTTTGGATTTCAGGGCTCTTGGACCAGGTGGCTGGATGCGTGGCTCGTGTGAGATTGTCTGTTTGCAGTCAACGGGATAGACACACTTAGAAATTTAGCTAATAGTATGGAAATCAAATTAATGAAGTTAGACAGGCAAGATATACCCATGATATTAACTTTTTCTCAAACAAGTCCCTTGTGAGAGTAAGACTAACCTCACACTCACGTGACAAAGCAAAATTTGAGTGACTGTGTAAAGGCACTCACATGAAACTGCTGGGTGAAAATTCAGTAGGAAGATGGAATCTTTAGCTTCTGGCAGCAGGTGTTTAAAGCAAAGCACAAAATACTGAAACTGTTATGAGGAGCCTTCCGAGAGAGCAACGTTGCCTACAGTGAGGTGTTCTTCTCTTGGTGATGAACTCTAGGCTGGGTGTCACGTAGCAATATGTCCCTTGCCTAGGACGACCAACTGTGTTTACTTCCAGTTCTATTCCATCTAATTAATAGTGATTAAAATACAGACATTTTAAGGCATGTAGTGTGATCCTGGTCCCTTCCTCTGCTCTGTGAACTGTTCTAGCCCAGGGATATTCTATGGTTAATTCTCCTATCTGGAAGAGGGAGTTTGCACAAAACCATTTTCTGTAGTCTTTACTGGCTAAACCTAGGGAAAAAAGAGTAGTGCTGGATGTCTCTACCAAATTGCATTAACTAGAGTTACTTTTTTTAAGTAGTTAGTTCCAAATAATTTTTCTATGACTCCTTGTTCTGCCCTCCAAAAAATAAGTGGTTAATTTTTTTTCCTAATATGATGCCTTTTGATCATTTTCACAAGGATGTGGCAATTTCTGATATCAAAGTTAAGAAAGGCTTAACGAATTAAATAAATCATTAAAAAATGCAGACATTAGCTATAAAAGTGACAAGCATATTATCTTAGTGTAGTTTCTGAGTCATTGGGAGCAGAAAGGCAGTGATTTATATTCCGGGCTTAATTGCTGGTCTTGTCCTTAAATGTAAGGGGTGCCAAAAGTCCCACTGCCTTTCCCTGGCAGCAGCGCCAGAGCCATCCCAGCTGAAGGAGCAGGGTGATGCTGACATAAATACAGTGTGGGAAATCACCTTTATAGCCCTGCCCTGGCCCAGGATCCCAGGGGAGGGGAGGAGGCGCCCAAAGGGTCTCCTTCCCACCACCTGGAGAAAGGCATTGATTATGGTGAGCAGGATCTCCGGGGAGGAACAGGGCAACATGAAAGTGGATTGGTGCTGCAAAGGAGCCCAGGAGAGGCACCTTCTATTTTTCTGTTTTTGTGGTTTCGCTTGATGCCATTTCCCATTACGCTTCTGTTTTCCATCCGTATATTTTTATGGAAGACTTACAGTCTCCTGCTGGAATTCACTTTGTTTTCTTTGGGTGAAGCAGACTCCAAAACATCACTCCTCTAATTGTGAGAGTGCTCAGATGCTGGGGGGACACTGAATGGCCGAATACTGTGTCAAGGAGAAAGAACAATTATAAATGTTAGGTTATGAATGTAGTGTTTGTGGAAGTATCTACTTCAGCAATAGTAGTAGAAGATAAAGAGCCAGCACTAAAATACTAAGGAAAGATGATGAATATACATGTATCTGACAGGGAGATCCATGAAAGTACAAAACAGCTTTATATTATGAAAATATAAAGATGCATTTCGTCTTTTACTAACCTAGATCAGAAGGATTATCATGCATTATATTAAGCAATTTATACCAAAATTTGCCAGTCAGTTTGGAAGCAAGTTTAAACACAAGTCAGCATCAAGCTATGATGTCTTTTAATGTATGTCAGCCTTACTTAATACTGAAAAATTAACTGGCTATATAATGATTTACATATTTTAAAAGCAATTGCAGCACTGCACATGAATAAAATGCATAAAATATTGTTTTACTGAGTTTCTCTTGTAAACAACAATGCAAAGAAAAAACCAAAGTGCATGATACACAGGAATGTTATTCTTTCTAAAAAAAAAAAGGTTAAATGGAATATCACACTTCTGACTTGTATCCATCGTTTCTGACAAATACTAGAAGCCCAGAGAAACATTGGTCAAAATAAATGGTCATTGTCAGGTCCTAAGTATGGCACACTAAATCTGCACACACAGGTCATACTGTTCTTTTTTTACCCTAGAGATATGTCTGTATGTGGCAAAGAAGTAAAGATCAAACCCCATAAAATGCATCATTTATATGCCACTGTGTTATAGAACAGCATGGACATCCTTAATGAGAACTGCTGCTAAAAGAATATTTGCATGAGTTTGTTTCCAGGCACACTGTGGCAAAAGAAGCTGTCCCCTGGGAATTAAATAGTAATAAAAATGTTGGGGGGAGGTGGGGAGCAGAGGTTAAGAACAAAAAAAGAACAAATATGGTACTTGAATTTTTTCCCTTCTACCAGTTCATCATCCTTTGCAACAGATTGAGGTACGGAATTTGCAAAACATACGTGGAGAGCTTTTTACTGCTTATTTTTTTTAATCTCTGAAGTCCAGCGGTGATGATGAAGGTAGCTGTGACATTTGCAATTTTCCATGCACCAGCCCATTCCATTTTCTTCCCTGGTGCCACTTACATGGTACAGTAAGCCTCCAGCATTGACAATAATTATAGCCTGAATAAAATGAAGAAGGTAATATGAACAAAGCTCTGCTGTAATTGCCTTTTCATTATTTGCTAACAGTTAGTTATTCAGTCACAGGGAAAAAATTACACAGTAATTGGTTGACAATAGGAAGCTAAAGCTAAATTCCAGAACTATGATATTTTTGCGTGTTGGTCTTTTAGACCTTTTATTCATATTTTGATTAAACAGCTAGAGCATTAAAGTGAAATATAAATGTAGCCTTGGTTCAGATTCCATAACATTAGTTTCCACCCCATACAATTTTCGTTCAGTTTTGAATTTTAAGCTATCACATATGGCAGCCCTGTAAATATTGTAGCCTATTGACTTTGAAATACAGATTTGCAACTCTCATTCATTTAGTTTAACAGCAGCAAAGAATCCCTTTCACCTTAATGCTTTAGAAAAGTGTCCAGCGTGACTATGAGCAAACAATTTAATAGTGTAGTTCTGCCTTATTTGAGATACTGAGGTGGAGGAATGCCAGTCTGAATGGATATTTTATTTTTGGGGGGGTTTAACCAACAAAAAATCTTTAGCATCCCATGTGATTTTGCAGCTATGTGTGTACAAAGCAGTGTGATCCCTACACGGTGAGCTGAGCAGGGGCACCCTCTCAAGGACATACGCAGAATCTGTGACCCCACAATGTGAAACTACTGCTGATGAGTTTCAGGGATCCATGGGAAAGTTTGCTTTTGATATTTGTTTTTCTAGCCTTTATCTCTTTTATTTTCTTTATTCTAGGATTTTATATGAACCTCAAGTTGCAGCTGAAACTTATTTATTCTTTAATTAGTTTAAAATATGGGATTTTAATCTCTGTTGTTGCCCCAACTTGGCAAAGAACCACCAAGTACATTGTACTGAAGCTGGTTCACCTGCCTGAAGTTCAGCCTTTGTTTAAATTTCACACTTATTTAATGCTACCATGTATTCATTAGACATTCAGGTGTTACACATGATGATGAAAATGACAGGTCAAGTTCTGCATTTTTTGTATTTATTTTAATGCATACGATGGCTTAGTAGTACTACCCTAGTTGGTGCAAGACGTGCAAGGCTGTAAATTTGTGAAAAGTTTTAATTCCTAATTTTTTGCTCCTGTACCTGTGTTGTCACTTGCAATGAATTGCTACCTGTAAATGAGTCAGTGGGCTTTAAAAGACTTTTTTTCCCTTATATATGGAGAAGTCTTTAAAACAGAGCAGAAACTAAGGGCTGGACTGATAATGGAACTCAGCATATTTACTTCATCATACAGTTAATTAGAACAATGTTTTCCTATAAAGTGTAATTATTAGTGTTTCCACAAGCAAATTTTTGCCAGTCTCAGGTTGAAACTACAGTGGGCTATTCAGGGCTTCAGCTGGGTCAGAAACTAGAGGAATTGTTGTACCCTGTATTCTGGATCATGCACCTTTATAAACGCTCAAACCCCAGCAAAGCAATTGCTGGAGGAAGAAAAAGTCCTGCAGAAGCTGAAACCAAACAAAATGTGAGTTAAAACACATTTACAGTGGAGTCTTTGAAGAGTTTAATTCTTATCAAAGTTGGCTGCCTCTCGTTGGGCCCCGGAGGATGGGCAGTGAGAGCCTGGGCCAGGGCAGTGCCCGCGGGATGGGCTCCGCTGTGGGCTCCACCGGCTGCCTGGGAACGCAGCTCTCGGCCTGACCAAAAGCAAGCAATGAAAGCTCCTTCCTGGGCACTTCATGAATACAATCTGCAAGGCAAAGCCATGCCTTATTATTCTGGGCCTGATCCAAATGGCAGTGATATCAATGGAAATCTTCCTGCTGGGTGCAGCAAACTCTGGATGGGGCCTTCCAAAGCCAAGAGCCGAAGGAAGTGCCGGCAATAAACAAACATACCCCATCAGCCCTGTTCTGATGTATATTTCATATTTTGCCCTTACTTTTATTTCGAGTCCTAGATCTTTATTTTAATCAGTCAGAGTCCTGGCTTTCAAGTTGTGAATGGGCATCATAATTATCTAATGCAACTACTCCAGAAATCAGATTAGTAATTAGCTGAACCAAACTGATTGGTGTGACTTCCTGAATGCATCTCTTTAATGTTGAACATTTGCTTTGTGCTTGAAGGATTTGTTTGTGTGTTTCTTGTATGTGATGAGAGCTTTTCTGTAATTAGCTCCTGGGGGACAGCATATTCTAACAGTTAAAGAATAATTGCAGCCCTATGAAATGTGAAATGGCTTGGGCTGGCTTTTGTTGCAGCTTAATTGTATGCAACAAGTACAGGAGGCTTTTCATTTCACATCATGATAGTAAAGATGTAGCTTTCATAAATAAAGAAAGGAATTTTGTACAGTGGTAAATAGTCTCTAATGTGTTAATTTTGCAGAAAAAACAAAACAAACAAAACACTTTTGAGAATTCTCAGTGTTATTGAAGTAGATGTTCATCATTGTTTCATTAGCTTGTAGTTTCAATGTATGACTTTAATGAAAAGGAAAAAGGAAGAGAAAAACAAGTGTGGCAATAAAAGACAAATGACTTGGTGGTCAGTCTGAAGCAGCTCCTTTTCCTTTGAAATAAAAATTTAAATGCGCTTTCTTCTAAAATTTCGTAGGAAGAGAAATTGAGTTTTTTGGACAGGAGTTACAACAGTGTTCTGGTAAAACTATTTTAGTGGAAAAAGAAACCTACTATTTAACATATTTTCATTGGAAAAAACGGGAGAGAAAAAGTATCTTTTATTTTCCTCTGTTCATACATGGACGTGTTCTTTCCTTGCTTGTAGGATATTGCTGTTGTCTGTTCCTAATAATTGCAGCTGTCCCTCTTACCTTGCTGTCTGCTCGCAGTCACCAGTGCCACTTGCCTTATTGCTCCATGTCTGTCAGAGAATCGATTTGGGGGTACCACACTGTGTGTAGCAGGGAGCCCTTGTGTGCTTGCCCTTGCACGTAGCCTGAGTTTGCTGACTGTTAATGTGTCTTGTGCCTAATGCCTACAGATAGGATTGCTGGATGCTATTCACAGGAGGGCATTTGGAATGCAGAAGGTTTTCCATCCGGTACCCAATTTACTAGCCTGATGCATCCATCCTTGCCATTCTGCACATCAGAATGATGAGTACTAATTCAATATTTATTGATACCTAATTGATATTGTTCAATTACCAGCACTTTGCTCTGTGATTGTAAGAAGAATTATCCCTAGATTAATCATAATATTCATGCATATTTTTTTCCCCTTTAATGAAAAAGACAAAATTGTATAAGTTTGAGTTTAGGTTAATTATCAAAGCTCTTGAACCATCCTTGCCATAGACAGCATTGCTGCAGCATATCTATAATGCCTGTCCATTCCTGTGGCTAGTGGCATGTAGCACTTATTTATTTTTTCAGTATAGATGACAGTGACGCCAGAGTCTCATTGTCATCTAGATCTGATAACTACGAGTCATTTTGATATGGTTCTGGGGTAATCTACAGTGTCAGACTCTCAATGTCATCTTGTCACTACCACTTCTTTCCATAGCATCGCCATAGGCAACAGCTTTGCTGCTGCATTTCCTTCAGGGGTTTCTCTGCGAGGCTGCAGATCATGTGAGGAGTCACCACAGGAGTTGTGCATCCCCAGTAATGGGAGGAGAGCAGAACTGTGCCCCCCACAGCGCCCTTGCAAACAGTTCTCTGGCTGGGCCTGGTCATGGCTGAGCTTCACTGCGATGCTTGGTGGGAGATAGGTCTGTGGGATGCTGCTGTTTTTTCTTTGGCAGCATCTCAGGAATTTGATGTGCAAGTCCTCAGCTGCTGCATTCCTCTCAACGGGGAAAGGGAGGGTGTCCTGCTCACGCTCCGCCTGCGCTTCCCTTGGGTGTTGAAGCAATTCCGATAAGAAACAAAGCATTTATTTGTCCAACCTTGTGTTTTTACACTGCTCCCCGCAACACAACAAGACCTCAATATAGCTGTTGAATGGCTGTCACTTTTGCCATGGAAAGTTCTTTGACAGAGGAAGTGAGAGCAGTGGGTGACCTAGTAATGAGATTGAAATTCTGCCTGTGCTAAAGGCTTGTAGGAAATGGCAGTGAAAAACTCTCTGAATATGCGCTTGCTCTGCTCTGTGACCTTGTGTACTGCTACCTTACATACTTTGTATTCTTCTGTGCAACAGCTGGCCAAAAGGCGTTTGAACAGTGCAGCTTTTGTCTGTATCTGACAAGTAGGAATGGCTCAGAAAACAGGTTAATTCAATGAAGAAGTTATTTTTGTTTAGCCAGTGGTGTTATAAAAACAACATTCTGCAGATAATGCCTTATGTGGGAATTCTACATCTATTTGAAAACATTATCAAAATTATTTTAAAATAATCATAAGTAGAAGCCTAATGTTTGGTGAACAGAAATGTTTAACTTCTTGAAAACTTTTTACACAAATTCTGGAGAAGGTTGCTTTGAAAGTGGTTGCAAATGGTCTGGTGTTGTTAAGTTTCAGATTGTGTTTAGGATGCTGAAAGTAAATGAGAGAGATGGTTGTTTTAAAGTACCTCTTTAAGTTATGTTCTTCCTAATTACTTCTCATCCTGAATGATAAGAATATTCACTCTTTTCCTCAAAGGACTAGGAGGAAAACACTCCCAAGAGAAGTTAAATGTCTGGAGTGCATTGGGCCTATATGTGAAATTAATTTTTATTAAATACAGATTGCTATAATTTCCAGTGAATAGTCATCTTGGCCAGTAGAACCAAGTTTGTCTTGGTTTGCTTGTGGAAACTTGACCCAAGACTGTACCTAATTCTTTAAAAAATACAATTCTGCTTATAAGTGACCCTGATAATGTGATAGGTGACTTTTCATCAAACAACCTGTAAGAAGAATGAATTATAAATTAAAAGGGAATTTTCCCCCCATTAAGTGTCTTCATGACAAAAGGTTATTGACTTGACAGCACTTAATTGCTTGTCATACTACTTTTTTCCTCTGAAACAGTGTGGTTTATTAGTTTCCACAGAGAAGGAAGCATTGGGGGCACAGTTCAGATGTGGTAGAATCCACCAAGCCCTTTGCCTCTGGTTCAGCTCTAAAACTCTTATGCCCTTCTCAGCTGGGTTCAAAAGACACCACTTGGCAAGTGACTTGTTTAATGTCAGGGAGTATTTTAGTTGACTAAGTGCTTGTAAAAGCATGGGGATCCCCCAGATCCCTAATTTCATATTTGCATTTAAATAAGTAGATATTTGAGACGACTCAGTAGAGGCTTTTTGACTAGTACAGGAAAAAGGTGTAAGCGTTAATTTTAATGAATAGAACAATCGGAAGATTTCAGGTTGGTAGGTTAGTCCACACTTCTGTCTTGCTGAGTTGCATTGGAGTAGAGGGACAGGATAACATAAGTGCTCAGTAATGCCACAAGTCAGTGATTACTTCCAGCAGGTACGTAACAAGAAGATGAATGGAATTTTTCCAAACTTGAATTCTTCAATTAAACAATAACTTCTTGAGGTAGTGTTCACTGGTGAAAAGCCGATCAGCCCATAAATCATGTGTATTACTTTTCCTTCCATCTAGTTAGGAGCATGAACAATTGCATCACTAATATTTTTAAATATTAGCTGACATGAAAATGAATACAGAACAGAGTGCATGCTCAAATTGCATTTGACATCTCATAAAGTCAAGACATGACCGTTATAGTTCAAACTTGTAGAATAACATCCAGAACTAATGTCATCCTTTAAAAGGCACCACATTTTGTCCTGCTAACATATATGTAGCATAAATGCAAATATGGTCAAGAGTCTGATAGCATAACTAGCATAAACTGTTTCTGAGTGTTTACCTATAGGGAAAGCCTTTGTTGCTGTGTGGCTGGGTTGATAAGTGAGTTACTGAAGTCACTTGGGTAGGTACAGTGAGCTGAGAGCAGCAGTTTTACTGCCCTCCCCTAAGAAGAATAGTTTTATTTGTCTTCTACTTAATCTTTCTAAATAGAGGGTCTTGGCTAACTGAAGTCAATAAAAAACTTACCATTGACTTCAACAGGTTTTGAGTCGGTTCTTTAAGTCTTTAATATTTGTTACATTTTGACATGAGTATATTTGCACTCAGAAGGTGGCAAGCAAACCTGGATTTTTTCTTATGTTATGTAGGGCTCATTTTACTGTGCTCTTAATACATCCTAACAATTATTCCTTCCTGTGCATGGAGCATCCATATGATTTGTGTTTCTTTTCAGTACTTAAAACTAATCTTTGTTTTCTCAGGCTTTTAGGTGGGACACTTACCTTAATCCTCTTATGTTTGTATGCCTTGAAGTGATGGTGCTTTGTATGATTTAGGATTTCAAGAGCCTGACTTAGAATCTTGAGGTCAGCTTGACCTTCTTTGTTGGGTGATATTTTTTTTTGCTACCACAATTGTGAGTAATGCTCAGAAGTTTTGCTAAGCCTCCAGCCCTAGTTTGCTTTCTTTTCTTCCCCTGCCCCCCAACACAAGCACACAATTATTTCTTTTTTATTTCCTTTTCTTTTTTAGGTCTTATTACTTCCTTTGATATGATGTTTTTCAGTAATTAAAAATAGCCATCCTTTCTTAGCATCATTTTACTTTGAATCTTTATCTTTTTCCTTGCTAAAGACGAAAATTTCACTATGCTAAGCAAGAACATAATATTCTCATTTTGGAATTCCTTAACATTGGGTTATTGCTGTTTCACTGGTTTATTGAATTGGCCTTTAGTGCATAAATTATTTTTTTCATTTGATCCTTTTAAGGCTAAATAGCATTTTCATTGGAAGTTAAGAAAGCAGAGGGCATGGATCATTTCCTAAATCAACTAAAACATTATCATTTTTTGTATGTGTTTGATTTGTGCAACTTATTAGTTATGACTTCACTCAAATTTTTACCTTTTTGGCTGATAACCAGGTCTTAGGTTTTTATAATACCAGAATATAGTCAGCTAAGACAAATTGATTCAGACAGTTGTCACAGAAGTATTTAGCTAAAATTACTTCAAAAGTTTTACACTGCTTGACATTGCAGTACTGTCTTTGAAGTGTATACCCTGAAAAATATTTGTTATTAACAATTCCAGACAGGTGTTTCACCAAAGACATGTGAAGATGTGTAGAAGAAGAGATTAATATTTTGCAGTAGGTTTAGCCTCTGGAGGAAATATTTGTCTTATTCGTTTGGAATTCCACTTGTCACTTCACCAAAAGCTTTGTTTGCAGCCAGGGTTTGTTCTGAACAAGTGAAATGAAACTGTATTTGGTCATAAGCATTAGCACAACATATGCTTGGGTGATATTTAAATAGCTGCTGTGAGATAATTGTAAGGCAATCTTTTGCAGGCTGTGGTTCTGCTTTTATGATACTCAAAGCAGGGGTACCTAATAATCAGGTTGGGATTAAAAACATTTCGAGCGCTGCAAGAAAGAGCCTACATTAATGCTGCTGTGGCTGTGGGTGTGATCCATCCCACCTGCCAGAAGCCTTGGAGTCTGGAAGCGATGGGACAGGTGACATGACACCCAGCCTGGCTCTGAGGCGGGTCAGTGGCTGGGGACACCCTCTGCTCCCTGCTCGGTGTTCCCCAGCCGTGATGAGGGCTGGTGGCTGAGGGGAACTCGCTGTGCCAGGAACAAGCTGCTGTGTTGTAGGGCTGTTGGAGTCAGAGCCCTTAAGGGCTCTGGGCTGTGCTGCTGAGGGGCAGGAGGGAACCAGTCACGGGCTCATGGTGCTGCAGGTCTGCAGCTGCAGAGGGGAATAAACCTGTGTGCTGCTTGTCCTCACTGCTGGACCATGGCGAGCTGAGGACTAACCTGACTGAGTTCCTGGCAGGCTTAGAAAAGCACTTAAGGACATGACTGAATCATAGCCTTACTACCTGATACTTTTTGTGATCATGAGCAAGGAAATTATTTAGGATACTAGAAGAGAAATTATGAAATAAGCCTATTTTGTTTTGGACACCAAATACAAGCTATTCTGGTGAGGTGGTGTCAAACAAATTGCTGTGTGTTTTTAGGAGGTCAAATGAAAAGTTAATTGAGTGTGAGCTACCGTCATAACAGTGAGACAGGTTTTGAATACCCATTTTTGGGTGGGTATTCTACTACCTGCTTAAAATTTGAATTTTCAGTGCAGAGGTGTTAGCCATCTGGGAACACTGCCCACTGATGCCACATTTGTTGGTGATGGGAAGCAGAGAGCTCACAAGAGAGCTGCTGAGATCAAGACAAGCAGGGACTTAGATTTTTCTCCCAAGCAAAATGTATAGCATTTAGGTGGGTTATTTCATTTCTGCCATGCCCTGCTGTGTGGGGGAGAATGTCCTCTGATTCCCATTGGTGAGCAGTCCTCATCCTCTCCTTCTTCGACAGGCTTTGTGCTGGGTGAAGAGCCTGCTTCTGCGTGGGGACAAGGTGTGGCTGATGCATCCCAGATAAACCCTCACACAAAAAGGCACTGTGTCACTGAATGGGATTCCAGTGTAGCTCTTTAATTTCATCTCTTGGAAATGTTTCTCCTCTTTCATCCAACTGCCTTTATCTTAACTTCTGATCTGAGGAAAGCAGCAGCCTTTCAAATTGAACAAACCGTGTTTCAAATAGGCGCTTCTGCTTGTGACAAGATGTACCTCATTTTCTCTGCAAGCCCTCAGCAAGGTCACACCTTTTTAATTTATTTTCTGTAAGAAAAATCTAGTTGCATGATAGAACAAGGCCAGATCTAGCTAGAGGTCATTTCTTGAACTAGTCATAAAGTAGAATAGGATTAGAACCATTTAATATCCCAGAACTTAAAATACATTTTATTAAAATATAGGCTTTGTGTTTACAAATCAACATAAATAGCTGCTTAAAGTTGTGGCCAATTCAATTATAAGAACGGGAATATTTTAGATTTTTTTTTTCCTCTTTTTACTGTGAGAGTGACCTTTCTTTTCCTTGCTTTCGTTTTTTTTTTTTTGGTTTGGTGTCTCCTAGACACAAAATCCCTTGTATAACCAGATGGCTTCATAACTTAAATTTTTGTATTTTGAAATTAAATAACTCTTTCTTCTAGAAATACTCACATTTTTTGCAAATATATATTTCATTAATATGTATTAATACAGGATGAACACATGTTTAATAGATTTGTTATTTGTTCAGCAGCAGGAAAATACCAGTCTGGACACCATCTGTATGTTATTCTAGAAATTAACACAGGTGTGTTTCTGAAAGACATTAGTTTCTGGCCTCACCCTTAGACACATTGCTTTTTTGAAGAGCATCTATTTAACCACAAGGTAGTGCTTTTTCAACCAAAATTTCACAGCCAGTTTTTGTTAGCTCGCTCACGTTTCCCCTAAGCCTATCTCTTTTCTTCCATACTGTTGAATACCAGCTGTTGGTTTGCAGCATCAGCTTTCCACAGGCTGGCATTGTTTCAACAAGTGGTGTATGAAGGCAGGAGACATTTTGCAGGCAGAGGTGCTAGGAACCCTTGCAGCAGTGATAGGCAGAGCTTAGGTCCTGCTCAGGTCTGCGTATGGAAATGTCACAGGGCTGCTGGGGCTATTGGGGGCTCTCCAGGTGCCCTCTCTGCTCAGGTTTTCTTCTCGTCAAGTCCATTATGTCAAAGGCCTATCTAAACTTCTTCGTTTTACATCATGGGTGCAACAGACCGTAACATCTCCTCCTAAGTGCTTCCAATCCATTTGACTGACGTGTATGCTCACTATATGTCTGTGTGCTCAAAGTTTTAAGGAAAAATATTGAAAAAGGCTATGTGTACATGTGGGGTAGCTGGTTTTCTTAGAGATTTTTTTTAATATAATTGCTAATGTCACGATTACACTGTGACCTGGTACAGCTCAGTTATTCCTTCTCTATGTGTGTTGAAGTATTCATGCACCACATTTGAATGCTGTGCAAAAGGCTGACCCGAATGCTCTGAAACTGAGGTAGGGATCAAAGGCATTCTTGAGCTCTGACAGTAGTGTGCTGTGTACGATGATTAACTTGTGTATCACTGTGAAGCTCTACCTTACTAAATTCCTCTTATATGGGTAAAATAATAGTGCTGATTGACATTACCATATGTGCTGAGGATTATTTATTAATAGCTACTAACAGTTTTTGACCACTCAATAGATATCATTATTTTCAATTGAACATAACTCACATTTTGATTTGTTTGACTAAATTTACACTTACATGGAGACTGCTTGGAAAAATTGCTATAGGCCCACAGTAATTTATCAGCATTCAGTAATACTTCAGGGCAAATGAAAGCTTTTTCTAACAAAATTTATGTATTAAAATAACATGGAGAATTTTTGAATTATGGAATAACACCAAGAGTGTATGTTGAAATAACAAGCCCTCAAATATTAAAGGAGTACAGAAAAGGAGATGGAACATTGCTCTTTTTCCCATTCAAAATTCAAGTGGTATAGGGTATGTCTTCATATTTTCCTATAAACACAGTTCTGTGCTTAACAGAGCATAATCAAGGACAAATTTGCTTTTGAGTGTTAATTCTTCCACATTTGAGAAATCAGGCTTAAAATAAAGGTGTGGTCAGAATGTCAACTAAGCAGAAAAAGTTTCTTTTTTTTTTTTTTTTTTTTTTTTTTTTTTTTTTTTTTTTTTGTGAGACTAGGTTTTGTATTTCAATTCCAAATCAATAAGATTACTAATAAAGTCTGTGGTCATCTTTCTTCCTGATAGCCTGAGGAGCTCCCACCACCAGGAAAAGTGCAGTGACTTTGCAGGAATGTTGCTGTGACTGGGCTCACATGAGCAGTCCATCTGATCAAAGCTAGGAGATTCACCTCTGAGGCTGAATAAGTAAAATTACAGCTGCAAAGAAGCCTTTGCAGAATCTGTGCCTTGGTCTGTTATGGCACAAAGGAAATAACTATGAGATTCCATCATTCTGTTTCAGAGCTTCAATTCAGAGTGCAATAGCACTAAAGTTAGAGATGCTTGAAAATTGATTGTTTAAAAAGCTGTCTCTAAAATATTTTTGCACTTCTCTTTCCAACAAGAACATGTTTTTATTCACTGTCTTCACTGCTCAAGCTTCTCACTCCATGTTTGTTGTTCTATGAATCCGATGTCTCTCAATAGGTCTTTTTAGTAATCTGAAAGTCAAGTGACCATGCAAGTGTTATTAGAGACAGATGATATACGACCCACTCTTTTAATATTTCTTGCACTGAGACAAGACCATCTGTTGTCTTAAAACTACCCACATTTCTTAAGAAATTTCATTATAAATTACTGTATGGAGGAAAAGAGAACATTCTTGCTGTGTACAGACTGATTCTTCTTGTTAACATAGTGTTAAAATATGTTCAGTGCATCAAAATGTAAACTCAAAGCTACCTGCAATGTGTTGAATGGTGTACATGCTTCTTTTTTTATCCTTTAAAAAATAAGTGTGAAAATAATTTTAATGAAAAACCCTCTAGAATGGGGTAAAAAGACATTAATTATAGTATGACTTAACTGGTTCATTGAAACTGTTTCTCGGTATCCTTTACAGCTGGTAAAACTACCACACATTTCTCTTGGTTAATAAAACCTGTGACATATTTATGATAGAAATAACAGTTGCACAGAGCAACAGTGGTATTAGGGATTCCTAATGGCCTCTTTAAAACACAAATGTCTTACTTGGGAACAATTTTAATTTTTTTTTTTTAGTCAGAAAGTCTTCTTCCTTAAAACAATGATATTTCAAATTGCAAAAGGTAGAATGATTTGTACAAGCTGTTCTATATTATTTGGGTAGACTATGAAAAAAACATGAAAGCCTAAAAAAGATCAAAAGTTTGTTTATACCACCAGTTTATTTCTAGTGAAAAATCCTTTGACAGATCTCTGTCAACTGAAAATTGCTTTAGTCAAACTTATCCCTATTTCTACAATACTTTAGATATTATAGTTGAATTAACTACTGATGTATTTCATAATTTATTCCTGCTTCCTTGTAATGCAATATTTTGATGCTTTATTAATCGGTGCTTGAAAAATTGTTAGTAAGAAGTTGTATGAGAATATGGGGAACTTCTTCCAACAGAAGCTTCAATGTTTTCCACCTTGATTCAGGTCAAGGAAGTTCAAGAAACTAAGTACTAACATTTGCTTTGTGTGCAGGAATAAACAACCTTTCAGTATAGGTACAAAGAAAATCATTAATAAAATAAGAATTAGATGAGAACAGTAGTATTTATTGTGCCTAATGTTATGTACTTTAACATTGAGTCTGTAAGCAATGATACAAGGTTTCCTTTACAGTCGAGCAATAGGAAGACTTACCTCCACAGGGCAAAATACTCCATTTCAGGTGTCTCGGACACAGTATAGTTCAGTTTTACAGGTGCTTGTCTTTATTGACTTGGCTGTCCAAGGGACTGGTAAAGCTAGAGTTTAAATTTTAGATTACTAACATATCTGAGATTACTAACATAAATCTAGATTACTAACATAATCCTATTTGCAATTCATGATGCAATAGCAACAACATAGTTGGATTAATTAATGATTATTTGTTTGTTATGATGACCTGTGAAAAGCAGAAATAAAATGCAGGGAGTCTGTTCTGCAGAAAATGACAGCGTGGGTTTGAAAACTTTGTAATTGTATAGCTAAGAATAGGTTTTGAAAGGGAAAAGAAAAAACCATTGGACATAAACAGAGGTAAGCTGTTGTGTTCTCAGATTTATGTTCAACTTTGCCAAATTTGTGATGAGAGAGATTAATGCTTTTGAAATGTATAGGAAAATTGCTTCAGGATCTCATTGTGCCATCCAAAGGCGATATCTTAGGCTAATAGAAGATGGCAAAGTTCATTGGGCTGTGCTAATTTTAGCCTCAGAACATCTGTGGATTTCTGCTGGAAGTGGGATACTGTGCTCCGAGACACCTGTGGTGGGCATAGAGCAGGATGAGGAATGTTTGCTGTGGCCTTTCAAGTCCTGTGGAAGGAGTGTATGTAGGTTAACAGGTGAGTCTGAAGGAATCTGTGCTATCAAGAGTAGTGATCAACATAATTTAGATTTCATGGACTTTTTCTTAATACAAATGTCAAGGTGGATAGAATGGAAGAAGAGTTAATATATGAAGACAAACAGTGTTGTGGCTCCTAAAATATGCTAGTTGCAGGCACTGGAACCATACTAAATGATTAAACATTTAGAACTACCTAATGCCATTACCTTGAGAGTCTGGGTAGTCTTCATTACTGTCCCTCAAGTGTGTGGGTTTGAGGTAGGATCCAAATCAGACCTTGATTTCTAATCAATACCAGACCATAGGAGCAACATCTCAGATCGCTGCATATCTGAAGGGTGTCACCCATCGTGCATTTGTGATGTACATCGTGGGTATTGGTTTCCCCACTGCAGTAACAACTTTTCTAAAAAATCAAGACAATGAATTATTTAATTTCCTGTTGCAGCCGGTGTTGCAACATATCAAAGTGTATTTCTGTATATTCCGCTACACCTCCTAAACAAAGTAACAGAATCTACACAGACATTCCACAGGAACTGTTCCTGGTCATCATGATGCTTTTAACTGACCAAAAGGAAGAACTATTCTGGTTGTTAAGATAGTATGGGAAATCCATTGGTTATCATTTTTTTGAGGGTGGGGATTGGAAAATGTAGAAATACTCTGTGGTATTTCATCAATGTTTTATATAGTAACATATTTCACAAGAAAGTTTTATTTACTTAGGCAATTAAGAAGCAAACCTTCCTGTTCTGTATTTGGCATTCTCTCCTGGAACCAAATGCCCATGGCAAGTTATGGTCTGTTTTAAAATACAGAATGTAAATTGGAAGAGAGTGCTGCACACACCTGCTCATCTCTAATCAGATAGGCAAGCAGTATGCAAACTGCAAGTAGCTGTAGTGAAGAAAAAACCAAACCAGGACATTCTCTACTTCCATACAGAGAAGGAACTAAAGCAAATAGAGGAAAGGCACAAAAGCCCTTGTATTTCATCCTTTTTCACATAAAAGACACACTTGTCTCAGTATGTTGGTGGCAAAAATAAGCATAACAAAACCGATTCTGTGTGTGACAGTGGTGGGACACAGAGAGAGTTCACAATTTTAGGATCCTGGTCCATTTGCTGGTACTTGTTTAAAGATCTTTTTTTTCAAAGTTCAGATAGCGAGAACGATTGGTACTGTTTGATAATTACATTGTACAGAAAAACTTGAGTTTCTTGATGGCTTGTTTCTTTGATTTGCAGACGTGATTATTGCATTTTGGCTGTGATCCAGTCTTTTAATGCAGCTTTAGAAGCCATGGAATTAAAGCTCCAAATTATCTATTTGTTATTAATGGAGACACTCAGCTTCTCCATGGCTTTCTTTGGAATGGTTATTCCCTTTCATCATGGTAAATGCCGTGCTCTGGTTGCACCATTGGTGAATACTAAGCTCCAGTTGCTGTTTATTTAGCGAGTGCAAAGAAATGTTTATGTTCATCATTAATTCCAGATAATTATTGCTATTAGCTTGTTTCATGTGTTCTGTAGGCAGTTGTTACACTAACAGATAGACACAGCCATTCACACAAACAACTACTTGCCTACCTTGTAAAATGAAAAGGGTTTGTTCTCCCATTCTAGTATTATCTGTAGTCTATTGTGTTATACATCTTAAAAGGCTTTTTATGCAACTACTTTGCTTACTCATTTATTAAATGGAATACAGATGCCAAATCTGCTTTGCTTATTTTGGAGTTCTGCAATTGATTGTTTTATATAGCAAAATGTATAAACTTTTTTGCAAGTTGCTCATTCTCAATAACATTTGCAGAAGAAACATCCATCCATGCAAATTTTTTAAAAATCACGTTTATAACCCTGAAAATTTTGTCTTATCGAAGTTATTCCCAATAAATGCTTTTATGCAACTGAACTGTGTGGGAAAACTGGTGCTGACTTCTCTCGTGTTCTTTTCTCCAAGCAGTTGAAAGGTTTTGCAATGATAATTTTGCTTACAGTCTCCTCTGTTACATCCAGTAAAACACAACAATCTGGGAGGGATCAGTGCACCAGGTTGCACCAGGTGCGAAAATGAAACGCATTGCATTTCTTCAGGCATTCTGTATTTTACATTGGTAATTAATCTGTACACATGTTAGTAAAGAGAATGAAATTACTTTGGCAGTGTTCAGTAAGAGCCCAAGCTACACCCCAAACATTTCTTGTAATGCTGTGATGATCTATTTTCCAAGATCAGCCTGGGAGTCTTGTTCACCTGTGTGTTCATGGGATAAGCGTGTAACTCTTGGCACCTTTGCTTTGCCTGTAGAGCAGCACTTGCTTGGTTCTTGGTATGCACCCATCCCAGCTCCTCTTCTTTCCCACAGCGACCCTCTGCTGTGGATTGCAGCCATACCTCTGCCACTACAGGTGAAATTCAATATTTTTTGTCACGGCTCCTTCCCAGCAAGCTCCAAACTGGCCTCTTTCTTGCTCCTTCATCCAGAATTTATGAAGGTCTTTCCAAATTCATGTACGTAGGCTTGTGTAATGCACTTAGGCTGCTGCAGATGCGAGGTTAACTTTTAATTTATTTCAAACATGTTACAGCTAACACGTACTTGTCTGAAGCTGTAAGAGCTGTTAACACTTTATGCCTTGCAAAACTCTCTAGGTTGCTTCTGGAATCACAGCAGAAATACAAGGGTCCCTACTCTATTCCCTCTCTGTCCCATTCCTCCTGAGCTAGGACAGAAGGTCTTGTCTTGATGTTTATGCTGAAGACTAACAACTGATTTGTAGTTCTGGCTCAAAAAACATCTTTTTTTTTTCAATCATGTTTTGGGCATTGCTTAGTCAAGTTTTCAGAAGTGAATAAATTAAGGATATGTTTGCTTATTGCTTTTGAAGGGAGGGGTTACAGGAGAAAAAAAAATATTTTTAGAATAGCATAAATACTAGGACTTGAGAGAAACATATTCTCTTTAATGGTCTTCCTTCTCCTTCTCTCTTGAACTCTGTCATAGATGGATCAAATGAGCAACATTATAATTACAAGCATCTTTCTTTAGTAGCATGAATCCTGAGGAACTCTAAAGTTCCTCCAAAGAAACAAGTGAGTAAAAGAACATAACCAGTGTGCAAACAGGATCACATTAAGAATCCCCACAAAACCCAAACCCAATATGTTTTATGCATTTGGTTATTGACTAAATTAGTGTATTATGATTTCATTTCCATTTTAAATAAAATACCTAAATGCATAGCAATTCCTGGCAAGCAAGAAAGGCAAATAAAAATAATTGATTAGCCAGAGGTGGGTTTTTTAAAATAAAGGTTGTTAAAGCAGGTCAAGTTGAACTATGCAATATTCATTCATATTTCAGCAGTAAGCTCTCATTATGTGGTGTAAACTAATCTAGATCTCTCCATCTGGCAGTTGTGAGGAGTAGGAGACAAGTAGTCAAGAACATGATCAATCAGCTGCAGCCCAGTTAAGTACTTCACTGTAATTAAACTTGAACAGCATTAAAAATTACATGCAGTAATTGAAGAGAGGTGATTTCCGGTGTAGTACCTTTAGCTTGTTTGGTGAGTAGGTACTTTTATGAATATAGAAATACTGCTTTTGGGCTTAATGCCCACATAGGAGTTGATACACCGAGTAGGTCATCGGATCACTCAGTGGTGTAAATCTGCCCAGTTGCTGTGATTTCAGTGGTGATACATTAGTGCAGGCTGGCTCGGGACCTTGCCAAGTCCATAAATATGAATGCCATTCTGTATGTTACACCAGCTGTGTAAATCCAAACTGTTAACATCATTACTGTGTATTTATCACTGCCAGACTAAGAAAGCTGTGAAGAAACAGTTATGGTTGAAAGCAGTTAATTAATTAGCTTAAAGGCAAGATTGTGGCTTAGCTTAATGCAGCTATATAGGCAGGCACAGGCTGCAATGCACCTTTTTCCCTCTGTCCTGGCTGTCCTTGGGTGTCCCCATGTTTACTCCACCGTGGCTATGCAACATGTGAAAGAAATCTTATCGCTCAGGCTTATTAAAAAGAAGATTTTTTTAAAAATTAATTATTGCCCAAAATATGTAAGGTATGTATGTGGAGATATTTTCCCAGGAATCAATATGTTTTTTTCAGACCAGTATTCAAAAAGTTTTCTTATGTTTGTGGGCTAGAGGCAAGGGGCATGGGGTGAGTCCTGGAACACGAGGTTTTGTGGGGAGTTATTGGGTTATATTCCATGTCTAGAAAGCACCCTAGAGATGGATCAGAAGGAGAAATTGGGTAGTATCTACCTAGGCAAAGAAAGATGAAGGGGGCACATTTCTTTCTTCTCAAAAGTGGTGTGGAGCTGAAGTGTCTCTGCAGCATGAGGCTGAGGACAGCCATTCTTGTGACTGGAGCATCCACATAGCTATCTAATTTTAGTTTCCTATATAATCATTCAATAAAATGTCAAAAACCTGGGTTTGGGTTGCTGTATTTCACTGGAATAGTTTTAGACATCTGAGCTAAAGGGCATCCATAAATGACTGCAGTATTTTATGTATGTATCTCTTGCATGGAATGAGTCTTTGAGCCTTACATGGAGGTTATGATTTCAGGCATCACAAATGGCCACTTTGATATTATCTTCTGTCTGGAAATCCATGTTTCAGCAGTAAGCTATCACATTTTGTATTAGGAAAAAAGTAACATTTTACCACCAGAGTTAGGTTCAAAATGGCACCATCAGATGAGTGCTAAGGTTGTATCTTTGCCTGTCATACCAGATGTAACACTTGTCAAATAGCACAGATGACCCTTAAGTATCTTCCATGTATCTCAGGTTATCAGGGCAGGTTAAAGTACTGAATATCTCTTCAGAAAAAGTATTTTCTACTTATTGTTTTTTACTGAACAAATCAACCTACTATCAGAACATCCTACAGACAGAACAAAAGCAAACCCCAGGAAAAGATGCTACTTCTGTTCTTTTTGTTAAAAATAAATCCAAGACACATGCTTTTGTCTTGGCAGGTTTATTTCAAGAGTAATACCATGCTGTCATTGTGCTTGCTATCCATTAAAAAAAAAAGGCAAATAAAGTGTCAGACAAAAGAGAAATGTTAATTAGGAAGTTCTATTTATATATATCATGTTTAACTTGTAGGGTTGCTAAATATTTTCAGACTGAAACAGACCCTGATCTTGCAGTATTATGGTATCTGAATCACAAAATGAACAACAATCTGTTTACAAAGCACCCTTAATCATAGGCAAGCAGAGATCATATTGCTTTAGTATTTTTATGAGGAAAGCAATTTAGACATTATTATTATTTTTATTATTTCCTATAGTAAATGTAAGCTTTTCAGTATAACTAGGATATTTCCCCCTTTAGTCATAAGTAAATGTTGTTCTTTTACAATACATGTATTCACTTGTGGGGTCACAGAGGAGAAGAGAGGATGCTAAGCTACAAAGCAGCAATCTGAGCATTTGGCAGAAAATTATCAATGCAGAGAATAATAATATCTAGCCCTAGGTATTCGTAAATTATACACAAGCAATTTACATATAATTTATGATTCTTAGTCTCATTTTATTACAAAATTTGCAGTGGTGATTGTAGAAACACCACAGTTGCATTGGTGGGAGAGGGATATTTTGTGTGTCTCCATTTGAACTACATTGCTGCGCAGTTTCTCCCCCTCCTCATCACAGCACAAGATGAATGTGTTTGCCCCACCAGTGTTGCTCCTGTATGGGCACATGAGAGGCCTCTCCTTGGGACCCTTTTATTTACATAACTTCACAGTCTGCTTTCCCTGCTGGGACGTTCCTCTTTGGATCAGTCAGTGCTGCTCCTTCATTAGGAGATCACATTTGAATTGCGTGTGTCATGTTATCCATATGACAATTTTTTCCCCCTTCATTCCCAAATGATCATGGAGGGGGAAAGGTGGGAGCTATATGTAAAACAGGTATTTTTCAGAGGAGGTTTGCATACACAGTTCCAGGTCCTAAGGCCAGGAGTGGTGGGTGGCAGTGAGCAGGGGAGGACCTGCAGGGGCTGCCTGCTGCACCTCTTCCCCTTTTGACAGATTTGGGAGTCTTCAGGCCTTGCTGCTCAGCTTCAGTCATCTCTGCTCTTGAGTTTTTTATACTTTTCCCCTTAAAACTGCAATATTTTTAACCTTTACTGTAGTTGTGGAAGGGATAGAGGCTGTCACAGGCAGTGTGAAGCCTTGAGGCAGTTCAGATTTGTTTAGAGGACTTATTTTTGTCTTTCTCAATGCCTGATTATTGACATAGACAGGCTTCTGTTTGGGTCACTGTCCTTTTCACTAGCATTGTCTTCCATAGGCTATTTGTGTTCCTCTTTCTCACTAGCATTTATGAGTAGAGCAACAAGTTAAGCGGGGTGGCACAGGTATGTCTGGAAGGTGTGTGCTGTTGACTGATGTGCTTGGCACTGGTTTGCTTCAGGGAGTGCCACCGTTGCCTCGACACACGATCTGCTGGTGTCCTCTGAGGAGGAGCCCTGTGGTTGGCCTCTGCTGGCACTTCAGGGATGTCAGCCCTTGATGGAAGGAGTTGGGCAATTGTAGTTTGCTGAGGGCAGTGTCTCTGAGTTCCATGCTGCTCCTGAGGCCTTGAAGCTCTCTGGATTGTCCAGGGCAACTCTGCAAGGCACTGGAAGGGCCCATGTACCATGGAGGGGTTTGTGAGTGGGAGGTGTGCTTCCCCTGTCCTTGCCTGTACTCCAGCAGCTCAAATCCTTTTCCTCACACATTGGGAAGGTCCATGCAGCTGTAACAGGGAGAGAGCACTTCCTTGACTTGCCACATGGTACAAATAATCTGTGGTGCTGCCAGATGCATTGTCATCCACAGTGGCTGACATTTAGCGTTAGTGATTTAGACCCTTACGGAGGGTGGCAGAGCGAGACAAGTGAGATACTCAAACATGCAAACCAGTCTGATCTAAGTTGAAGGTTACTGTTTGGTAAATCAACTGAATTCAAATCCAAGTGATTTGCCTTGAACTGACACCTCTGTAGGTACTTTTATAGGCAAAGAAATAAAAATTAAACTGAATATACGGTTTGTAGGTTTGATGAAATTATTATCTAGCAAATACTTTGCGAGTGGGATGTTTGGTATATGTAACAAAGGTGCATATTGGAGATTAAAATCTATAGATAAAAGACTAAAACATCTGTTAGTGCTGCCATTACTGTTCCTGAGCTCCAGCTTAGCATCCATCCTAGCAAACCTTCTCACTATGCAATTGTGTTCTAAGAGAGCACTTCAGCTTTGTCCTCTTTGGCATTCACCTCTTTCAATTGACACCACACTCCTTGGTCAAGCCATGTCGGAGAGAGCTTTGTGTTAATAGCTGTCTAACTGCTTTTCGTGTTAGGGTTATTTCTTTGCAAGCCTGAAAACCTGTCAGGGTTGTGTTAAGACACGTTCCACTGGAGGCGTGTCATGACTGTTACTAGCCTGGGGTTGATTCCTCCACAGGAGTTTGCCAGGACTGTGATAGGGATTTCATTGTGTGTGCTTAAGAACCAGTAATGCCATAAATCCAGGAATGGTCTGTCAGAGGATGATGCCTGGGATCAGAGTTGCCCTAACTGTCTTTTCGCTGTAGGTTTCTTCTCAGGTAAAAAAATCCTTTATACCTACTGTTCCATAGCCTGCTGGAAAATTTGCTTTATTGAGAAGCCTGACTAAATATCCATGTTTCTGGCAACATAATCAAAACTTCAGGCATCAGGACAAGTTATGTCATTGTAGAACTTCCTGCCATAGACTAGGGGAATTTTTAGGCTGCTCCATTTACCATCATACCATTTTTTCTCATTCCTGAGGACTCCAAAGATGAAGACTTTGACTTAATCACCTTTCATTTTTCCATATGAAAGGTCTAGCATTCTGTCATGGATTGCTTATTAAAATCTTATAAAATCTTACAATTATGTTACTTACTCAAAATCTTACAAAAATCATGTGTCATGGTCGTATTGACTCATTATTTGTATTCTGGGATGCATTTTGCTGGGATTGGCTCCTATAAGAATCAAACCAAAGGAACAGTTGCTGATAGATCTAATTAGGTTAATGGGTTACTTACACTGAGTAACAGATGCCTTCAGATTTCAGGGGTCTTTACAAACAAATCTTTGAATGTTGTTTTGTGTTTGAGAGAGTCATTGGAGAGTGCTATTTGCTGCCACCTTGCAAGGCAGCTGGAGACAAAGACCAGAATTCACCTGCCCAGCACTCAGGAGCAGCCAGGTGCTTCGGGCAGGGAGATCCTGGCCATCGCAAGGACATTTCCAGTGAGGTGACACAGGAATGATGATTATTGTGCCATGAAATTCTGAATGGATTTTATGCTTGAACTACTTACCACAAAACATACCACCTCGGTGTGATCAGCACTCACCTTCACACCAGTGGTTGGCCTCACCTAAATTAGGTGAATAAAATACAAATAGTTTATCTTGACTATGTTTTTACAATGACCTGCAATGTGTTAAGTTTCCCTAACCAAACAAGTACGGTAGTTTCTTATCAATCTCTGTGTCAGGAATATATTATTAATATACAATATATAATATATATTAACATATATATATGTTAATATATTGTTAATAATATACACTCTGGGAAATTTCGAACACAGAGCTCTACTGCCTTAGGTTGTAGTAATAAGATGTTAACCATATCTATGCTGTTCAAACCAGCACGCCATAAACTAGAGGGAGACACAGCTGCATTGTTTTACACTCTTTTCTGTTTCAACAAGAGAAATATCTGAAATGAAAACAGTTCTGACAGCCTGGAAGCTCATGCTGTTGTTATTAATGGGCTCTTTGGTAATAGAAGCTGAATTTAGTGTACCAGATGCACCACAGCCATAGAGGGAGGCTGCAGGTCTGGATTCGTAAAGGGGACAGAAAAGGTACACTAGAGGTTACTACACAATGAAAAACCCACAGCCTAATAGCTTGGCTGCTCAGGTCTGATTAGTGTAATTTTAGTTTCAGTTTTGCTTTCTATGTTAAAAACTGTCTCTACTTCCTTATATTTTCAGTTTCTCAAAATATATTCACCTAACCAGTTTATATTCTTATTTATCCTTTTGCCTTCCAACTCTACTTACATCGTGTTTACCTCTGCTGCCAAGAACCTTAGATTGCGGGAATTAAAAAATGGCCTCAGAATAGCCTGAAATCAAACAGGTCCTTTCCTCTGGAGCACTTGGAAAGGTAGAGCTGGTACTTCTGTGATGGGACTCTGTTGATTCAGGAGTTCCTCTGGGGATGAAGCTAAAACACAAAATAAGATTTAAAAAACCCCAAACCCACCGAACCAAAACCTTCATCTTAAAAATCTGCAAACTTTAGTGAATGAGTAAGAAGTTTAGTTTTCAGAGTCAATATTCTAATAATAATGTTAGGACAGACTTGCTGTTGTAGCAAAAACATGGTGGTGTCCTTGCATTGTGTATGTTTAAATGCAAGTGTTTACTTTTAACTGTCATTTTCCTATTCTATAAAGGGGAATGCCAGAGCTTTGTACTCACTACAAGCCATGTAAAGAGAAACAAAAACGTCTAGTCATCAGAACAAGTAAAGACAGTTTCTCTTTACAGGGTTTATTGCAGCTTTCTTTTTTCTTTTTCTTTCCTCCCCTTGCTCTTTGATGAGTCCCGGTGGGGACAGCACAGCATTTGCTGCCTGTAGTCTCGGCCAAGGACAAAAGGGATGAATATTATAGTGCAGCTACCCTATAGAGGTGTGCCCACCTCTTCAACTTGTAACCAGGTTCCTCACTTCTCTCTTCTGAGCCCACTACTAAGTGGTTTCTCTGGTGTAGACTAGTGACCAGCATGAATAAGGGCTGCTTATTCCAACCTAGTTGCAGATTTACATCTTGCTGCTAGCTGACCCACCTTTTCATTCTTTTTTTTCTTCTTCTTTTTTTTTTTCTTTTTTTTAAATTTTATTTTATGTCATCAAAGCATAAGCAGCTGTTACATTCAGCCTTGTCTCAGGTAAAGGCAAACCTTCCACATGCTACTGTCTCATTATAGCAACCTCAGCGCTGTCACACAGCAGCGACTGACACGCTGCTCCCACCACATAGGAGCATCTATCCCACAGAAATTAGTTTGACAAGTTACCACAATAAACCACCTAGATATAATTACTTCTGTACTTTTGCAAAGATGGTCAAAATCAGAATGCAACTGAGCACCTAAAGCTTGGTACATAATGTGTTTGCAGTCCAGTAAGCGCTATTGCCTTCATTTTGTAATTTAGAAATGGAAAAATGGTGCATCTGTCCTAACCTTAGTCTCCTGCATCACTGCACTCACAAAACTAGTCTTCATGCATTGTGGTATTTTGTAGCCTATGTCAGACACCCTGATTATGCTGCTAGTTTTTGTCAGTTGTCTAAGCCACTGCCTGTTGGCTTGTCTTCCCTCTAGAATTGTTTCTTTTTGCAGTGGGGAAGAGAGATGGAGCTGCAGCAGGACAAGGAGTTGGGAATAGGAATTACTGACCTGACAAGGCAGGAGGCAAGGAGGAGGAAGGCAGTATGTCTTCTTCCTGAAGATCAGCAGACACTTTGGCGCTGAAGCAGACAGAGTCCAGAGAGGCTGACAAAAAGAGGTGATAGCAGAGAAGACCAGTAGTCCTGGAACAGGTGTGATGGCAATTGTCAGCATAGACATGACCTGAGTGCTTTGCCTGGAGCAGTGCAACAGCTTCATGGCAAGGAGGATTGAAACTATTTCCCAAGCGTGCAGTGGCATGCTGACACAATCATTTGCGTGTGCATTTGTGCAGCATATCTAAACTTTGCTTTTGTGCTACTGAAAATCCCATTTAACTTGATTAAATGAGTGTGTATTCTTTAATTTTAGAACCCCATGAGTCAGGCAGAGGACTTAAGGCTGGAGATGAAGCATATTTTCAATATCTTTAGCCCAGGAAAAATTCAGTTTGTGTTAATAATGATTTCAGCCACATGGGCAATGGAACATTCCTTTACTGGGAAAGAAAGTCACCCTTCTCTTTCAAAGGGGTTCAGTTGATCTGTGGCACAGTGGATCACACAAACTCACAGTCTATCATGGAAACATTAGGACTCTTTCAAGCTAAGCCAGGCAGTTCTGCAGACACTGACAGGAGCAGCACTGAACATAGTCAGGACTTTGGTTAATAATGGAATCTTGCACCCAGTCTTTTGTAGCCTTTAACTAAGTGAGGACTTCCATGGGACTCTGGGTGGGGGAGGAGTGTTGGGGCTATGGAACAAAACATTGTAGATGAACATTACTCAGTTCTTCATGGGACAATTTTCTTATGTGTTCATTTGCATTTCAAATTGGAGTTGAAAATAAGGCTTTTAGAAACTTTTAATTTCTATTTAATTATGAGAATTTAACTTCAGGGTCTCTATTTGATTTTAAAGAATAATTAAAATTAAGTATGGCTGGAGTGATTTTTCACAGTTTTTCTGCCTGTCCTTTAGGACTTAAAGTAACAGTAAATTATTTGTGGCTGGGGGTGATCTATATGTAAATTCCATTAAGAATGGAATTTTGTTATAGAGAAATTCAGATTATGAAAATGACATTGCTGCCTTGAACGTCAGTAACTAATAAATGCATTGGTTGTTACCATTACTTCTCCTAATGTCCTCAATTAAAATGATTTAAAATAGTACAATAGATAAGCAAGATCAATTAATTTTATAAGATGATCAAAGGAATGTAGTTCTGCATTGTAAATGCTCTAAATGTGATAATGGCTTTATCAGGCGGGAAAATAATTTGAAGTAGCTTAAACCTTATTCATTTTAGCTCAAGGGGCTTTTATTTGTAGCTAATCGAATGGTCTTTTGTATTTGCTAAGGTAGAATTTTCAGATTCTGTGCATTAATTTTACAGAGTAAATTTCAGACATTTTTGAAAGTAGCCAAAAAATTCTCAGAGGGCTGTGATTACAGGATCCTGTATAATCAAAGAGAACTTGATTATATTGATGTTCTGAACAGGAGTAGGTTGTTTGCATTTGCAGGTTTTGAGAAGGTTATTTTTAGATTGCTTTGCTGCAGTGGCATTTGTTTTACCAAGCTGTATGAAGCATCAGTTGGGACACTGTGCCCAGGTTTAACTTCCCTGTGACTGGCATTCTATATAAATGATTAATAATATAGATGAATTTTTTTGGTGTTTAATGTTAATTAATACCAAAATATTAAGTCTGTGGATTTGGAAATTAAATATCTGGGTGGTAGGATGAGAATACATTTGTGGATGAAATACCTAAGTGTGACTTTGAAACCATGGATGAGGGAAGTGTCATGTTGGTAAACCTAAGGCGGGGAGAGGTTCACATTCCTGGGAGATTTCCTCCTTCCTTTCTTAGTGACCATCTCTTTGATGTTAGTCAAATGACTTTGTCCTCTCTGTGCCTCATGCTGCATACTTAGAAACTTTTTGACTAAAAGAAAGTGCATGAGAGGTATAAGAAAAAATTAACGAGATGACCTAAGGCACCAAGAAACACTTGAAGATGACACCAGCAGTGTTCACGTTGCTGTGTTCAGGTACTGTGGAGTCTTGCCTTGTCAGCATTTTGTTGAGAAGTCTCCAATGAAAATATTTCGGCTGCTCTGTCACCAGTATAATAGTAATCCTTAACATTGCATCACCTCTCTAGATTTCATCAAGGCTGGTCAAGCATTTGAACAAGCTGCCCAGGGAAGTGGTTGAGTTACCAATGTCTGGAAGTATTTAAAAGACATCTAAACGTGGCACTTAAGGCCATGGTTTAGTGGTGGAACTGGCAGTGCTGGGTTAATGGTTAGACTCAACAATATTAAAGGTCTTTGCTAACCTGAACAAATGTATGGTCTTTCTAGTACCTGATTCCCTGAAGATCCTAGAGGGGAGCAAATCAGGTCTACATTGTACTTGTACTTCATGGGGTGTTGACAGGGAAAACATCTGAGGAGGAAGAGAGGCAGCCTATTCTGCTCAGTCTGTTAGAGGATGTTTTTTAGTTTAATAACTTGCAGTTCAGAATCCTGATGAATGCATGGGCTGTGCTTGGATATGTGTCATATTTTTCGGTTGTCTAAATGGGTTTTGTGCATGTTTAGCTGTCTTCTCTGTAGAAAGAGAAATAGGAAATGTTGGTGGGGAAAGAACAGATCAGATGGTGCAATAAAGCCATTGCACAGAGGTAAAACAGGGCAGAAGGAAATGTGGGATAGAGAATGAGGGACAGTAGTGTGGGGCAATGAGGATGTATAGAAAGTATATCTTCAGTGCATGGTGCTAGGAAAGAGAGAGGAGAGTGAGAGAGCTGGCGTGAAATGAGAAAAGGAAGAGAAGGAGAGCACAGGCTGTGTTAATCTGCACTTAAACCCCTGGTAGGAGGGACATAAAAAGAAGATATGTTGACATGGCTGCAAGGAACAGAAGTATTCATTGGTGTTATAGATGCATTCTACTACGAAAACAAAAAAATGTGTAATTTTAAAAAACAATAGTTTTTAATCTTAGATTCACTTCTTAATTGCAATAGATATAAAAGATCTTTATAAACGTTGAATAATTGTTTTAAAAGGAAGTAGAAGTTTCTACAAAAGAGAAAGGAGCTTTTCCTAAAGTCAAAGACAAAGCCAAAAATAAAATCCATATCTCAAAAGTTCAAGATGAGAAGACAGAAAAAGTCTGAAAGCCATAGCATGATGTAATCCTCTCCTCTATTTTTCAAGTTCCACTTGAACCTCTGATTGGTTCCTTGTGCCCCATCCCCCTTCATTGGCAGCTGTTTCAGGATCTCACCACTTTGCTGGTTAATGACCTTTTTCTAATTTCCAATTTCCTGGCATTTCTAATTGCTGATTGGTACTTGGTTCTTTCAATTAAGTGAATCTTTTTCCTCCCTAGAGCCTCATTTCTTTCACACGTCTCTCCCCACTGGTATTTACAGATGTTATCCACTCTGCTTTGTTTTGGTAGGCTAAAAAAGGAGAACCTTGTTCTTCTCTGGCTTGGGGCTTTTTTCTTGATCTTCCTCAGCTCTTCTAGTTAGAGCCCATTTCTGCAGCACGTGAGTGTCTCAGTGATGATGAGGTTGCCTTGCCCTGTATATTGAGATCTGTACTGTGCTGTCTCTGTGAGAGGTACCTTTCTTTGTACAGTGTAGAATCATGTTTGTAATCTAAATCTTGTGCTGCTTTGTCTTTCACTTTGATGTGGCTAGCAGGAATGCTTAGGCAAGCTATGATGTACAGGTACATCATAAAAGCCTAATAAGACTACGTTCTTAATTTTTTTTTATAATAACAATTAGGTACAGCAGCTATAACAGTTTTCTAAACAAAAGTAAAATGTTATTGGTGTAATGTTTTTCTCTATAATAATTTTCTCAAAATTCATAGCTTGAAATATAATTTTGGTCAGTGACTGAAGTGCCAGAAGGATGTTCTGAGAATATGGCAGGTATGGAATTGATTCCCAATGTGGAAAACCCCTTGTACTCTCAGGCTCTCTGTTGGAGAGAGGTGTGATTTAGAATATGGTGTCATGCACTGATGTTGCCTTGGACCATGGTTAGGTAGGCAACCTTCTGCAGGTATACTGGCACTTTGGTTTTTGTTTCTTCTGGCTGGTGTCTTGCAGTATTTCAGCAGAAGCTTTAGCCGTAATGGGCAAAGTGCTGGAAGCATTTCCTGTACCTCTATAGAAGTAGCCCAGTTAAAATAGTCTCAGTTTCTCTTGGTTATTCGTTTTTTTTCCTAGGGCTGTTTCTTTACAAGTAGGTAATATGTTTTACTTGTGTTTGTATTTCTTGTCTGGGACATTTTGCAGTTGTCTTCAAGTTTACATGCACACCATTTTTTTTGTTTTTATTGAAATAATTGAGCGAAACTGATTTTTTTGTCAGCTCTGTACCAACCTTCTATAATTTTAATCTAAAGTTTCCCTAAAATGTGTTGCAAGGCATTTTAAGAAGTGACTGACAAAAGCTAGGCTAAAGCCAGAGTATCTGCGTTTTTTCTCCCCAGCATCTAAGAAGCTAGAAGATAAGAGAAAGAAGAGAATTTGTTTTGGCCTTACTGGTTTGAAATAAATTTATATATAGCTTAGTATTTTGTCTCCTAACACAGTGTACATATGTTCCATCCTCACTTATTCTCTAAGGCCTCTCAGCTCAGGGAAGTCCCTGGCCAGACTGAGAAGCTGCACGTCCTTCTTCCACCAGAGTCAGAAATGGATCAGTCCATCTCTGGTCCCTCCCCACAGTTTTTAGAAGCCTCTAGCAGAACCGTTTGGAGAGGAAATGAGGATCCAGCATGGAGAGGTGGGAAAAGTGCCCATTGTTGCAGCACAGAAAGTATACAAGTCTTGAGGAATGAGCTCGTTAGGATTTTGCATTCCCAGTTTCTTGAAAGAGAAAGTTCTTGTTTTTCCAGTTGCTCCCCAAGATGTTACTATAACTATCTGCCACTTAAAGGACACACACACACACAAGTACTTGCATGGGAAAAAGATGAATCTGCATTTTTAAGGAGGCACACGAGTATATATGACAAATAAAACAATTCAAGAAAAATACTTGTTAATATCACATTGTCATAATCTTTGCAAGCTGCCTGACAAATTATCTTCATAACCTGGCCCGGCCTGTATTAAAATTTGGATCAAGAGGAGGAGGTATTGCATTGAAATTGTTGTTTGCTACGTGTGCTTGCATTCAGATTAAGCCCTCTAATACAATGGCCAAATTAAATAAGCTTGGGTCAGTCACACAACTCCAGTGAGTGTTTGAGCTGAAATACTGCACTTCATCTGCAGTGTAATTCCATTTGTGCTATTACATAATTAAATTGAGACTTGAATCGTGTGTTTTAAAAGATTATGTGACCATATGCAGCTTGAACAAGGGCCAACTTTTGAAATAGTGCTCCTTTTACGATGTCTTTCTCTTACATTTGTTGAGGGTTGGTTTATTTGTTGAGGGTATTTTTAGGGAGTTGTGGATTTGGAGGGGGTTGTTGTTTTTTGGGGGGTTTTGGTGGGTTTTTTGTTTGTTTTTAGGGGTGTGTCTTTTGGTTTTGTTTTTTTAATCAGAACTGAATGTTGCCAACATTTAATGAATTGCTGTGATCTAAGCTTGGAGTACTTCTTTATATTATTCAAAATCACCTTTGGGAAAGGAAAGGTGGAAAAAAACCTGACCACACAAAAAAAGCAAGCAACCCTGTGAAGCCCCAAATGTGTAAAGCATGAAATAATGACACTCCCACTCATATGGGAATGTAAACTAAAACTGCAGAATGTGCTTTTATCAAATCATACTCTTAATTAGGTTTTAGGAGAATGCTTTATAGTCAAGGTTTTGTTGAATAATTTAATTATGAAACAGTACACCTGATTTTCAAACTAAGCCAACTGATACTGCCCGAGATAATCAGCATGAACAACTGAGTTTTACATACACGTACTCCTGTGAAGAAAAGTGTTTTGGGGGGGAAAAAGAAACAATCCCCCCAAACAAAACCATTTTTCTTTTTTTTTTTTTTGCTTACAAAGAACTTCACCTTACAAACTTTCTGGAGTGGCCTGGCATGGTAAATTGTGGCATTTGATGAGGGACAACTCAGAGCTGGGTGGTGAAATTAAACTGTTGCCATGGCAAGATATAAGAGGGGAATTGTGGTTGATGGTGCAATTCCTTGAATTCAGTTTATTTTTGTTAATTCACAGTCCTGAGTTCATGAGGTTTCAGAGCTATCTAATTAGAATATGACCTCTAGCCTGGCTATTGCTTCTACCCAAATCCTGAGCTCTACCTGAAAACTGACCCAGCTCAAACACAGCTTCAACAGAGCCTTATCAACAAAAATGGGAGTGGTGGTGTTTGGTGTTTGTGGGGCTTTTGAAATGGACTCAATGAGCATCTAGAGCACGTCACCCCACCATAAAATAGACTTCAGTGTTTCTGAGCAAATAGATTGTATTCTGTTTTGTTGTGGCTTCTTTTTTTTGGGGGGAGGGTGTGCGGAGGGAGGGCAGCCAGAGTATTCTTTTAACCAGGTGTGTCTGTATTCCCAGGTGTGTTCAAATGGTAATGGAGTTTGTAATGCTTTAATATAATCAAATATATGCCCAGAATCATGGGACACAATCAGAGCAGAAGAGGTGATACCATCAGCTTCTCTGGGCAAGGAATCTTGCTTTACATTTCCAGTACTTCTGTGTCTAACAAATACAGAGGGCACTGGGCACTTGAACAACTTTCAACTTGATGGACGTAAAAATGAAATTTTTAATGAAGAAAGCTTCTATTCTGCATTTAATTTCTGCTATAAATATTGCCCTAAGGCTGCACAGGTTTGTACAATAACATTTCACTGCATCTAGAGAAGGTTAGGAGACAATACTGGGGGAGATGAACCATCTTTTTTGGTCTAGCTGCTTATTCTTGTCCCTGTAATCTCACAGTGAACTCAGTCACACTTATGGAAGTGTCTTTTATTGATTTCTTATGTACTACAGATGAAACCTGTAGACATGTCATTTCACCTTTTAGGATGCTTTCTTGTCTTAAGCAGAAATGCATTTCTAGGGAAGGGGTGGATGCCCAGTTTAAATATTTTAATATTTCTGGGGATGGAAAGCAGTTGGTGTGGCTTTCCTGTTTTTATTAATTTACAGGTCTAAGATTGCTATTTTGTTTGTAGCAAAATAGTCATGCTCTTGGGGAAGTGTTGGCCAGTGTGTAAACCTCAGAAAAATGGTGAGATAGAGGATGGTTTCATGTGAATGGCAAAGTTCTCCTCCTAAAAACTGCTGTGAATTCCTGTTTGCTGAAGGTCTGCTGGGGGACTTGTTTACTTTAGGAATGAAAAACAGCTTTGAGAAACATTGAATACATTGAGCATTAGTTTTTGCTCTTAGCATCTGGAGACTTCAGTGCTATTATTATTATTCCCTATTGTAGCTTGTACATTTTACAATGGAGGTGTTAATTGAAAAATATTTTATCATTGGTTTGCTAAAATCTGCATTTGGAAGAAAGAGTTAAAAAACCCCTTTTTTCTTTTTTTATTCCATGTGAATGCTAGAAGTGCAGACAGGCAGTTCAAAATCATTTCATGTGCTTGCTATACCAATCCAAGGGTGGCAGCTGGGTGTGCATGAGAGTAGTAGACATTATTGCAAGGGTGGGGTCTTCTCCCAGTTTCCACTGAAACTTTAGCTTTTCTATTGATTCTATATAGATTTGTTTTCATAATTTGATTTCACCAAATTTTGGCAATTAAGCAATTACTATTACTGCTTGCAGTGTAAAACTTTTTCAGTGCATATTTTTTAAAGTGACTACAGATTCTGAAGAGCCATTCTGTAAAACGCAGAAGGAATTATATATTCATGACTAAAGCAAGACAACATATCACTGAAAACTGGAATATATCTGGTATTGATATATATTTATTCTTACTATGGAAAAAGAAAGCCTTTGTTGTGGCTGGAATGAATAAGTATTAATTTATCTTTCCATACAAGTAAAAAGTTTTCTACTACTAAGTGCACAGACAAGGTGAACTGTTTGTATTCTAGGACTTGAAATGGGCATTGCTGACTGATCAAGCTGCTTTCCACAGTGCTGGCACTCTCTAGCCTGGGGACCCAGCTGATCCTGCAGGTGAGGCAGTAGCACAGGCTGAGCTCACAGCTCCAAAGTTTTGCTGCTGGTTCTTCGTTAAACTGCACAAAACTTGTGTCCTCACTAGAGAAGGCAAATAATGAGGTGGTTGAAATTTAATCACTAGTGTTTGTTCCTAAAAAGACAATATCCCTAATAAATCAAAATTCTGTACTACAATACTTGCAAAGGATGATACAAGCCCATATGCGTTTTTAGTTCACCTATCTTTCTCTCCTGACCAGTATTGGCCAAAGAAAGTCTTCTAACTTAAAATAGTTATTTGGTAATTATATAGTTTGGTTATTCCTAGAATGCCATCCTGTTCTGTTCAGTTGTTGATTTGTATGTTGTTTCTGCTTAATCTGGAAAAACATTTAAAAAAAATTCCAATTAGAGTTTCGTTAATCTTTTCAAAATTTCTCTTGTGTGTATTGGATAGTTGTAAGTATCTTATAACCTGATGCAGCTGACTTGTTCTAGGTCATTCCAAAAGTTTCATAGCTGTATTTTCAACACTTTTTCACCATATTAAATACACAAAACCATCACATTTTTCCAAGCTTTGCTTGAGCTGGTTAGATTTCAGAGGTTTATCTAGTCATTATTGGTCTCTAAATATAGTCATCATCATAAATGCCCCTCTGTTTCCGTTTGCTCTGCAGAGGTCAAAAGATGAGGTTGGTTTATGAGCTTATTCTGCCATGTGTCACTATCGGCAGCACAATAGAACAGCAGGATGGAGAGGCAGCTCTCACCTCTCCATTTATTACTCTTGTCAACTTGGAAAGGATTTTTTACCTTGTGAAAGGCCCATCAGCAATGAATCAGTGAAGTGAAGATGACAGTTGATTTGTGAATTCAGATTATATAAAGTGACTAGGCTTCAGTGGACTGTGTAGATAAAGCAACTGTCATGATAAGGTGGCATGTGCAATTCCACAAAACCAAATTTATTGCACATTTAAGGAAATCATCCTATTTTAAAATGCCATAAATTTGAAATTGAATATAAGTTATACCCTTGAATTTTGATTTATATTTTGAATATTTTTAATGTGATGCTAAGTAGCATAAATTCAATTCTAGGAGTTTATGCATTCCTTTTTTAAGGGTCATTTTGACTTTTCTTCTGAATACGTTATCACATTCGTGATATTTTATTCCAAGCAGAAAAATCACTTCATTTGATATTTAGACTTAATAAAAATCAGCAAAGATCAAACTATGATGGCTAGAATAAGACAGGCAAAGTTTACGGACAAAAGAGAGAGGCCACAATTTTCTTCCTATTGACACAAACACACACTTATTAGTAGCAAATGCTGTATTTGTGTCAATATGTGTTTACAGGTCATTAGTGATATAAATGTCTCTCAGGTGTTTAACAGATGAAAGTGGATAATTTCATGGCCTCACAGCACTCGTTTATTTGACCTTTTCTGCAGTGTTGGTCCTTAGCACTTGTAAGGCTTTGCTTACAATTGCAGATTCCTTCAGCACTCCCAGTTTCTGGACTCTGTTAGGATTTGGGAGTGGCATCTCATGTGCTTAATCATGGGACTTTTCAGTGGTGTTGTGAAACTCCAGTGGTTTTGTAGAACAGTGTTTTGTTTGAGGTGGAATGTCCATATGGACCCATGGAGTCTGATGCCACTTAAAGGGGAAAAGGTCCTGGCACAAGACAAAGAAAATATTGCAAATAACTGCCCTTTTCTTGTGGATATACAAAGTACTGTGGAATATCCATTACCCTTTTTAAGAGCTGCCAAATGCTATAGGATTAGGTAAGGAATAAGCAGTCTTTCCAAAATATTTAATGACAGCTTTACATTAAAAAGAGTTTTGAACATAACACCTGCTGGACTGCCTCAGATTTGGATGGTCCCTCTGACACTGGTCTGTACCAGATGCTTACAAAAAGATGCAAAGAAATGGACAGCTATGGTAAAAGTGTCAGTTGGGTATTTACTCCCTAAACCAATGCATCTAGCAATTGGTGTATGCCCTCACCTCTGAGTTTTAGTGTCACTTATAAATGTCTTTTTCCTTTCTGGTCCAACTGTAGATGTTCTTATTATTCACATAAATGTCTAAGCCTTTTCGAATCCTGCTAAGCTCTTGGCTTTAATAATATCTTGTGACAATGAGTTCCACATGTAAATTTGGTAGTATATAAAAATACAGTTCAGTGTAGTTTTGCTGCCTTTAATTTCACTGAGCACTTTTTTGCAAAGGTTGGAGCTTTTAAAAACCCAAACCTTCAGAAGGCACACACAGCAACAATAATGACTTTAATATGTTTCATTATTTATTTTTCTTCTTGCTTTAAAGTCACGAAACAAGGAGGTTCACAGGGTCTACAGACCATCTTAAGACAGACTCTTATTCTCTTACAACACATCTGGGCCTATAATGTCACTTCAGAGAGACGCCTCCTCTCATATCCCAGTCCTGCAGAGTTTAGCAGAGAGTTTCTGCCTTAGCTCTGCCTGTTCTGTTGATTATTAAATTTAAGTTTCAGCCTGGACTTTAGAAAGCAGCATACTTCAAAGAATTGTTGGTTTGCATAAGCGTCCACATGTTTGGACACTTACCAAACATATGGGTTTTTCTGAATCGCCTTTGCCCATAAAATGGGATGGACATCTTGAGCAATTAGATTTTTTCCTCTGAAATTCTTAATATCAGCAAGTCACAATCTTTCAGTAAATGCAAACAAAGATTAGTTCAAAAGTGGGTGTTGTTTACTTGACAGCTTATTTGAAAGTGTTATTTAATTGCTTGACTGCCTTCTTACAGGTTAACTACATCTATGGTGGCAAGGATATGACTTGTCATATTTTATTTTTATATCATCTGGACGCTGAACTGATGTATGTGAGTCTGAAAATGAGTCCTTTGGAGAGAATTTCTTAAGAGCTATTGTGGCCAGAAATCCCTCCTGGCATGCACCAAATCAACATTTCCTAAGTATGTTCTAGGCAGAGCTGGGCTCTCTGATGTGGTACGGGCTTCTGACCTTCCAAACAAGGCACTGCTTCCACAGGTTTCCAGGCTCCAGATGGCAATAAAACCTGGGGTAAAACTCTGTCTCCACAGTTTAATGGGAACATTTAAACAACCTTCTAATTTCTCCATGGTACCTATGAGAGCATTTAGAAAAAAAGTGCAGTGCCCCAAAACGTCTGTAGCTTGCAGCCTTTTCCTGTGTGGTAGCACCAGCTGGAAGGGAACTGGCAGATGTCCCCCTGGTTGGCATTTTGGTTGCACTTGTGCCTGAGATGGATGCTCCTGTCATCATCCCCATGCTCCAACTGTAACTGCACATGCTGGAAAACTGCAGCACAGGAACAGAAGTGTGGGTTAGAAGAAGTGTCAAACACTAGAAAAACAACCCTAATAATCCACAGGACTATGAGCACTCTTACTTAGAGGTAAGGACACAATTTAACTGGGAAGAAGGAGTGTAGAATGAGTTAGTCCCTCATACTAGACCAAGGATTTTCAGGTTGTCTGAAAAAACAAATCTGTACATCAGATTAGACTGAATTGTTGTGTGGGTTGTTTACTGGACTTGCTAGGCTGTAGTGAGTACTGGAGGGACTGCTTACCATTTGCATGGTTTTGAAAAGCAAAAAGGATGAGATTAATAGGCATCTGCACAAACTGTTGTGATAATTTGAAAATCTACAAAGCAAGTCAGCCCTTTTCACTAGTTTTTCCTGTTTTTAAACTAATGGTGTTTATTAAAAGAGAGAAAGGAAAAACAAAGACTGGTCTGCTTTGTGAAAGAGAGTCCATAAACTTGCCCTTAAAGCTCAAAGCATGCAAGGGTACAAGTGTCCCAAAGTGCACAGCATCCTTCCATGTTTGCTCCTTGTGTTTGCAGTGCTTGGGTTCTCTCACTCTGAAACACAAGAAAACTGCAACATGCACTGTACAGGGGACCACAAAGCTGCTCTTTGGCCCCAGAGTGGCACAGAGACAGCTTGGGTGGGAAGTGGGGGGAAATGAAACTGTACTGGTCAGGCTAAAAAGCTTGAAAGTAATTCTTCTCTTCATGTTGGCATCTTGACAAATCACTTGACAAAAATCTTTGTTTCTTCAAACAAAGTGTGTCTTTTTGTTTCCTTACCTTTAAATCTCATCTTGTGTTAGAATTGCTCTTCAGCTGAAGCACAGTCCTGTGCTGGAGAGGATAGATAGGGCAGCAGGCTGGATGCTGACACTAGAATGTAGGTAAATGAGAAAACACTTGCTTCTCTTTTTAGGGGCTGGCAGCTTTGAAAACTAGCTTTCATGTGAATATCAGAAACTTTATTGCCTTGACTTGGGTGACCTCATCTACTAGAATGAAGTCATTCATTGAGCCAAGAAAGACAAACCTTCGTTCCAGAGAATTAATCAAGTCCATCAAGTGCTCTGCTTACATCTTATCTCCAGCCAGTGAGAGAGCAAGCAGTTAAAAACTTGACAGCCACCAGATAGCCTCCTGTTCTTCATGTTATGCTAACATCAAAAAGGAGCAAAGAGGCTTCCAAAAGCTCAAACTTGCTACTGGATAAGCACAGCTTGACATAATTTCTGACTTGGGGATTACATTGTTTCAAATCAAGGTATTTCTTAGGGAACAAAAACATGGCATTCCAGTGAACTTTAGCTTTTTTAAAAAAAAAACTATTAACTCTGCCAGATAGGAATGCTGAGCACATAATTGCTCACCCTGCCTTTTCATCCCAAGCTATCGCAGAACCCATAAACATTCCAATTAGGCAGCCAATTAAAATGAGAAAGAGCCCTCCTGAATTATACAGCAGTTGGAGGCTGTTCTGCCTTTCTAGTTGTCAGCCAGTGAAAGGTTTTTATTGCATTTGAACTGAAGGAGGTGAAAGAATTAAGTGAAACAGTGATGTTTGAAAGGCCCATGTGAAGGGGCAGGCAGTGATAATAGTTCTCAGCACTAGTGACAGGGAGCCATTAGTAAGCTATGAAAAGCTTTGTTATGCTAAGAGGTGGACATTATAAAAGGTAGAAGAAAGCAGTTACTTATAAATAAAAAAGCCCCTTAATTTTGCTATTTTATTACTCTTATGGCATGAACTGTATAATTTCAAAATCTGCTTATTTCATGTGATGTGGGGTTTTTTAAGGGGTTATTTTTCAGCTCAGCTAATGCTGGTGCAGAATTTTTTCAGAGTAAATTATTTTCTGCCAAAATGGCATCCATTAAGATATCAAAGAGTGATGGTACGACACAGAGATCCAAAGTCAGAGAAGGCAAATGGAAAAGCTAAATATTGTGGATGCTGGATTGAAAACATGTCATTTTGCAAAGGCTGACTATAGCATAAAACTTTCTCTTTCTTGTTCTCCATGAGGAGGCATGGAATCTTACTCGTTCTGTTTATGCACCATAAAAGTCATCCTTGATGTGCTGGTTTATGCCCTTGATTGCACTGTTCTTGACCTTTGGGTGATGGCTAACGCAGTTCCATACACCCTAAATTGACAGTGTGAATTTACCAGAAAACTTATCCTTTCTGAGGCATAACCCACACCAAATCACAGAGAAAGATCTGTTTTCTCCCAATACCATTTTGCTGTGCCTCTTTCCCCCCTTATTCTTCACCTGTTATTGCTTTTGGCAAGGTTTTGCTCCATTAGCAGGACCACTGTGGTGGTTTAAGGAAGAATTGAGCTGAAGGGATGGGGGAGTACTAATTGGACAGATCCTTCCTCTGCCTCAGATGTGTCTGAACAGAACTGCACAAGACTGAATAACTTCAATTTTCCTTAGGGCAGGAACAACTTATTCTATATTCTTCTGTACTTGAATATTCTTACGTTGCTCAGCCTCAAATTGTATTCCTTTAAATATGTCTCTTTAGTGGTAGATGATATCAATTGATCCCACACCTCCCCCTGGTCCCTTTTTTAAAGTGTGGAATCGTTTCCATGTCCTGTGCTTGGTTTTTCAGTCAAGTTTCAGCTCTCTGACCCCTCTACATCTCCTCTTTTCACAGTGCTTTCTGTGTCATCTCCTGTTCCTGGTTGCATGCCTGCCTCCATTGCTTCGATATCCCCTTTTGCTGTTCTGTTCTCTCCATCAGTATTTACTATTCAGCCACTGTCTACAAAAAGGGATCCTGTGCTGTTGCTCTTGTCTGATCAGAGCCCAGCTGGGTTTGTTGCCTCCTTCTCACCCTGTCAGTTGTCCATTTGTCACCACCCTGCCACAATGGGGAAGAGTCTGTGGGTTCACCTTTATTTCTCAGCAAATGCACATGATCCTTGTCCAGTGCACTGGCTGCTTCTAGAGCTGTCTGACCAGAGTGGGATCATGGCCCCAGGGCAGGAAGGATACTGGCTGTGTTCCTGGAGAGAGAGAAGTAGCAGCAATGACATCAAAGACAGAGACCGGGTAGGCACTAGAGCTGTGAGACTATGAAATACATATATCCTACAGCTTCTCCATAGGCATAATATTTATTATTAGAAATATGTTTTCTCAGCTTGGGAAATATGACTTTTTCTTGTAGAGACAATTTTGCATGTTTAAAGAGCATAAAAAGCAGGAGTCATTCTGTGCATAACATGTCCTAAAGCTTATATATTAGTGTTTTCCCATTTGGATTTGTACATGCATCTCATCAAAGCAGGGCACGAGGAAGCTGGATGATATTTTATAGTCTCAGTGGTGCAGAAGGTCAGACTAGGTCTAACATTCCCTTATGGCATGTGCATCTGTGCAAGACATTTATTTTCCATACTCAAACGTGGCAGCATTCCTTTCCCTGTGTTTCCCTTTTGCCAAGTTGCCATGTGCACAACAGTATGGCCGGGAGGATGGCTGGGCTCTGCAACATGTTGCTGCATGTGCTGCTATCTGAGGAAGCAAGATGGCTTTTACTGCAAGAGGGAATAAAGATGCACTTATTTGGGTTGCTTCTGAAAGCCTGCTCCTGAACCATCTCATTCATTTCTAGAAATTCATTTCTAGTTTGATCCATAACTCCTGGAAGTTAATAGAAAAGCTTCCAGGGGCTTCAGTGGATCTGGTGAATATACAGCCACAGCTCTTTGCTTCTTTGTGCTTTCTCCATACTGCAGTGGAGACTGTTCACAGGATTTCCATGGGTAGGTGGAAGGGTTATCTGTGTGCAGGCACTGCCCAGTGTCACTTGGGAAAAGGGAAGTGGTGAGTGGTGTAGCTGTAGTAGTGAATGTCCCACACTGCTCCTGATGAAGTGACTGTACACCAGTATGGATGCAGAATCTGGACTTAAAATAGAAGCTTTGGATTTCAGGAACAACTCACCTTGGTATAGGAGCAGCACAAAATTAGTTGGTAGAAGGTACTCAAATACAAATTGACAATCTCCTGCATTAAAAATGGAGTGTTTCTCATGCAAGACCAGGTAATGTTTCCTAGACCAGTATTACCAAGATGACCACCACTGGACATTCCATGTGGTTGGAGACAACAACCAACTTCACAACCACCAGCAGAGAGAATCATGGTAAAAAGAGGCCATGGTGGTTAAAAAGATGGTGATAGAAGCTTCCCAGATCTGGAAGGCTGGGAAATTATGTAGTTAGTTTTGAGATGTAAAATAAGTTTGATCCAAGAAAAATACTGAGGTAGGAAACATAGCATAGTACAGAAGTTAAATTGGTGCCTGGCAGCTATATCTGAAGCTGCAGACAAAAGGACAAATCCAGCTTGAGCTAGACACTGCAGAAGAAATTGACTTACAGTGTTGACATAAGCTTCTAACATGTTAATAAAACAGAGTATTCCTGGCAGCAGTCAGATACTTCTGCTACAAATGGACAAGCAGGAGAGGAATTTTACCAGACAAATGGTAACCTGGAATGTAGTTGTAAATTAAGGGAAACAGGAGGAAAAAGAAGAGAATGACCACACGATACTGATACCAAAGACTGAGGCTGTGCAAGTTGACAAATCAGGAGCGCTCCTTTCACTGGCTCCTGTTTCAAGGACAAATAGAAAGTGAACAAAGAAATGACCAGTGCTGAAGAGCAGCTTCCCATAATAGAAAATAAGAGGAAGGGACAGCAGCAGAAAAGTTAATTCCTCAGAACTTCCCATACAGGCAGAGAGTGGGACTGGGAAAGTGACTGTGTGTGACAAGCCATCTCTGGGCCTCTACATTGTGGCACTTGGTAAACTAGTTTTGTAAAAATTCTAAAAAAGGTTAGTGAGTGTTTCTAGAAACAAAGGAAGGAAAATATTTGAGGACCTGTGTTTTAATTATGGAGCTGTGGCCATGCTGCATACGTGTCATTTTTAAACTTTTTTCTGATTTTTGGGAAAAAAATGTTCAAATATATTTGAGTAGTTAATTGCATGCAAGTTTTAAATTTGTCTTTTTTCCTGTAATTAGTTTTTTAATGGCAGGAAACATATCCCGATTATTTTGACTATTTAGCCTTGCTTGCTTCTTAATCCTCTAAATTTACTGCAGAGATAACGGGCAGCAGGGATGACATCATGCATATACAGCTGCCTTTTTAAGTGCCAGGGCCAGAGGAACCACTTATAGTAATTAGGAAATCCTTAAACAAGTGTTTGTGAAGTATTGGCTAACCCTCTCTGTTTGCTTTTTTCTGGCACCACACTAGAAAGGTTTGACCTTGAATAATTATCTACTCACTGACTTTCTATCTTTTCCAGTCACTGGAGCACACAGGCTACTGGTTGATTGCTTTATTGTGGTGTGATATTTTCTATATTTTAAAATATAAATAAAATAAAAAGGCCACACTCCCCGTTAGTCAAATAAGGAGGTGACTGATGTACTGTACTGAGCAGGCCCTAAGGAATATTTCAGAAGGATCAAAGATAAATCGAGTAATATTTGATTAGATCTCTATACTATTGTGTAAATTACCAGTGTTTTCACATGCTGTTCTTCAAACCTTCTTCCCATTAATTTTTACTCTTTCTATCTTGTCATTAATTAAGACTCTTCCTACAGTATATTTAGATATATTTTGACCTTAATTATCATCACCCACTTTTTAATGTTTTCAGTTCTAGACCCAGGAAAAATTGAACAGCTCAAAGAGAATTGTAAGCCACTTGTGACTATTCTGTTCAGCTGACAAAAAAGAAGGTGGTCTAAAACTAGAGGGCAAAGTGTTAAATATAGCATCTTTTGTCTGATTCAGTCAAGTTTCAAACTTGTCATTTACACATTTTAAATTCATCTCCTTATTCAGCCTGCGTAGCACTCAGACTGTGGACCAGTGGATGCAGAAACCCTTGTTCACTAGTGCAGTGAGCCACTACGCCAATTGGTCAAAGTCATTCTTCTCAGAATTATATTAAATCACATAAGAGATATTTTTTATCAGAAAGGTTATCATATTTTTATGTGGGATGCAAAAATACATTTGAACATAGGTACAGGGAAAAATTCAAATGAAAACAAACAAAAAAATCTAGACAAAAAATATCAGCATATGAGTATTCCTTTGCAGTGAATTGCATTTGTATTCTCTCATCACTGGATGCTAATTTTTAGGCTAAAATCTATGGTGATATCCCTGTAGAAAAGAGAATATTATTATTTTTCTAGGAAATTTAACTTTAAAATAAACCTTTTGCTTTCTTTCTGACTTGTTTTTAATTGCCACTCTGCCTCCCATACTACTGAATGAATTCATATGGCTGTCATTTTTCTTAAAAACCCCTTATCTTTCAGCCAAATTAAACTGTGTCACACCCGGTATCTTTAAAGGTCTTTCATCTACTGTATTATATCTGAGGAGCAGCACCACTGTCAAAAAAATCAACTAATTAAGAATGCAATGCTGAGACATCACCTTAGAGGCAGTGTCTTTTAGGAACAATGCTGCCAACAGAAGGGTCGAGGAAGATGACACCAGCTGCTGTCTGCATGCTGGGGCTCTCACACAGCCCTGCACACCTCTGTTAGCTGTTCCACAGCTTCTGCAATGACTCCATGGCCTTTGGAAATATTAGCAAGATTAAAACCCTACAGTTTCCCTTCCTAAACTGCAAGTTTCTGCTCCTGGAAATTTGTGAGATATTGTCGTAGTCCTTGTGTACACAATTATATACAGCAGCCCTGCATTGCTGGGAAAATGAAGTGGCACACGTACTGTGAAGTTCCTATGGAGTGCTGCAGGAAGTTCTGGAGAGACACCGGTACATTTCCTCGTCTAATCTGATTACTCAGTCTAGTGGAAGGTGAGCTTGAATCATTCTGAATTATACTTTGTCAAATCTCAAGACTGACAAAGTGAATCTGACTTCCATATGAAAAATGGATAAACCCACACTTTATTCCTGATGGCAGTTCTTTCTCTAGCAATGATTGTAAGTTCCACTTACTTTGGCTTAGAACACTTGCAATGTAGCTGAAAACGATTTTTAACACATTAAACTGTTTAAAATAGAACCAGTTCTGTCCCGAAAAAACCTTGCCTCATCAAAGAACAAGAAAAACCATGTTTGACATAAGTTTAGTTAAAGGGAATGTCTGTAGCATGATCTGAAACTTGCTAACCTTGGGCAGTAGCTTGCCAGAGAGGAGATACAGAGGTGTGCTGTGGAAACCTGCTGTTGGATGTGGGAGAGCAGCTGGGAAAAACTCTCCTGCCATCTGAGGTGATGGTGGAAGGCACAGAGGGAAAGTTCTCAAATTCAAATCCCTAAATCCCAGGTTTCACAATCTTCATGTGGCCTTCCAGGTGAAATTCATTAAAATTTTAAGGTCTCTGAATTGTTAAATCTGTGGGTGCATTTGTGAATATGCCTTAGTCTGGAAAATAAACCCTTCAGTAGACGGTATCTGGTTTTTCTGCTGTTTCTATTTAATACATTAGCAAATTAATTTTTATAATTATCTAGTTCTGGGTTTTATATTTTGCACAAGAGCAACCTTAGCAAACAGTATCCAGCCTGGGATTTCATAAAGATCGTAACACTCATGCGTGAACCCCAAGCAAATCATTCTTCTGGCACGTAATAGCTTAATTACAAAATAAAGATTATTTCAATTAAAACTGAAGTCAATCTATTTCTGGGCTTAAAATTGCTATTTCATAATGTACATCACAATGCATAACAGCATGGGACAGGAAATGACTAATACTTTATCCAATTTAATTTATATCAGTGGAAGCTTAACCTTGATGCCTTGGCCATATTTCAAGTAGAGTTAACACCCTTATTTATACAAAATTGCTGTGAGACGTTCAGCAACACGAAGCGTCCGGAGCTGCTGCAGCAGCGCTCGCCCCGCGGTGCCTCTCCGGCACACGCCCTCCGCTCCTGGCACACTGACTCACGGCCCTGCAGTGCCAGCCCTGAGTCACCAGCGCTGCTCCCGAGCCACCCGCGACCCCTCGCCAAACAGCCACAGCTCTGCACGGCTCATCCTGCGCATCTTCTGGCCTCAGGCAGGCGTGAGAACATCTCCCTTCCTCAGCCCCATGCCCTGTCTCCTGCGGTCGAGGACCTTTCATAGGTGCTGGGAGGTGGGACTTGGTGATTTGCAGTTTTAGCCCTGATCGTCATCTTCCGCAGGAAAGATTCCTGTGAGGCAGCAGGAGAGCTCGTGGTACCCCTTCCAGTTGTCTGGAAGTAGAGAAAATCAAAATTGCTCTTTGGAGGGTTTTTGATGCAGGCTCGGGAGCCTGACTCAACATTAAAAAAGCTTGAGTGTTTGCCAGAATGCTAATAAAAGTAATTGGAAGAGCTCCTAAGTGGCTTCAAAGTACAAATACTTTTCATTACTTGTTGTGTAAAGATATAACGTACCGAAGGTGATGCAGAAATAGGATGTTGCGGCATAGAAACTCAAGCTCTTTAAAAAGAGATGTTGTTCTGCCCAGAGCAAGTTCATCCTGGGAAGCAGCAGTAGTTTCATGCCTGAGTACATCGTAGTTTAGGTACTGAAAAGAAAACTAGTTTACAAATTGTTTGAGTTTGGTTGGTTTTCTGTCTTTTCTACATAAGTTCATAAACAGATTGTCTTCTTAGATCAATCAATCATTTTAACAACTAGCAGGGACCCCGCTTGCCATCTCCCTGATGCATTGAAGGCATACACATGCTTAGACATGGATGCCAATATGATGGCAGAGGGTGCTCAGAGCTGGAATGATTTCTTCTGGGTTGTGGGTTAAATCTAGTGATAAAATTTCACTAGGCTTTTCCAGTCTAGTTGCATTGCTGGGTTGAGTTTATATCTGTTAATTTTAGGTTTGCTTTGCTCCTTCAGAAAAGGAAGGAGTATATAAGAAGAGGAAATTAAAATTAATTTAAATAGAATAATATGCATAAATTGCAGTTTATGATTTGTGATCTCACTAGATGCTAGCTGCCACCTGGACATGCTTAAATATAGTGTATCTCTTAGACCCTCAGCCTCAAATATTCTCTTACTTGCATTGAAATGTGCTGAATTTATCAGCTTATTAAGCAGTTGTGTGTGTTTATCTTATTTTGAGGTTATTTAACCACACAGATGTGTGCACATGCACCCGCTCCCTGTATTGTGTGCTACTGGAAGTGAGCAAATTGCTCCTTTTTATGGATGAACGGGTGCTGGATGTTTGAGGAGGTCTGGATTTCTCTGTCATCCAGCTGCATGTTCTTTTAAATTGCTTCGTGCAGCTCCAGCAAAGTGATCCTAGGGTGAACTTGAGGCTGAGCTTGATGGCTTTGACTTGCTGACAGCACCTGGCACAGTCTCTCCCTCTGCTCACACCCTGTAAGGAGGAGGACATGTGTTGAGATGTGGAGGGGCTCTGTCTGCAGAGGGCTGAGCTCTGTGCCAAGAACCACTGTAACCTGCCGTAAATTACAGCATCCCTGAAATTACTCTAATTTGTGCCAGGGTGTATCAGCTATGTAAGAGCTCTGTGCATCCACAGCCTCCCTCCCTCCACCTCCCTGTGCCCACGGTTCTGCTCTGGTTGCAGGCAGCACATTCACCTTTCTACAACCACATCTCTTAGACTGTCCCCCTTTTGCTGCTGCTTTCTGTGCTTATCTCCTGCAGTTACAGCAGAAGCTGCTGGTTGAGTTGTGTTTTTATAGGGAGGGCCTAAAGCAAAGTAAGACTACACATAAAGCATCTTAAGGTTGAGCATCCTTCTTTCAATAAGTAATCCCAAGTCATTTGAAACTAGGGTGCAAGAAATGATCTATCAGATGCCTTTTGCCTTTTCCACCAAGGAGAGCTTTTGGCCATCCACGAGGGTGTGGGAATTGTCAGGTGGCTCTGCAGTGAGGAACCCACTGGCCAAAGGCTGGAGCTCCTTTTTGGCCTTGTTTAGTTTTTCCATTCCAGGAGATTAAAGGCTTTTGTCTTTAAAAAATTATCATCACCTGGTTTTTTTGTTAGGTGTTTGTTTTTATTCTGCCCTTGCCCCCTTTAATGCTATAAAATATGGTATTGGAGAGCAAGTGGCTTTTAGTAGCCTTGTTGCTGTTTGCTTCTCAGTGCCCAGCCAATCCCAGCTGCAGCCTGCTCCTCGCCCAGGCCCCAGTATCTAGGATATCCCTGACAATTATTCTGCATTCTAAACTCAAAAGCATTTTGCACCTTTCATAAATTTCCATAAAATACACCAGGCAAAACACTTTAAAATGTTGTTCCTTGAGAAATTATCATATTTTGCATTTGGTTTATCCTTTAAAAGAGGCCTTTTCCTCCACATCCATGTGGTATCATTGATACAATGTACATTGCATCCCTCATATTAATACTCTGATCAATCACTGCTGACAATACAGTGTCTTTGTGTGAGGGGCTGTAGGACAAATGTTTTAGCTTGTGAGAAGAAAATTGTTAGCATTTGAATAGAGAAGAGCACTGGGGAAGGATTAATAGCCTACTTTGATGGATTAGAATGTAGGGAAATTGCTCAATATTAATATGAAAATGTTTGTGAATTGGCTGTGTGGGGCTGTCAATGGAAAATGAGGGCCAGTGATTATGTCTCCAAGGCCTTATCAGTTCAGACTTGACTCTCACCAAAGACTTTCACACAAAAGACTGATGGGAGCACTAGAAAATAGCTGAATAAGAGCCACTACAATAAGCGAGCCATTCAGCCACCAGTGTCACGATGTCAGGTTTTGTGCCCTTTATGTAATATTGTACATCTTTATATTAACATATCTGAATATGGATTTGTAATAAAAGAGGCAAATGAAACTACCTGCTAGACATTTTTATTTCTATAATTTTTGCTTATCTCTGAAATATGACTGGAAAATGAACTAGGGTTAGCCTTAATAAACAACTGTGTCTACAAGGGAGATTTCTTTGTGAGCATCAGGTTAAGTGTTTCAAATATGGCTCTGTATTTATTCTTGGAAAAAAAAGGACTGTTTGATGGTCCTGAGAGACATTGCAGGAAAACTTGTTTCCTATTACCATAGCTTCAAAACAGATCAAACAGATTGTTTCTTCTGTGTTCTGTGCTCTTAATAAGGTTTTAAATGCAGAAGTATGCCTAGTTATAAATGTATTTAACGTAATTGGTGTATCTCAAGTAACTTTACATATTAAATTACACATCTTCTTTTCGTTTTATATTTTCTACGTACTTTGTCTACCCAGGGGCTGAAATGCATGTCTTGGCTGTTGACATGTAACTTGTGGAGCTGGACCTTCAAAAGACACACCCATACATTGTTAGTGAGCTGTTAGTACAACTTTTTTCTATTGCATTAAAATACAATAATTAAAAATTAATTTTATAAATGAAAGGCTCTGCTTTTCCCCTGATATTTTGAATATGACTTTCCACTTGCTTTGGGTTTCTTATGTCCCTTTTTTTGCTGCTCAGTGTCTGATTTAGCTTTGCACATCTTGTGAGGGGATGGCAGACATCAGTCTCTGTGTGATGAGAGCGCACTGGATCCAAAGTGGCTGAAACGTCAATAGGTGTTTCTGGAAAAGCTTCCTGCTCTCAATCACACCCTTGTTACCACCCAGTGTTGTGGTAAATCCCTTATAAATTAACAGAATAGACTCTGGGAACTTTGCTTGTTCCAGTGATGCAATCACAAGTGTTCATGGTCATGCTGAGCCTACTCACTGTTGCCATGAGGCCATGGCTAACAGGTGTTTCTCTCTGAGCTCTGATACTGCTGGTTTATCCGGACTAATTTCACTTGTTTTAAGTGGCCTTCATTAGGTTTAAGGATTTTATTGTGCATCCCACAGATCCTTGGACCAGTTCTGTTTCACTTTTGCAGTTCAGATGTCTGTCTTTGTGTTACCTGTGATCTAGCCCAAGCATCTATTCGAAAGATAATAGGGTTAAGACAATTCCTAAGAGTTACACTACAGTGACATAATACTCTTAAATGTCTTATGAGCACTTGTCCCCATGGATAAATGCAAAGAAATATGGAAAAAATTAAAAGAAAATCAGAACAGACCATTTAGTAAAGCTTTTACAAATTCAAAACTATACAGTACAAGATACAAATGAATCAATTTTTTTCTAAATACTTAAATTTAGAAGTTGTTTTTTTCCTTAGTAGTAATGGTGGTGGTTTGGGAGAGTGGTGATGCTTTCCCATACAAAAATTTTCTTTAAAGCTGACCTCAGCATTCTGTTAAAGAAAATGGTATGTGTGTATCTATATTAAAGAAAAGATTTTGCTATAAAAGCCCGTCTTAATTAGAGAAAGACTATTCTGCAGGACCTTAATTATAAGTACACAACTTTTGAAAACTTAGAGTTTTGTACATAATTAGTAATCCAGTTTCCTCTCCTCACTTGTAAATCACAATCTTGTGCAAAGCAACTGTTTGGCACTAGGCTATTTGTAATGTACTCTAGTTAGTACTAGATCAATAAATCTTTTATAACCTGTGCCAAGGCTCCTCAGTGGCTAAAAAAGGAATTTTGTGCACATTTCAATAAAGCCAAAATAGCAGACTAGTGTGTTAAATATAGTTGTGTGTTAAACAGAGAAAGTGCATAGCATCAGCAGTTGTAGGAATGGAATCCTCTTTTCAGACATTAGCAGCCAACTAATAAGAAAAAGTAAAATGTAAAAATTTAAGTACTGTAGTGTTTTCAAGTTTAACTTGCATAATACTCTGTGGGAATTCCTAATAGACACAGAAAGTTCACTTGCCCAGTTTGTGAGAGCTTGCTTTAAATTCTATGTGTGCCATGTGAAATAATTAAAGTGCAATGCATCATTGCTAACTTAATTTAAGCAGATTCTAATATTTTACAAAAAAAAAATACATGGATTGTCTGAGTCATTTCATTACATGATATGTGGCAAATGGGCCTTCAGAAGAAAATGGATACTCTTAGTGGAGAAGAACACCAATCTTATTAAATCCAGAGCTTCAGCAAGTTCAGGCTCTGATTTAAAACTGTGCTAGCATTGTCATATTTTAATAAATTAATTCCATTATTACATGTTTTAGCAATTTTATCCACAACATTTTTCTTAGGAAATTTTAAAATCTGATTTACTGTGTTTGGGTGTTATAATTATTTAAGATTCACTTAGAACCTTGTATAAAGGATATCATCCATTAATTAAAATATTCCACATACAATTTCACAGAAGAAATAACACCTAGTACTTTATTTTCATCTCCTGTTCCGCTGCTGCTTTGTCTCCATAGTAGCAATTAGGAACTACATTTTTCTGTGTGTTTGATACTATGTTTGGTAGCGATAAAAATGATTAATGATACTCTGTGAGTAATCCTCAGTATATATAACTAAGAATGTATCTTTGTGGACAGATGCAAGTAAACATTAATTTTGCTGCCTATGATCATGAGCAGCTCATGCCAAGCTGGCTGGACCCAAACCAGTGCTAATCTGGAAGCCTTATCACCACTCTCATGTCATGTTATACCTGAACTGCTTTCAGTGTGAGAAAGCCAGTAAAGATTGCAGATAAGCGAATAAAATTGGAGACAAAGTAAATAAATTAGAAAGTAGGTTCATGCCATTATTTAGGACCAGCCTTCAGGTCTCTCTCAAGCTGTCCTTGGGGGTGTCATGCTTCTTTTTGCAGCCATATTGGTTGGAAAAAAGTTTCTTTTTAACACAGCTAAGGTCTAGGAGGTAAATAACAGGTGGCTTTCCCTGCTTCCAGGTTTGTCTTTCCCTCCAGTTGTAGAGGGGTAAAGGAAGCGATAAGAAGGCTGGAAGAACAAATGCAGGACTTTGCAAGCGTGAGGTTCTACCGGGGAGCTGGGTGGGTTGGATGCCTTCTGGGGGCGTTTCTAGCGGAGGTGTATGAAGTGCAGGTAATCAACCCCCCATTGGCCACATCTGCTGTGAGTAGACTGGAAATCATGAACACCCAATATTCAATGATTTGTTAGTATTTCATCTCTGGTAATTGGAACAGTATTTCCAGGCTCCCCTGGACTTGTTAAAGGTCACATTGGCTGTGCTGATTTTGCTCATGCAGCAGAACCTCTGCACAGTGTGAGCAGGGTACCTGCTTGGCTAACCAGGGAAGCTGGAAGCATGACAGTAGGAAACAGGCCATGGCTGTGTTGCGGGAGCATCCTTGGTTTCCCCAAAGACTCTTTAGAATAACAGGCCATCAGGTGCCCATCAGCACAGTTTTCCAGCTGACTCAGCACACCCTGGCCATGGCCAGGTCACAGATGAGTTTGTTCTTTATAATGAAGAGTGACAATTCCGAAGTTGTTGCACTGTTGCTTTGCAAAGGGCTGGGGGACTGTTGTATATCCCTGTTTTCTGTAACGTGTGATTTCTTTGCTTGTTTTGCTGAAGACACCACAGCAAGTGTTTGAATTTTATAACAAAAAGGGAATGTGATTTTAAAATAGGTTTAATGTGGAGCTTAATTTTGAAGGAAGGACAGTTTTTATAGTTTGCTCTCTCATTGCACTGCTTACTTCCATTTATGGAATGACTCTTCAAGAGAGGAGTGATGACCTTAAAAAAAAATGTAAGGTGATATGTAGATACTGTTTTTCGCAGTTAAAGGTCACCTTGACTTTTAATCTTGACTGCCATACTTTTCTTCTCATTAAAATATTTGACAAGAATTCTTTGCATGAATGAACAGCACAGAACACCTTAAGACTACTCAATTTTCACTAGAGGTGTTGCGCTGTCATAATAAGTAATTGTACTGGCAGCTAAAAATCATTATTTGGTACATACATTAACAAATAAAATATGCTTTCATTACCCTGAAAAACCTATTTTTTCTCATAAAGGGATTAAGCAACAGCTCCAAGTATGTTTCTTAGGTCGTTTGGGTTTGAGTATCAAATTCCTTTCAATAGTGCAGAAAGAAAAGAATATTTGCCAAACACTTTGATTCCAAACAATTGCATATTTTTCATTATTGACTTTAATGATTAATTTCCTATTATGCAACTCTACTCCCATTCTAGTTTGTCAGCACTTGAAGTGAAATATATTTCTGAACATCTGTTCAAGTATCTCTTGGTCTGATTTCTTTTATTGGAGCCAACCTAAAAATATGGGGCTATTTTAACATAGAAGCTTTGTTATTCACTATACCCAGATGTCATTCTGAAACAGAACAAACTCAGGTTTAACTGTCATGAAATCTGACATCATAAATTTTATACCACTGAATAATAAGCCAAAATGGAAATCACTATGCATAATGCAGAAAGTCTTGTAACTTGACCTTTACGTAAAAGGAATGATTATATGTAAAAAGAGCCTTGTGAATTAAAAATGTAATTCTTTTCACCCTCTGTAGCTTGAGGGTTGCTATAGGCACTGAGTTTTTATTGTTATTTTTATCCCACTTAAATGAATGCACTTTCCAGCACTCAGCTGAGAGGACATGCTGAAGTAGAACAAGGCGAAAATAGGTCAGAAAGTGATAGGCCAAGCCACTTCCCTTGGAAAACCACACATAATCCCAGGCACACTGATGAATTTTTTAAATTGTGTATATCTGCCTACAGATCGTTAGTCTGTTTTGGGAACATAAGGAACTGGCTGACACTGAGCACCAAAGACCAAAATACCAAATATTCTAAGTTGCTGTGAAAAGCCTCAGTTCTGAAATTTGTTTAACATCTCTTGACAAGTGCTATTGTTTGTGAAGTTAAGTGTTGAAGATGCTGTTTGCCAGAAAGATTCATTACTGAAAAGTCTTTTGTGTTTTAATTAGACCGTGGTTTAATTGCAATGCATTTAGGATGCTGATTGCATGAGGGGAAATATGAGGAATAGATCACACTCATCTCTACTGAGACCTGGGGTCAGTTGGTAAATTGAAAATTGTTACCTAAACTTTTTTTTTCAGTTCTGTAGTTTTCTTTCAAGACACTAATTTCATTGTATGAATACTGACGGTAATTGAATAAATGTTTGAATATTGCCACCAAGCTGTGAGACTTGAAGAAACTCATTTCTAAACCCATGCAGGGAATTTGTTTGACATAATCAGTGCCTTTAGATTCATGATTACAGGAAAAAGAGAACTGGTGTTGACTACCAGAAATCACAAGAGAAAAGGAAACCTTTTTGTTGCATGTCTGTGTAACATATCACTCGTATTACTTCTCGACATTGTACATTTCTTCCTAATCTGAAATTAAAAAAGGCACACTTACTAAAGCCTCAGTCAGGCTAAACTGACATTAATATTGGAAATCCCAAGCAGCTTTCTGAAGGAGCAAGTGTAGGAAATGAGACTAACATCTAAGTAAAGACTTAGATATAATGCTGATTGTTTTCATAAACAATGTCCACTTTGACACATCTTTGTCTAATTGGCTCCCTCTTACTCCTTTCCTGAAGGGAACCTTTTCTTTCCCTCCTGAATAGCTTTGCTCCTTTTTAAATTAGAAACATATCATAACAGTGCTGTTCTGCTGAATGACTTTCAGATTTAGTGAATAAAACCTAAAAAAGGAATATGAAACCTACAGAGCACTGTTTGACAACACAGAGTGACGTTAAATCTAAATCAGGTTTTCAAAAAAATCGCCAGAGAATCTCTCAGTATGAATTTTATTCACAACAAATACCAGCTACCTACTCATAGGTAGTTAGCATTTTGACTTGTGCAGATGTTTGCAAGGACAATTGTACACCAAAAGCACTGCATTTTATTTCTGGTTGCATTTTCAGAAACTCTGTAGTTGTTTCTGATTAAAAGAACCCCAAAATTCATATTTGGGAAGAGATCATGTTTTAAAAACTGCAGATCCTGCAGTTGCCAGGATTTCTGGGTCTGTTGACTGAAACAAGCTTTGTGTGTCTGTAGTATATATCTGCAGGTTTTTTCCTAGCAAAGTGTTTTTGCATATGCGTAGCTTTAAGTCCTTGAGCAGGCTGATTAACATCTGTTTGTGTGCCTAAAATGACACCCATGCTTATGCGTTTTTGAATGAAAATATTGATGTCATTTCTATGACATGAAGAGTTATTACTATTTTTTTTTTGATTGCGAGTTAAAATGTCTCATTTTTTTATTTCTGAATGGAACATGTAAATACATTTGTTGGAAAGAGCCCAGAGAAACTCTTCACAAGCCTTTTCCTGCTGAAGCCCAGCAGCAATCCCTCTGCTCTGCCACGCCGTGCAATCCTGGATGGCAGCCGAAGGGGCTGTGACAGTGATCCCTAAACTGCCACATATGGCACACAGGCTAAATGAAGTACTGTACATCTTTGTCCTGTCAGATGCTTTCCTTCAGAGACATGTCACCGGATCAAAGTCAAATATGTACTCTTAAGAAGGGGTTTTTTTCCCTCTGAATAGAACACCATATCGTATTAAGGAGCTCTGTAAGTTAAGGGATGATGACAGAGTTTAGCAATTCATACCCTTAGAACAGCCTTGTGAATAAAGGCAAGCTTTGGGACCTCTCCTATTCTATATGCCTGATCCTATACCTGTCAAATATGTTATGTTAAGGGTGTCTGCAATTGGCTATGCCTCACTGCCATTAAGCAAGGCTAACCTAAGGAGAAGATAACACTTCATATCTGTTTGAGAAGATTTAAGTCTTCTCACTGGTGAGGGAGCTTACTAAAGCAAAAATGGATTTATTAGCAGGTATTAGAGAGGTAAAGTAGACTAATAGGTCTGCACACTTGTTTTAGCAGCCACCAGTTGTCTTCTTTTTTAAAAAATGTCACAAGCAGGTATCTTCACTTTACTTTTCTACTGGGCACTTTACTTTCCACTGGGCTTTCATCTCCATCTGCCAATTCACTGAGGTCAGTCTATAATTAATCCAAGTCAGTGTTATTGCCATCTTGAATAATACTAATGAATTTTCCATTAGTAAGATTACTACCAAAATACTACTGGTGAATGTTTTCTACATCACAAGACAGTCTGAAGGGAGCTATGTATTCATCACCATGGAAACATGAGGTTCATTTTAAGTAGTTTTGAGTTTATTATTAAACCAGCCTCAGTCACGGCTGTTGGTTCTGTTGTGCAACTTGCTTTTCCTAACTGAAGGCACTTTGGATGTAATCATGGCTGGTTCTAAATCCTGAACCAAATATGTCATTTAGCTCTTGAAAAATTTCTAACATCTAGAATCTAGCAACCTACTTGTTAAGCTCACTCCTTTCATTCCAAGAGAGGACCCTGTATACATGGCTGGTTTACTTCTCAAGCACTTTGCCAGCTGTATTTCCCTTGTCTTGGGAAAAATAAGATAACTTCTCTATAATTTCTGGAGCTGAAGCCATGAGCTGTGTTGTAAGAGACAGATGGAAGTTTATGTGCATGAACTGTCACTTTTAGCCATTGATAATACCATAATGATTGCCTCTAACATGATTTCACCAAAATCATGGAATGGTTAAGTTGAATTTCATCATTACTAGAGGAATAGCTCTTGGCAGAGTCAGATTGTTCTCTTTTTCCTTTTTTTTTTTCCTGCAGATTATTGCTTGTAGGAGGTTTAACTTGGTACATGAAGGACAACTGGTTGACTGAAATTCAGGTGTACTAAAAATTAAGGATGTGTATCTTTGATATTTAAAGTCACAGGAAAACGTACCTCAAAAATTTGAATTTAATTGTGAAATGTATGAGGAAGTTTTTTTAACTGAAAAGCCATCTTGGTGTGATTATAGCCATACGGAATATATTAAACAGGTAGATATGGGGTTTGATAATGATGCAGCCTCAGTATATATCTTTAAAGCGTTCAGACTCTTTTTAATGATCCCTTAGTGTAACTCCTAGAAGCTGAAGGACACATTTCCATGCAACCACAGCTCCTTGATGGTTACACTGTTTGCTCACTGCTGACATCAGACAAATTCGGAGCAGAAACCTGAAAGGTGCAAACCTTCATAGTCTTCTCCCTAATCTTTTAATCCATTCACATTCTTTGACCTCTTGTATTAGGCCTCCATTATTAAATCCACCTGGGCATGGTAGATTACTTTCCTCCCCAGAAGAAAGGAGAAGAGCTGTTTATGGAACTAAAGGTGAAGAGGTAAAAGAAAATGAGTGTTGTGTGTGAAACTCTGTAGAAGTTTCTCTGATAACCTGGGGCTCTTATTTGGGGGGAGGTTGAAGGGTGGCTTCTGTGTGAAAAGTTGTATTTTCCTTTTCAAATATCTTGTTTTGTCTGTTTCTGTGTTGTGGCTATTGATGGTTAGCAGCAAGGTCTCCTACAGGCTGAAATGTAATATTTCCCTTTTTGGGATTTGCTACTTTGGGGCCCCAGTAGAAAATTTCAGTAGAAAATTTAATTTCAGCAACAATAAATAGATGTTGAGAGAGAGGCCTCACCAAAAGGAGCCCATCCTTTGCCAGGTAGAGTTTTCTGTGATCATGGGCTGTCTTGATTTGATGTTACTAACCAATCAGAAAAGACTTTATGCAAATAATATATTTGGAAAAATTAATTTCAGCACAGACTCGTGAATGGCTTTTCCTTAGAAGGGAGCAGTTGAATAATGGCACTACACAGTGGCAGACATTAAATAGAAATATATGCTTGTTAATTTTTGACTTGCGTTTACTTACTCTAGTCAATAATAAACTGGGATTTTGGTAGATGAAGGACTACATGTAAACACTTCTCATTCTGTTTATGATAAAAGAGACTATGTATCAATTTTTGGGTATGTTTTTCCTCTTAAGATGAGGTGACCACTTAAGGTAGGTTTTTGAGTGACCTCCATAAAATATGCTTTAAAGTGATCAAGAGAAATTGTATACATTATGTTTACATGTTCACACACACCCACCCCTCAAACTCTGCAACTTTCTTTAGCCCCTGCACATTTTATACAGCTGCTTTCTCTCTAGCAGGATAAGTGTGCAGTGCCTCTCCTGCAGATGCCTGTTCAACATGGTAGCATTCCCTCATCCTCCTTTGAGCAAGCTGTAGGAGATCTCCCCTTCTGCTCGAATGATTCCATATATCTCCTGTGTGAAGTGTTCAGGACACTCAGGATCCTGTTTGGCACTTAGTTTCCCCCATGTCACAGCCCCGAGGCTGCTGCGTTGTTTGTTGACCCCTCACACTGGTGGTTGTTTCTTGTAGTGGAATGTAATTTTCTTACTCTTAGTTGTGGATTGCTTCTGGGTGGTGCTTTGGGCCAACAGCATCAAGCAGTGAAAGCCACAGAGACAAGGACAGACACAGTTTCAGGTGCTGGAGGCAGTGGCATTGCCTAGGGGAAGGCAGGGACATCTGGCTGGGCTATACAAGTGGGTACTGTAGGACAATCAAATGCAGGCTCTTCCACATGGGCTGTCATTACAGGCTGGTAAACACCACCAGATCAGCTTCATTTCTAGTTCTTAGGATGAGAAGCATGTACTTTTCCATCAATGCATTGATGAGCAATAGCAAGGGCTACTCAGTTTAAGCCTGAACAGGTGATGTCATGGTTCACATGAATGCCCGGTGCCAGAATATTGCTTCCCTCATGCATCTGTAAAATAACACAGGAGATTTCCAGGAAATGAAAAGCATAGAAAAAAACAAGTAGTAAGTATGTGGCTGGCACTCCTAATGGGGGGAGCCAATCTACATAAAAAAAGGGCTTTTCTGCTTGTTTAGACAACACCACTTAACCCTGAACAAATATTTAGATACATTATATTCAGTGGTATTTCTTTTTTTTAATGAATGGAGTTATTTGCATTTCTATTTTGCTGAAGTTTGGGCTTGTCTTCTGTGGAAACATCCTCTTCTGCCATCAGTGAAATGCCTTTCACTGAGGCACCAGCAGTACGGAAGTGCTTTTTGTCCTAGGGTTCCCTTCCTGAAATTTTCTAGGTCAAGTTTGTAGTCTCCCCTGCAAAGCTTGGTGCCAGTAAATCTAATCCTTATTTCATTTGATAAACAGAAGTTGTAGCCTTACATGTCTACATATTTTGCACTTGGCTGGGAATCTGCCTTGCGCTTCTCCCACCCTCACCCCTCCCTTCTGCAACTGTCGGGTTATATTTAAATGCCACAAAAACAGAATTAGTTTTGCACATCAACGCTGACTTATAAGGCTATTTGAAGTTAAAGCTCTTTGCCAGTTTCCATTTTCTTCACAGTGTTCCCTTCCGCTTTGGGTTTGAAGAAGGAGGAAAAAAAAAAAGAAAAAGTTATTTAACAAAACTTGATCTGTTTGAAACTGCAAAGTCCAGGCTGTCCTTCCTGTGCTACCACAGACAGCATGAGAAATGAAGGCTGAAGGGCTCAGCCGATTTCAGGAAAAAAATGCCCCAAAAAGGTCAGGAAGAAATGGGAGCCTTTTCATTTTGTGCTCCCCGGGTGATATTCAATAACTCTTTTGGTCTTTATACTGTAGGACGTAGGCTCATTTGCTCAATTTGGGGTGACAGCAGTGTGTTTTGTCAGAACATAGCTGGAGTTTTAAATGAGGACGGCATTCTGAGGCAGTAGGAAACATCCTTTATCTTAGCAACAGGAGGGCATGGAAATGCAAGTTTTTTTGGCAGCAGTCATATAAATCTAGTGTTTTGGAGGGGCTGACCCGGGCTGTGTGGAAGGAGCGCTCAGCTTTCCTTTGACGGTGTGATTTCCTGCTCCACGGTGGAGAACTTGTCTGGACGGGGTCCTGAAGAAAGCCTACATCAATTACTTGAAAGGAAATCAACTCTGTCTCCAAATGCTTGGCAGCAGGAATATTCATTGTTAAGGGGGTTATAAATATATATATGTATACACGCACACAGCCTAACAAACTCTCTTCCATTTTCAAGTATTTGCTGTTACAGTGACAACCACTACCCCTTGGACTTTAACTTCTGTCAGTTCTGCCTTTGTGTAAGACTTTTTCCAAGGGCCTTATAACTTTCCTAAAAGAAAAATAATTCTTGGACTTAAACGGAAAATACAGGGTCTTAGCTTAGAAGGCTTATTTTCAGATAAAATTAGCTTTGTTTTTCAGCACTTTCACATTGTCAGAAATAAGAAGAGATCTGTTCTCAACAGAGAATGTTAAATTTAATTTTTTTTCCCAGTTCACTGAGGTCAAGTATATTCTAATTCATTTCCCCTTGAATGTCTTTTTCTTTCAAGGCACTGCCATGAATGTAAGCATCTTTGGGTAGTTAAGAAAATATAAAAATGATGAAGTGATATCTCTTTGGAAAGCTGCTGCTGTGTAGTAACTCTTAAGCAGCTGTTACATCTTTTGTGCCAATAATCCTTAAATTAAAGAGTCATTAAGCACTCAGTTACATGATAGATCGTAATGGCTCAGTGTAAACCTATTGTGTAAATCTGTAGAGAGAAGCCTTTTGTTTGCTCAAAGCATAATTCTGAGCCAGAGGAGTGCCTAAATATGTCTGTACATGGGACTTTTTCTAATGCCTCATAATGACTCATTAGAATTTGTTTTATAGGAAAATGATACATTTTGGCTTTTTATTCTTTTCAATTTAAGCAAAAAACCCACATACAGTTCTAACATTTTTTGTGGTTCTTTGACCCTTTTGGATCAAAGCTATACAACTTTTTTTACTGTTTTTCTCCTTTCTGTAGTGCCCAGCACAGGGGGCTGGGACCTGGCTGTACTTTGTTGATTGTATTGCCATACAAATGGAATATACCACACCACCAAAAGAAGAAACGGGACTGAAGTGACCCTGAAAGGAGGAAGGAGTGGAGTAGGCAGTGCTTATATGGGATGAGGGAAAATCAAAAGATTTTCTGGGAGATCACATGTGAAATCGTGGCAGACCTTGAGTCATGTGCTGGTGAGAGGTGGCTCCTGTGCTGGCAGGGTGGTGGCTCCGTGCTTCCTTGGAGGGGACAAGTGACCAAGTGCCTGTGTTGTGTCGTGCCATGTAGATCAGCGCTCCTATGCCTCAGCCTCGTGCCAGCAGCCTGTCCTTGGCCTGGACAGCTGCCTGTGCCCAGCAGGAACGTGGGGAGGTGTGTGCTGTGGCCAGCCAGGCCAGGTGAGGTGAGGCAGGGCTCTGGGAACACGCCAGATAACTCTGCCTGCCCCACACCAAGTGGCCTCCCATCTCCATCCTCTCACACGTATTTTAAAAATGTCCCAGACCATATATGCCTTGGAGAAAGATTAATTTTCAATGTAACACCCACAGAGAAATTCATGTCCAAAATATGTTCTTCTTGTGCCAAAAGAAGAACAATAAATGACTGGGAAGAAGGGAAAATACATTTCCAGACTAGACAGAACCCACCTCCTGTCCTCCCCTAAGCAAAACCACATTGCTGTTGCTGTTTGGTTCCTGCAGATATTAGGGAGAGAAAATGTCAACAAGGAGCAGGTCTCACCAGCATGGAGACTGGTGGTGGAACAAGGGAAATGATGCTGTCCTACAGGAATTTTTGTGTGATCTGGAGACACCTTGTGAAGGCAAGGGGTCGGTGCCTTAAGCAAAGAGCAGTGAATTGCCCAAGCAGGTTCAAGTTCAAGTCCTGTTGGTTGTTGGTCTAGAGCATCAAAGACGGACTGTAGCAGAAGCCAATTTCAACACTTGGTGGGGAAAGGCACAGGGTATGAGTGTGGCAAGGCACAGAGCCTGGCACCAGGATGGCGTGTAGGAGTCGTCTGGCTCCTGGGAAGGGCACAGTCTTCCCGGCTCCTGCATTTTCAGGGTGCTTTCTGCTTTGGGGGCTTTCCCAGAGTGCCCTCCCAGCAGGGGTAGATCCTTGGGAGGATGGGCAGGGGTCTGCAGGAGCTGTCAGAGGAGAACCACCCTGCTCTGTAGAAAAGACTGGAGTGTGTCTGAAACTGGTTTCACTCTTGAATTATTGTATAAAAAGGGATAGTTCCTGACCACCTCCACTTTAAAATTGGAGATTCAGGGAGAGGAAGCCAGGGAAGAAATCTCTGGACGTTTCAAACTGGTAGAGCCAGGAATGGCAGCCACTCATCCTGACTTCCAGTTCCCTGCTTTCTTCCTGCTTGCTCCCTTCCCAGAGCACTGGTGAAGACAGCTCCACCAGCGCTAGTTAGACAGAATTCTCTGGAGTACATCCAAAATTCATTTTTAGCCAGAATTGTTTAATGATAGCCTATCTGTAATATTTCCATTTTGCAGATATATCCGTGTTCATGACAGGATCACCATGGGATACTCATGGGATGATATTTTCTAGTATTTTCTTTTATTTTCTTTTTTTTTTTAACTGGAAAAGGAAAACTCATTTGGTTTTTCTGTTTTACAGGGATGCTTTTAACTAGTGGTTGGGACTTTTTGGTGGCGGTTGTTATTTTTTTCAGTGTGCAGAGAAATGTTGCTCTACCCCAGCATCTGTTTTAAGTTAGTTCTTGACCTAGTAAAAAAACTTCACTCATTGCATGGACAAATTGCTGATATCCAAATATTTTATTTGATTAATTGACTGAAGGCAAATTTTTCTTCAAAATACTGCAGTTTTACTTTAAAAGGAGCACTACAAATTACAAGTGGATTTTGAGTAAGCAGAATGTTTAGTCAAGCAAAGTTTCCATACTTTTTATTAATATATTTATCACATGCATAATTTAGCTTACAGAGACTCTCTGTAATCATAATTTATGTAAATATGAATTTTATTTTCTGTAACACCTCTAAAGTAATCACTTGTCTTGCCATTTGATGCTCTCTCTATTAGAGACTTAATTTCCACTTTGTTTTTCAATAGCAGTTGTGACTCCTTGAAAAGCATGAAATCTCTAAATTATGAAATCCAAGCACTCTGCTTTGAGCCCCTGATGCCGAGGAAACTATTTGAATACACAAAATTAGAAAAACATACACAGAATAGTTGTTTAAAATTCACAGCTGTCAACATGGAGTGTTTTGTGTGAGAGAAAGAATGTCGGGAGGGCTGAGTTCCCCAACTCTCCACAGATGGATTGGCTCTCCCCTGCCTTCTCCCTGGGCATTGTCTGGAGGCTGCTGCAGGGATCCATTTGCATGGCAGCACAAAGGTCCTCTGTTGGAGCCCCTGCCCAGCATCTCCCCAGGCTTTCCCTTTAAAGGGGCCTTCCTGGCCACAGTGGCACAGTTTTTCCTGTGCTGCTCTTTAGGAGCAGACAGAAATCTGGTGTTTTCAGTAAGGTTGCAGCACAGAGTGCAGGTTTCAGTTAGAATTAAGCTGCTGGAAGATATGGGGGCTCTGACTTTAAAGAGTTATTGAAGAAAAGCTGTGTTGGAGCAACAGTGGTTGTTTATCAGAATAAAGTTATTGGGGTATTAAGATTGCTAGTTTTTTATTTATGTTGTGGAAATGGTATCACTGAACATCAAGTATCAGAATATGTAATTTTGTATGCTAATTATAGCCTGAGTTTTCCCACCAACACTGAGGAAAATGCATTATTTATCATTTTATTCTGCTTCAAAAGTCATAAAGCACCTTTAAAAACAAACAACTGAATAAACCTGATTACAAATGTGTCTGAGAATCTGATCTATAATAAACTTTTAGGTAGAAGTACAGCTATATTTTTTCATAAATATTATCTTCTAATAATAATTAGTTATAGTAAATTTTTCTTCTTCCTGCCTATTTCAGTAATATTCTGTGGCTTGTATAGCAATAGGGGTTCTGCACAGAGTAAATCTAGGGCACTGGAGTTACGTTGTGCAAATCTTAGGATAGAAATTTGCAGAGAAACTGAGCTCAGCCTTCTCTTTTTTGCAGAGACGCCAACTTCTATTACAATATCCAAAGGTTTGTCAGCATTTCCAAAGGGTTGTTTTCAGAGATTTACACCTTGTTGTAGGCTGAAACTTGGCAAACAGGCTTGCATGCCTGAAGGGATTTACTGTTTAACGTCTGAATATTAACATGATTAAGCAAAAATTGGATGACTTTATTAACCATAACTTGATTAAAGGGTGATTAGTCATTTTTATGTTTCAGAATAACAGCCTTCTGCATTTGGTGCAGCAGAAAGGAGTTTTTGCTGCTCAAGATTCTTTTGCTTTTGTTCAGAGCACATTTAGTTTCTAGCAGTGCATCCTGCATGCAGGGAGCAAAGCTTGAGCTCAGATTAAAATCTGACACACTTATTTTTTTACACATATATCACCCCACCCACATGAAACCGATCCAAAGAGATTTTTCATATTTTCAAGCCACAAGACTTGCCTAATATAGATAAATTTTCTCAAAAAGGAAAAGCCTTTGCATGAGCGAAGTACTTTCCTCAGTTTGTAGATGCTTATGCAAATACACATAAACATCCACAGCGGTCACTTTGAGAAGTGCAGATTGAAGGGAGCTGAAGAAAGAGCCCAGGCTGCTGCCTTGACCTCTGTTCCGGGAAGGTTTTTCACTAAATAAAGTAAATTATATCTGGTATTGCAACAATTCACATTACTAGTGAGGATGCAGAAAAATAGTCATGTTAAATAGGTTTGTTTTTTTTATCTGATGGCAAATTTGATCCATTTGAGTCATATTATATTTTGCACAAGATACTTGTGGACTGCATTGCTCCTAGCTCAGTGATGGGAAAGGATGTTTTGCCACTAGCTTCAAGAGTACCAATCATGTGCTGCTTTTTTGTTTTCAGTGCCAGGAGACAGAGGTTAATAAAGATCTTCAGAGACATAGCAAAGTAACAACAAGTCAATACTAAACTTGAAAGACACTTACTGCCTTAAAACATGAAGAAAAAACATTGCAGTTAAAGCCTAGTGAAATTATTGTTTCAGTGGTTAAAACCAGACTGATTTAGAATCTCAGTCTCAAGAAATAAACAATGAAGCTAAGTAATTTAATAAAAGTAACTGCTGAGAAAGACACTGTATTGATAAATTTTATCATTACATGTGCCATTGAATTTTAATTAGAATTTAGCTATCTTACATAGCAATTAACTCAAATGAGAATTCTACACAAACTGCTCTAGAAAAGGAGTGTTCATATATGCTAATGACTACTATGCATGATTAAATATTGAGAAAATAAACCCCAAATGTATGCTAATAAATGGCAAAATTTACTGTGTAGAATTAATACCTAACAGAGGAATGGAGCGATGTTTCAAAGCATGTGTGTATATTGTTTAAGTCAGCACATCAAATTTCAAAACTTAGGGCCCTGCAAATGGTGCTGCTGGAGTCGCTTCCCTCACAGGAGCAGCTCTGCTGGGATAACGGAGCTACCAAGACCAGCACCTTCCCACCCTGAGTCTGGAAAGCTGAGCTCTTAGGAAATTACTTGACCTTGGAAAATACACTTTCGTTTTGTATTTCCCATTAGAAGATCGTATATATTTAATCTGCTGTTATAATTTTCCAAACAAGTATCTGTGGTCTTATTCCTGAATCGTTATGTTTCAGATGGATTTCAAGAAATGTAAAGTAAGAACTCATTTATTCACATCCTGGTTTATTATTATAGGTGGCACCATCAGATCCTGATTAATTAAATGTCGGTCAAAAGCTGCTACCAGACCACAGTTTTTGGTTTGTGGGGTTTTGGGGTTTTTTTGTTTGCTGTAGGCTGTCAATAAGGCTGTTAAAATGTGGTGGGAGAGAGGATTGTACCCACAAATCTGCTCTGTTTTTGCTCAGCAGTAACCAAATTCTAGTCTGTTCAACAGGCAGAAAAAAAGTTGCTGTGCATCTCTGTCATATATTTGCTTGAAGGAAGAGTTTTGTGAAGCGAAGCAAGGGTGGAATGACTGTTTTCTGATGTATGTTGGACAAGAAAAATTAATCTGTGCATGGTACTTGTTTTGGCTGTGCTTCAGAAGGCATCTCTTATGATGTCACCTGTAAATAGCCAAGAACTTTGACATCAGCTCTGTGTGAAGCTGTTTAAATAAGTGCCTCATTTATAGAATCCTGCTGCCTGCAAAATGGCTCCAATGGTGTTATCCCCATGCCTGAGGGGAAAGTTAAATAATGAAACCCCAAAGAGTCTCTAAGTGGGGAGAAGAGGCACAGGAGAAAGAAGTAAAGGAAAGCTAATCTGTAACAGTACAGCCTCATCTGATCTCCTGATTGCATAGGACTCAGTAGTTAGAAAAACATAGCATAAAGCCAAAGAGACACAAAACCATTAAATAAATAGTTTCTGCTTGAAACTAAGCATAGGATTCTTTGTTGTTGGACACCTTCAGTATTCTGAAAGCAACTGAAATGTTAGCCCTGGCTTTTTTAATTATTTGTGATGAGATTTTTATAGACTCTGAAGATCTAGAGAAAAATATTACACCATACCAAGGCCCTGGGTAATGCTTGCATCTCTAGTGTAGGTCAGGCTTGTGTCCGAAATATTACCCCTGTTTGATTGCCCTGCAAACCAGTGGTGCTGATTCATCAATGTTTGCTGTCATATTGTGGAAAAGGGCTTTTGAGGACTGTTTTGAAAAATGTAGCCCAGCAGAAATTGCAACTTACACATATTACAGTGCCTGTTATTGTGTGTGTGATCTTGGTCTTTTTTCTTGCCTGGCAGAGTATCTATTTGGAACCATTCTGCTCAGTTATTCACTCTGGAGGTGTGTACTCACAATTTTTCAGTTAATGTGCATATTTGAGTTGGTAGTTATACTTGAAACCTGCAACAACTCAAAATGAATGGACTGAGCAATACAGGTATAGTGTTCTGCATCCATAGAATGGTTTAAGCTGATTTTTCTCCAAAACAGTCTCAGGAGTTGTTAGATTTGAAGGAGTTTTTTTCTAAAGAGGTATTTATAAATACAGTATTTCTAAAGAGATATTTATAAATATATGTGCATATAAATCTTACTCCAAGGACGATGGCTTTGTTTTCATTTGCGGTTGTGCAAATTCTCACTGTAGCTCATCTACATTGATCCCAAGGAAGTTTTGGCCATAAACTCTGCTGTACAGACACTCTTGCACAATCCTATTCTGTAAAAGCGCAGAAAAGTATTAATTGTGTGTGACTAAGATTAGTATATTTTTGATCCTGTATATGACAGCACTAACGTTTACTTCCCTTAGCACTGCCCTTCATGTGTATTATTTACCAAAGTCCTGGTTCACTTAATTTGTTCAGTAAATTTCGGGGGAAAAAGAAGTGGACCTTCCTTATTTTGTTGTACAAAGGTTCTGGTTAGATCAAGTCATCCTTTGGGATAGGTTCTCGCCCTAGTATAGGCAGCTCACTTAAATTTGTACACTTTAAATAGACATGTCCAAACCAATAATTTGCAGACATGACTAAATGCTAAACTATCTTTTCTATACATTAAATGCAGGTCCATAGAAATTTTGCTTGCATTTCTATTGTTCTCGATACAATTTCTGATGGGCTTTTCAGTGGTTTCCCATAAAATCTTAAAGACTAACACCAAATTCCTAAATGTGTCAAACAACCATTGTGGAAGATGAACTTTTTTGTTATTATGGAACACATTCTGCTCTTAGCTGTGGCTTTAGAATGATATCCCTTCAGTTTCAATTTATTGATATGCTAAAAAAGTGTTTATTTACCCCAGTTTCCTTCATCAAGAACACAAAGGGTTTCCCAGTGCAAGACCATAACAGCCTGTTATCTAAAGTTTCATGTCTGTAAGCAATAGAATTACCAGTGTGTACTTGCCAAGTAGCTTCAGAATGACAGTTTACAAGCATCAGGTCAAGTAATCAAAATGTTATAGTGGATATTTGCTACAAATGTAAATATATCAAGTATCTTTAATTGTGTTGTTTGCAGTTAAAGTAACCCAATGCCATCTTATCTGGAGGTTGTCATCTGAACATTTTGAGTAAAGCTATAATAATATTTATTTTTGTTTTATGTGATGAACAAGTCTTAAAACTAAATCTGGTGAATTAAGAGTTGTATTTCTGAGGAGCTAACTACCACTACTTGACTGCTGTTGTAAAACTTTATTAGGCAATACATCTGACCTCAAATTGGAAATTTGTGTTGCAACCAGTTTAGGGAATCATTATAGCTCTGTTGTTAATTTTATATTTGTCTAATAAAACACAGCAGGAAGTACATGACATGTGCTAAAGCAACTGATGGTAGCTGCTAGTCCTGCTTTTAACTACTGTTTTCTACCACCTACAGGCACAGGATAGGAGAAAAATAAATAGAACATAGTGAGAGAGATTACTTTTTTTTTTGCTAGCAAATTGCTGTTCAGTACTTTGTGGCTAATTCTAGGGAGGAGGTTAATATTGTTATTACCAAATATATATTTGTAATGAAAAATGTGCATCACCCTGATTTTAAAGATACAGATGGGGTGGATATATTTTGTCATTTTCCAGACTGTATTAGGAGCACCATTCAGTTATTAATGATGTTACCTGACCAGACTTTATTTTGGGGAATGAGTATGTTAAAAATGGGATAAAGGAAGATAAAGGAAGATTGGCTAACATTAATGTAGTTATGGAAGTGACAGAATCTGAAGAGGAAGATCTGAAGGCTGAATATCATCAAATTAAGCATGCCAGAGAAATCCCATGCCAAAACACAAAATGAACTGGTAAATCATATTGTAGATCTAGTAACATAGGTTTGTTAATTATAGCATGTGGAGAGAGGACTACTGCAAATACAGAATAAGACATACAGCATCAGTATTTAAAAACACAGGAGAGGAGTAGAAGGTATTTGAGAAACTGCAGCGTTTTGAGTCAGATCTCAGTAGTAAACCAGTTTTTAAAAAAACCATAAAGAAAACATGGCTGAAGGCATTGAATTAAATGCAAACTAGGAAGTGTGAGTTTACCCATGATAGAAAAAGCCAACTTAACCTGTTTTGGTTTTTTGTTTTTTGGGGTTTTTTTTGTGGGGGAACAGATTTTTCTATTTCCTTTTGTACACAAAGGAAATGTATTAGATCTAATCTGTTTGCAATTCAGTAAAGCATGGTATGTTGTCCCCTGAGAAGCATGGAGTGAAACTGGTGAGGATGAAAATTGGTACAGGCTCTGTAAGGTGAGCAAAGAATAGGTTAATGATGGATGTGAGAACCTCACTCCAGTATCGAAGATCCCCAGCCATATAATGACTAGAATTGGAGGAAATAACACTGTGCAGGGCATATTTGGCCCTGTGCTGCACTTACACCAAAGCTCTCCCCCATACTGGCTTGAGGTGGGTGTTTCTGTTTTGGGATTCCTGCTCTTAGATAGCTTGGCTTGATCTTGGGAGGCTTCAATCTGCTCCAAGATGGGACACGTCAGTTTCAAGGAGGTGGTTCTTCCGCAGAATTGGGTAACCTCCAACTCGATTCATCTTTGCATTTTCTCTCAAATTGTCAGTATTGACTACATTTGCCCTTTTCTTTAGAATGGTGTCCAGCCCTGCTCAGTTAGAGCAGTGAACCATGATTTTTCTCTTTTGTGGGTTAAAAAAGGAGTTACTATACATTAGTGAGCTCTGGTTATGGCTTATCCTGAGCCATCTCTACACCAGTTCTTGTCCAGATTATCCTTGCTCTCATTTTAACAGCCCTTTGGCTCTTGAGTGCTGTTCGGCTGCCATATTGATCACCAGAAAGGACATCTCCATTCGCATATTCACAGTTTACTGCCTGCTTTCTCTGCTCTTCCACTTTGTGCATGCTCAGCAGTCCTAAATACCAAGGCTGTCTTCATTCATTAACTCCTTCCTTCAGTCATTCGTTCTTGCAGACCCAGAAGCATAACTGGAGGTGCCAAGACATGCTGGATATGTTCTTCATAGATCCTCAGTCAATTTGAAATGACTAATTTTTTAACAAGTGGATCAATGCACAAACTTGGCAGTAGAAGAAGTGTGGACTCTATTCTAACTTTAGCCTTTCTGAGGTCAACAGGCAATATTAACAGCGCTTGTTTAATTTATGTTATTTACTAAAAGGCTTTCTTGTCCTTGTTGCTGTTTAGAAAATGGAGACACGCACACAGACATATTAAATTAAGAGTGTTGGAAAGAACGCTCCATAAATTTTTCAGCTATTTTTGAGATTTTTGACTAATTTCTTTTTCATTTGTTCGGATTTAATTCTATTTTTAAAAAGCTTGGTCTTTACACAAAGAAAAAAAAAAGAAAGAGAGGAGGGAGAAGTGTACATTGACATAGTAAGTGAAAAACCTCAAGAAAAATTACAGTAAATTAAAATTTATTTCCCAAGGGAAAGAACATATTTCAGTGGGATGAAGGAAGAAACTAATAGACTTTCTATGAACAGCCATTTTTATTTAAAGAATAAGCTTTCAGGCAAATATAATTCTGCAGCCTCCTGAGGATAGCCTTTTTTCTTGTTAGGAATAATACCAATTAAAAAGTGCACAATTAAAAGCACTGAAAGTTTGTCAGTGTACATTTTCCATGGAGCTGTGCTTTCTATTATGCTGTTGCTTGCTTAACATGCTTTGTGAAGCTGGTTCAGCACGAGCTGCATCTGTGCTGCCAGTCTGCAGACAGTAATTAGTTAACGCTGCCAAACATAAATGAATTGTGTCTGCTAATCTAAAGCACTTGCTAACAAATCAAACCTTTTGGGGGTATTTTGCAATTTTCAAAGTATGTAATTTGACATTCTGGGTTTTTCTCACCTGTTGCTTTCTCCTATCTGTTGGAGGGGGCGAAAAGGGTTTTTTTGTTTCAGTCCAGACCATATCCATGATCTTGCACAGCACACTGAGACCAGCAACGCAACTGAGAAGGCAGTGCTGCAGAGGGTGTGTGAAAATGAGCAGGCAAGTGAAGAGAAGAACTTAAAACAGCTGTTCTGCCAAAGAAGATGTAGAAGGAAATGTTTTGCCCAAGAAAGGGTTTGCAGGTTTGCATGTTCATCATGGACTGAGGAACAGTTGGGGGCTTTTTCCCAGCCATTACAATTTTACCCTCAGCTTCTACTGACACTTTTGTGTAGGTCCTGCCTGTCCTCAGCTCAGCTCAGTTCTGTTCAGCATGGCTTGGCTGTGACCTTGTCCCCTTCAGCCTCTTTTCCTGTTCCATAGTTTACAGTTACTTTTGATCCCTCATGCTTTTTGAGCAGCAACTTTATTGATATTAGATGAGTTCTTAATCCACCCTAAGATCCATTTCTATTGTATTTCTTGGCCCTAATAAAGGGGTCTCTACTTGAAAATCAGGGAATTTCATTTAGGGTACAGGTAATTATATGAAATTTACTTCAGTATTTAATTCTTATTCTTTAAGTTCCTTTCATTTTTAAAAGCTAAGCTACTTGATCTGATTTATGATGGCAGAGTCGAGTTGTGGGGGCAAAAAAGAAGACATTTTTGTTCATTCTAACCAAATGGCTCTCAATCCTTGAAAACTTTACTTGCATTAACACTGAGGGTACCATCAGTTTTCATAGATCCCCTTGAAAATCCATTTCTCGCACATACATACACACAAAAGATGATTTCAACAAAGTTACATGTTTAGAAAGTTGAATGAAAATACTCCATAGCTAATCTTGACAGTTCCAAACTGGAGAAAAGCCAGGGCCTCAGAACAATGCACAGCGAGTGCATTTGTAATAGAATCCAGAAATCAATACACATGACTAGATTTTCCAGTCCACCACGCTTATTTTGCAAACCCAGCAGAGGTCTGCATGGGAGCATTCCCCATGTCAGGAGGACTCTGATGGCCAGAAGCTGTTGATGATGGTGTAGCTGCCTCGCATGCCAGTTGTCTTATCTCCTCAGAGGGGAATGAGGGACGACATGAGGAGAGGAAAAGCTCTTCTGTCTTGTTTAACTGGAGATGTCCCCCATGGGAAAGGGTAGTGATGGAGAATCAGGCCCTGTATTGGGAAGATTCACAGAAATCTTGAGTTCCTCAGAAAGCCTTGTGAGCTGGTGGCTAGCATTCCTTCATGCTGGAATAACCCATGCGGATTTTTGCTTCCACATTGCTTTCCAAAACTGACACATTTTGGCAGTAAAATTTGCTGACTTTTCTGAATGTCCAGCAGCCCAGCTGGAAAAGCAGCAAGATGGCAGTTGTGCATGCACTGACACAGTATTGTGTGAAATTTGGGGAACACTGGATTTGACAGACTCATGAGGGTCAAGTGCTCACATGGCCTGGAATACACCTTTCAGACTGACTAAATCTGAAGAGTCCCTGTAGTGCTGGCTCCCCTCCTTGCTCATATGCTGCCTAAAGGTCTTGGAGAGTGTTCTGTTGAAGCTGGAGCTTTCATGAAAGAGAAGAAATTTCATAGAAGGATAAGTAGTTTGGGAAAAACACTTCTGCCGAATGTAGCTCTTCTTTTTCATTTGCTTGTCTAGACAGCCAGGATGCATTGCTTTGGACTGCGCAGTTTTGATGGATTTTAATCCCCAAGCTATTTGTGATTCCTGGTCACATTTATGACATATACAGTCTTAGCTTTTTTTTCTCCTTCAAGATGCATGCATCCATAGACTTGAATGGGTGTATGAAAGATAAATGGCTAAGGGAAAAGGAAATTAGCCTGAATGTTCTTAGAGGAGGAGCAAGGAGACTATATAAAGGCAGACTGTGTGACAGAGATAAAAACTAAATGAAAATTAAGGCTCAAGAGGAGGCCTGGCTGATGGGGGAAGGAAGTCCAAATATTTTCAGATAATACCCAAAAGATGAAATGTAAAAAATGCTCCATTAAATCCCATTTCCCTCTCACTTTGATATTTTAATTTCCCATTTCACTTTCTTTCATAATTTCCTTCTACCATTCCAATGCTACTCACTCTGTAGTGAAAACCTACTGTTGCAAATCATTTTCCCCCAGACCCATCCTTTAGCCCAGTAATATTCAGTGTCTGTCCAGTTAGATTTTGATATGTATCAGAATACAGAGCTGGCAGAAGGGTTCACTTCCCTTTCTAAGATTGTAGCTGGAAGTTCAAAACAATGAGAAGCATGTGTTCTTCAAAAATAAAATGGCAACACTGGGATGTGCAAAACGCAGACATACTTTACATCATCATGCAGCACTTAAGTATCTCTAAAAACAGCTTCAGTTGTTTAATTATTTTCATTTTGTTGCAAGTTTCTTATGTGTAATGATAATTTGTCCACTCAGATTTATGTTATTGCAGGCTTCAGTCCAGCAAAGCACTTAAGCACTCGATTAACTTTAAGCACATAAGTAGTCCCATTGCTGGATTGGGGCCATAATAGAGGAAAAGAATGTTTCAAGAGAAATTGCGCTTTTCAGGGGGTGGGTGCATTTGTTTTTTGTTTTGTTTAAAGTGTCAACAGCACAGTTTATTTAGCTGCCTTTTAGACAGTAATCTTATTAGTAAAATTGGCAGGATTAAGAGGCTATTAAACAAAATCTGTGTGTTTTCACATCAGTTAAAATCTGTACTGTATTCCCTTAGAATACAACAACTCTGACGTGCAATAACTGGATTTTAATGTAACCAAGTCACTTAAGATTGCATTAAAATACATTTATTAAATCACTTGGCTGCTCTAGACTGGTGGGCTGGAAGTTGAAAATGCAGAGGCTTTTCTAACTTTGAAAGAGTATTTCATAGGATTTCTTGCGGTTTTCCTTCATCAATCAAACTGCATTTGTTTACCAAGCAACATATAGTCAATGTTAATTTTATGGACATTCTGCTGGGTCCAGAACGAAGCCATCTGTCCCCAAAGGTGGCTGGGGTGAGCAGTCTGTCCATCATGTTGGTATACTCCAGACGGTGAGGACAATGGATGTCATCAAAGTTTGGCTGCTTTGTTTTCTTATTGCAGGCAGAAAACTCACCACAGCACTTCTGTCCCTCTATTTCCTGCATCTTATCACTTTCAGATATGCATTTTTACCATGGAAAAACCAGTCATCAATAAGATTAATTTTATTTATATATGGAAACCTCAGTGCTCTTAATGAAAAAACAACTTTGTTAAAACCAAGAAATTAAAATCTGGTGGCAAAACAAAGCAGACCCCAGATTTTTAAAACTAAAATAAAGTCTGCTCTGTCCCCTTAAAAATAAGAAAAATCAAACCTCCCCAAGGAAGAGAGAGTGTCTCTAACGATGTCATATACTTATTTGATAGAAAGGTTTCTGGTACTAATAGAATAAATAACCTGTTTGCTCAGAATTCACTTGTATTAACATTTCTGGCAGTGATTTCCTTTTCATGTTTGTTAAAATACAAAGCTTTATATAGGTGCTGCTATGTTTGTACTCGAGATTCATTTACTCTGACAGCTGATATATTTGTAATTGTGGTAGAATACTGGCTTCAGTGCTTGGCCCTGCTCCTTTGATATAAGCAGGTGACTCCTAACATTTATTGATGGTTTAGGGGATGATTTGATGGAAAAAGTCGAATCATTGCAAAGTAATTCCTCAGGTCTTCTGAAGTTTATTATTGACTGCTTTGATCTTTGTTCTGCAGACATAGAAATAACATTGCCTACAATCTGTAGGTGTTCTCTGCACTTTTTCAACTAATTGTTTTGTGCATCTGACAAGATGCAAATTTACCCAGATCTGTCTACAAAGAGGCTTCTCTCCTGCCTGCTCTTTTTTTGTAGAGAATCAAAACCCGCTATTTTTACCTACTTCTAAAAGTTGATTCTGAGTGTGTCTTTTGACATGCCTGCTTGCCTTCACTGCTCCCAGACATCACCAGCTACCTGCCTGTGCTGCAACATCCATCCTGGCTGGCATGTGAGACTGAGCCAGGAAGGAGAACAGCTCAAGATGGAAAAGAGCGTTCCAAAGTGGGGAACTCCCCTGGCTGTATGGCAGAGGCAGTGTCACATACTGATGGTGCATTTCTTATGCAGTGATTTACAGGCTGGTGGTGCAGCCTTGTGATTACATAGGCACACTCACTCTGCCTTTTAGACCAGACAAATCTGGGCATCAGTAGCAGAGTAGCTGCAGTGGCCTTGAAGCTGGGCAAATGTGGAGGTGGTCAGCTTGAGGTGAGTTCTGCAATACAATAACTCTTATCTGAGCTACTTAATTTTAAAAAGTGCCAATACCCCGATACTAGACAATGCAATTGATGAGTATTGAAAGCTAAGGGCATGGGATGCTTCTTCCTTACAGATGGACTTAAGAGGTATATAGCTTCTCAGCCTCAAGTATCATTTTACCTTTTGATTGGCTGCTCCTCATGCCCTAATACATTTATACAACTCTTATTTGTGAGGAGAATGTTTCTGAATCCTCAGGAGAATCAGAATGTCTCATCACTTTTACATCCAAATTTAATTTAATTGCATTGCTCAGGGTTTTTTTTGATGTTGGATCCTTTTCAGCAATCCTCTCACTTAACAAAGCCGAATTTCCACTCAAATTTGATGTGAAAAATGCTTGAATAAGGAGTACCATGAAGACTCAGTTCTCATCCTTCTAAGTCATTAATAGTTATTAACTTATTTCCAAAAGTGCTGAGCACCTAAAGCTCTTAGAAGAGATTAGCACAGGAACTGCTGATACTAAATTCCTCCTCTGGAGAGTACACACTCCCTCAAAGTCATTGAGAGGGGCTGGGCATAAGAAAGCCACTTCCACTCTACACTCCCCTTCCAAACTGCTCAGTGGCATGAGGAAGAGAGATATAAGGACTGTCAACAGAACAGGTGTGATTTCTTGCATACTGGGAAGTCTGCAGAGGGGCTGTCACTCAGGCAGGGTGACTCTGATATCGCTGATGGCACTGCATGCTTCCCTGCACACTGTTCAGAACCTGGTGGCTCATCCCATATTCATGGTAGATCATAGCAGAGCTTGATTCTTAGGGGTTAGGATGCATCTATTCCTTTAAAAATAGGAAATACCAATCCCTAACATAACACTGAGCAGAAATACCCCAGAACACAGGAAGTTTTTGACTGTGTAGCATTTGGTATTGGTATATTCCTCATTAAATATAAATTTCAAAACTACCAGGTTTGGATGTGTAATAATGGTTATTGCTGCTTATAGCCTGTAGTTGTGGGTTAGAGTTCAAAACTCTTTTCTGGAAGTTTGATGATATGACAAGACTACTGGTACTTCTAGCATCCTGACTCTGGTGAAATAAATTAACAAAACTCACACTGGTTTTGTTTAGATCACAAAATTCATGTTGAATTTGGCAGTAGCAGAAATTTAGTGCATATCACAGGCTAGCTAAAATCGAAAAGCCAACCTCTTTTTGTTTATTTAACTACAAATTCCATGCTGGATTTCCCTCCTTTTTTGTTACTTGTTATACCTTTTGCTAGTAATAAATTGGACCCATAAATAACTACACCCCAAATTAAGTTAATTTCCAAATAATTTTAATATAACTGTCATCAGAAGTTTAGTTTTCAGAAGCTTGTTATAATGTAAAATACGTTCACCTAAATAAACATGAACATGTATTCATACATATGTCTATGCATATATATGTGCATAAAAATATTTAATGAACCTAGATATTAGGAATTTTTCCTAGAAAAGAATGTCACAATATATTCAAGGTGCAGTAATGTATTACTTTTTTTATTGCTTTAAAAAGTCTTGAATTCTTGTAGAATATGGTTTAGTGGGTCAAACATCCCCTTTCCTCTCATTTATCAGCCTTTTGATCTTGTGTCAGGTCTAAATGTTGGCACGCTCAGGCCGTAACAGTGTGCTGCAAGATCACAAAAAGGCATAGTTATATCTTTAAAAACTTATGGGCATCCTGGTGCTACATCCCAGCATAGCTTAGCAGATGTGGTATTGAGTTCCCCCAAGTCTTCACTACCCCTTTGTCTATTATTTTTTTTATAGTTTTGTTCTGCATTCCTTCCACTCAACCTCAAGTGGATGGAAGCCTGTTAGTTTATTACTTACATATGTCTGCACCCTTTTACCTCAGCAGGGAAAGACAAAATATCGAGGAGGACTGTAGGTTTGGGATGGTCAACTAATCCTTCCCCACCTTGAACTAATCGCCAGGCTGATGTGTTATTGTGCTGAGCTCTGTTCTTCAGTGCATTGCCAGTGGGGTTTCAATTTGTAGAAGCATAAACAGATACTAAAGTAAAAAGAATGGTGCAGTGATTTGTTAGCAGAGTTCAGATCAAATTATCACAGCGGTCCCCTGCTGACAGTCCTAACAATTACCTCCTTTTTCTTGGTCTTTCAAATGTTTTCTGTTTCACTTAGGTCTTGGTAAATAGTGTGTTTCTCACTGTGCTTTATTTATTTACCTACAAAAGGTAAAGAAATTGAAACTTCAGCTTTCATTCAACTGTCTGTATGTCTATATATTTTGTCCTAACTTAGATGCGTTAATAACTTTTTGTTTTATTTTTTTTAAATACGTATATAGGCAATGTAACTAAAGATGGCTTCAGCTTTCTACTGCATACCTGCTTTTACAACATTTTCTGCCTCTTTTATAGCTTTGATCATGGCAGTACAGATCTCTTTTGAGAAGAGCAGCTACTAAATAGGAAATGAATAGAATGTTGCATACATTAAACCAATATTAAGAGTTTAAAGCATTTGAGTCCTATTTTGAAATCAAATTGGGTGCATGTCAGTATTCCCTTTTTGAAGAATATAGTCAATTGATGTTCTGTACAAGTTTTCTAGAATTAACTTAAACATTTGTTGCCACTCTTTTTTTCTATTTCCTATTTTCAACTCTTGACTTTCACTCTTGCATAGTTACATTTGTCTGCTTCTTACAATTCTAGTGGGACTGATTTATCATCATTTGCTAACATATCTCTCTCAAAATCTGAGCTTTGATCAGCTTGTATTTTATAACTTACATCTGTTATATGTTTAACCTTTTGTAATGCTGTTTCTCAAAAATATTATCTAGTTTAACAAAAGAATTGTGTTGGTCTAAGCATTTTGTTAAACTTAAAGGAAAAAATCCTACATACCTGTTTATTTTGTTGCATTTTTGTTACTGTTTCATAGTCTCTTTTTCATTAAATCTATAAATCTGTCACACTAACTTTTTCCTGTTAAAAACTTCACCTTCCTGTTCCTTCTCTACCTCTCTTTCCCACAATTCCAACTTGTGCTTCGCAGCAACACCACCAGCAGCATCACTGCTCTGGCCTGTTTGCTGCTGCAGGATCCAGCTCATTAAAAAGTAAATGTGGTGATTAAAAGTACTCCCACAGTGGGCGGCAGGGGACAGCAGAAAGCTTCTTGGTTTTGAATAAAATGACTAAAACTAAAAATTATGGCTGGGACTAACTGACATTAATCCTCCCACCAAGAGGAGTCCTTGCAGTGAGATAGATGAATAGTAGGTTTGGTGAAGCACAGAGACAGATCTGCATGTTCTGCTGCTACTTAATCTGTCTTCAAGAAAGTAGGTTTCATTTAAAAGGACTTTCCTCCAGACTGGCTCTGTCCTGGGTCAGACTGGGTAATACTGGGACAAGAGTGAGAGATGTGTGAAGAAGCCTTTAGAAAGCCATCAGCTGTTCCCCAGCTTCTAAATAAATGAACCTTGCCTAGCAGTGAGCAGGCTACTAAAACTGATGAAATAATGAAATGTTTTTCCTTGGGATTTTTTTGTCATCCACTGATGTAAGGGGGAAAGTCAGCCCTGCTCTGCTTGGCTTCTGAGGGCAGCACAGCCATTGTGTAAGGGCCACCAGCAAGGTGACACTGCCCAGGGGCTTCAGGGAGAAATGCTCTTGGTGCCAGAGCACCCTCTGACTTGTTCCGTGCACTAATGTGGCCACACCAGTTGCCTGAAAATAGCCAAAAGGACTTCAAAAGCTTCTTAGCTGCTGGGGAAAGGCTGAGGCTAAGTCCACAGCCACATATAGTAAATGCTCAAACAGCTTGATCCTGGATGTATTGGTGTCTGGATGAATCTGGCCTGAGGACCCAATCAGAGAAGAAATACCCACAGAAATCTAAGTAATTCCAACTCACATGTCTTTCCAAAGCAGTAGACAATTTTAATACAAATGGAAAATTTATTGGAATAGGGGCTAAACTCAATCTTGGCATAAATGGATTCGGGGGAGCTATACTTGCTTGTAGCAGAGCAAATTTTGGCTTCAGGAGTGAAGATATAAAGCACTGAGAAGCTATATATTTTGAGCCAGCAAGGACATTACAAAAGGCAGAAGGATAACTGGTATGACATCACTTCCTTCTAAAAGATTATGAGCTATGGAAAAAGATTAGTTTTGCTGCAAATAACTTAGAAAATTTGGGAAGGTATGTTGAATGCACTGAGTGGATCAGTGACAACAAATACACCTGTGTAGTGATTAATCAGAAACAAAAAACAAAGCATGGCCTGTCAGAAAGTAGCATATGCAGTATAACCAGTGCATTTGGAGTTTGCATAAAAGGGAAAAAAAGTAGGATGACAGTCAATAACAGGAGCAGTTAATGAACGAAAGGCAGTGGTAGAGCTGGAATAGAATAATAACATTTACTTCTCTTTGTCACTTGAGCCACTTCTCAAGAAAGGCATGCAGCACTGCCCCTGCTTGTAAGTTGGGAGATGAAGTGGCAAACCCAGGAACTGAATTTATTTTTTCTGGAACCCTTCCAGTACTATAAAGATAGGACTAAAGAGATGGCGGCTGACTATTCTCCTATACCCAAATTCCCCTGCTATAAGTCTACACAGAAGGTATTAATCCTATTTCATTGGTTTTTATCCTGGGAACTTGCAAGACTCTGTTCTGCTTGATTTAATCTCAGAAATCATCCACTCTTGCCAAAATGTTAAAATTTGTATAGGGAAATTCTTCTATGGAGTTCTTGTTTACTTCTACATTATTCTTTCTAAGAAGATGTAAATATCGAGATAATTATACCAGACAGAACAGAAACACACTGTTTTCCATTCTCAAATTGGCATTTAAAGGTGTTGAACATTTTACCTTATCTTTAGTAAGTTGCCTGGGTTAATTATTGTTTTGTTTCGAATGTGCACCAGCTACAGGCAGACCAGAACCACATATTCCTCTACAACAACCACAGCTGACTTGTGGTTTGCATGTTGATTTTTAATTTGGTAGCACACCTTCATATACAACTCCTTTGAAGAAGGCAATAGACAAGAACTAGCTAAAAGTTACAGAATATATCTTTGGCTCAAAGGAGCTCACAAGACATTAATCTTTGAAAAATGCAGAAGCCTATTAAAGATAAAAAACATAAACAAGTGTAAGGCACTTCTTAAAGTCTTTGACAAAGGTCTCAGGTGTAGAGGGGTTAAAGCGATATCTTGTTCCTCTAAATATTTCGACAGACAGACTTTTGATTGCATTATCTATTAAAAAAAATTGCTTTGAACCTTCCGCCAATGCAGACCACTTGTGCTTTCTCAAACCAACAAAGGTTCGGTCAACAGATAAGAATTTCTGACCGTGGAAGGGCAGCTGCTTTCCTTTCATCTTTCTCCTGGTGTGTATATGAAATGTTTGCTTAGCCTGGCCCTGCTATCATAAGGACTTTTTTTTTTCCTTAATCCTTCCTCTAATTTGAATCCTACACCCAGTCTGCAAATAAGACATGAAGAAAATTTAGATTTCAGCAGTGCAGGGTAATACTGCTGGATGCTGAGTACTTCAGCCCCAGTTCACAATACCTAGTCTTATCTGACTATACATATGCTTATCTGTAAGCCTAAACTTAAGCATATGATTAAATGCTCTGATTGATTAGGACTAATGATCCTCGATGAAGTACTAAGCCCTGTGAGAGAAGTTTGTTTTACAGGCAATTTTGCTGTTGTTTTTCTTCTATTGTTACTTCCCACCAGAGGAGGTAATTAAGGAAGTGTTTGTTTTAAGAGCACCAGAGCAATTTCTGTAATTTTTTTTTATCTGATTCCTGAAAATTCACTTGTGTTTATTAGTCTTTTATAACATATTTTTCTTCAAAAGCAAACATGATCTCTAGAAATTATACCAATGATATCCAGGTATGTCTCTTCTTTCTCAACAAGCCTAATCTATGTGCAATGTTAATGAGAAAAATATTAAGACAAAATGCGTAAAATTGCTTTCTAGAAAGGTTCAATCTATATGTAAATGCAGGGTTGAATACAAGAGAACAGGCTAACAGTATCCTGAAGGAAAGATGGTATTCACGTAGACTGGATCATTATAAATGTATGCTTTCAGATGCTGCCTACTTTAACATTATATGGCTTCCTAATGAGAAAAAAAATTGTGGTTTTTTTTACTTCCTTCTTGCCTCTTTCAGCCTGTCTCTCTCTCTTGCTTTTCATTTTTGCCAGCTAGGCCTGGTGGAGTGAGTAGTATCGTTAACATGGGAAGTTTGAGTTGTTGATTTTTGTGTGACACCTGGAAAAGATGAGTGTAAGGCAGTAACAGGTCACCTAATGATTTACAAGATTTTGACTTCCATAGATGTTTACTAAGGATCTTTTGTCTGCATGCCATATTGCTTGAAACAGTGTGGAAATCAAAGCTCGAAGAATATGTTAGAACAGGGAAAAAGCTGTCTCCTGCAATGTTGCCTTCACAAGCGAGTTTCCTCAGGCAGACTCTGGGCAGGAGGCTATCAAGGCCTTCTGTCTGTGCCTTGCAGTGACAGTGCACTGGCTGGGGCTTTGAGCACCAATTCCTGAATACCCAGTTCAGTAGCATCACACTAGGAGACAGTAATGAAGGATAACAGCTTCTCACATTTTATGCACGAGGAGAGGGAATTCTTCTGGATGGATTTGTTATGAGCAAAGTGTCTCACTCTCCTGCCTGTGTCATCCTAACCACCACAGTAAAGCTTTTGTGGGACTTTACAAAGAAAGGAATGGAGTGAGTTTGGAGACATGTGAAGGACAAGGCAGCAGCTGAACCTTACATTTTCTGAGAGCTGAGGGGATCTATTTACCCTCGCAGGATTCCATTAAATTTTCTTAGCATTAAACTGCAAGTATATTAAGCTACTGCCCTCTGGAAGAGAAGCCATGTGCTTTCATGACAGTCAAACTTTGATCCTAAGTTGCTGTAAAGCTCCAGTTCAGCAAAATGCTTGTGTGTGCTTGATTTTAAATACACGAATACTTACAGTGACAGAATGGTCAAGAGCAGCATGAAGTCTACTTTGCTTCACAGCTAAGCCAGTATGTAACTTATGAGTAGGTTGTATTATCAGTCTAGGGCACCTATTTCTATACAACCCTGCCTTGGAAATGCATCCCCTGGAACTGGTGGGATTTAAGTGCATACTTAATTTAGGAAGAGCAGAGGAAAGAATTAATATGCTTGATTTATATACAGTTATCTTCTGGTGGCCTAAATAACTTCTCACATCCTTATTCAAATTCTTAGGCTGTTTAAATTTTTTCCCTTTCCAAGACTTTTCTGGAAACACTCTGTTGTTTCTTTCATAAAGACATTGTGCTGCGCCTTTCAAATTTTTTTTAACATCTATGCAATTAATGAATAATGGCTGAAGTCTTCTTTCCTCATCTTTTATTGACTGAGGAATTTTTGTGTAAAAACGCTAATCTGTTTCTACAGGTTTTTGCTCCAATGTCTTGCACATAAAAGTCTATGTATGGCTATTTCCCAGATTTATATAAATAATGAAATCTGAGCTAGTTCTTTCAATGTTGAAATTTTGTATTATTCAAAGACAAAATCACTAGGTGAGAGTTCAGAGGGAATGAAGGTCATCTTGTGCTGCTGACTCTGACATCTGTGGATGACCACCACTGTGATAGATGGGCCTGGATTTTTTCACAGGGGTAAATTTTGAATAATAGTCTTCATCTGGTATCAATGGAACCAACAAGAGCTTGATAATTTACTTCAGACCATGCAGAATCATGACCAATTGAAAAAAATAAATTAGCAAACCCAAATGTTTTAGAATTAAGTCTCCAAAACAAAACTTCTTCACCCTTTTTTTTGTTGTTGGAGTTTTTGTTGGGGTTTTTTTAATGATCCTTTGTTACCACTAAGATTTCTCTGTAAGGAAGATAAAAGATCTGCCATGGTTTTCTTTGCTTATTTTCATTAATACTGAATTTTTCATAGGAAAATTAATATTTTTACGTTAGATTTATCTGTTGTCAAGGCTACTGTTGATGATACAGCACGGCTGCTATCTGCCATGTAAGGGGATTCTGCTGTTTATGTGTCAACAGCAACTGTAAGCCCTGTAGCCTGATTTCCTGTATTACACAGGTCACAGAATTTGATGAGGGTCACAGGAGGGACCCCATAATAGCTCTATGTATACAGAAGCAAAATACCAAGGGGAAAAATGATCATCAAGAGTATTAGTCAACAGTGTGTTGAGCTCATGCTGTTGTTTCGATTACTTAACGCATGGTTGTACCAGCAGGTCTGTTTTTCCAATGATGGTAAACCTTTAGGAAAAGGATTGGATGGGGGTCCTGTCTCTCAAGGGTTTGTAGCTCTCTTCATAAATCCCCACCCACACGGTGGGACACAGTCCGTTTAATCACGGTGGGAAAACATGAAATTTATTATTACCATTGCCCTTATTACCTCCAGACTTGTTGCATTTACTCACCAAGTCATGCATGCTCTCCCTAAGTGTTAATGTTTGAAATAAGTTTAACTTCTGTGATCACAAGACAGCATTTTGTTACTTTTGCAACATTTCAGTTGCTGAGATGCATTTTGATTATGCTGATCAAAGAGTCATTGAGCATTGGAAGTTCATATTGGCTGTGATTCTGCCTGACGTATTTTGCACTATGTCATGTCTAACTCTTTGTGATGATTAAACATTCATTTGCACCGACCGGGGGTGCCTGACAGTCTTACATCATAAAGCACTTTATTCAGTGCAAATTAGAATTCAGTACGCTCCTCTGTGGGGGATTTTCCCACTAATGACATATGTAAATAGCACTCATTCATTCTAATATTAAGGGGAAAGGTACAGAAGCATGCAGATCTCCTAATGAATCTATGTTATACCTCAGATGAAAGGAAAACAAAGTGTTTTTCACATGTTAATTTTGTTATCTGCGCACACTGCGCTCTCCTCTACTCCCCCAAAGTTGAGATACACAGAATCAGATTTATGGAGCCTTTATGTTCACAAAGCCGGTTTGTCAGAGAGGTACCCATGCATGCACACTTTCCGTGACAATATGGAATCCCTTCCTTCCATGAAGAAAAGGAAGAAATACAGCCATATTATTCAAATGCAAACCCTAATATATTGGGCCCTTCTTTGTGTGCATGTAAAACTTTCCCTGCTTTTGCTGTAGCAGCATAACACACAGTTTTAGCTAACAAAGCCTGCTGGCTTCTGTCACTGTGCTATACTTGTGTTTTTATGGCAGCATGCTCGTATGCTTGTTCACTCTTCCTTGAGTGAACAGCCCTTGTCATCTACCCTGCCTTGGATTTATTTCGTAACATCAATTTGCGTAGTTTTAAGAGAATCACGGCAGAAATATTTGGGTCTTAATGTTTTGTGACCGAGTTTTGTTCATTTTCTTTGGCCTTTCATTCCTGAAGGCCTTTCTTTAGGTTTGTTTTCCTGTGGCTTCCACAGAGCAAGGGCCCCACAGCAGCACCTCCTGGCTCTCTGCTCAGCCCCATCCATGCCTGGGCAGCTCCAGGTCAGGCCCTCATCTCATCAGGACTTAACAATGCGTCTGTCAAAGGCAGCAGCAAAACTGTTTTGACTGCATTGGGCAAAAATAAGCTCTGATCCCCCTAATGACTGTGTTGCTCCCCAGCTGTGCTGAGGCAGCCTGAGAGAAGGAGACACTCCTGACTCTTTTATTTATTTCACCTGGAAAGAGTCTGAGTTGTCTGTTCCAGCCTTGTCATTTCCTTCTTGTGAATTGGAGAAAAGCAATAAGTTCACTTTGAATAAAAGATTTTTTTTCCTTTCTTTTAGCCAAGATTTAAATGTTCACATTAAACAAAAAAGAGCAACCAGCAGTTTAGGGCTGTTTAACCACTGTAGGAAGAGTAGTTGTGAAGGATACTCTTATTTTTTGCTGTGAGGAATGAGTGGTGTTCCTTCAAATTTGTGTTGAGCTAATCTCGATGCAGACATTGGCTGTAAATGGGTCAGGCAGTCATTGAAGTGAGCAGTTGGCCACATTTGTGCTAACTCTAGTATTTTTGGTTTTTGCCAGAGGAAAAAGAATTCTAATTTCTATCAGTCTAAATTGTGCTGGGCAGCATTATCAGCTGGAAAGACCCCTCTGATTTGACAGGCCCCACTGTATGATGATTAATTACTACTCAGCTTCATTGGACTTTTCTAATTTCCTTTTGCCACTAGCTGTAGGCAACAAGCGATAAGTACTGCTCTTATTATTTTGTGCAAAGGAAAATGTCTATTACTGCTCTGTCCTACAAGTAATCAGAATAAAAAGACAGCTGATTGGAAAACCTGTGAGGATCATTCTGTCTTTATTTATCCTACCCTTCCTTTATTCCTGTGCTGCTTCTACACAGAAGTTGTTTTACACAGTTGCCTGTCAAAATAAGAAGATAAAATCATAAGCTCTATCAAAGTAGTTGACATTTTGAAATTTGTATAATGATTTCATGGGAATTAATCCTCAATCTCCAAATAAATCCTTCTCAAAATGCTAATATAACTAGGAATCTTATACCACAGAGTGTAAAACAATTCTTAATCTTCCTTTTCTATTTTACCATAAATTTATTACATTAGTAGGCTGTCTTGTTGAGAAAAATTATAGCATTATTGCCAAGTGCAAAAAGAGTAAGTACTTTACATAACACATTATAATAATGATTTCATTGAGACACTGAATGCTCTAAAGTATACCAAGAAGAAGGTATGCTACTAAGAACTTGTCAAGGACTTCACTGCTAGAGATAAAAATCGATGCTGGCAAATCTTAAATCTTTGTTCTAAAGAATCTTGTCAAATCATTAGGCAAATTCTAGTGAATTAATTCCAGAAGAGACATCTGAGTTGCTTCTATGCATTTAAGAGATGCCATAGAATTTACTTTCAGGGTGAGGATATTAAATGCATCCTGGCTAACAGCAAAGCATGTCTGCACGGTGTGTGGGAATGCTGTGCCGAGATAGAGGTGTGTATAATTGTAGTAAAGTTATGTGCTGTCTGGACAAATTACCTAAAGATGCAACTTCTTTCCTGTGGGTTTAGCTGGAGCTTCAGTTCAAAAGCTGACTCGGTAACATCTGACAGGGTTGGATGCTCTTATCTGCAGCAGATCTATTTTCAGAATGTTTTCCCACTTAGGGGTTTAGAAATAAATGGAACCCTTGGACCTAAAAGTCTGAACCACCCTAGAAAAGGGACCTAACCAATCTGTTTCAGATGCACCTGAATGTTACTCTACTTTTTATATTACTTTTGTGAAAGGACAGAATGTTGATACACAAGAGAAGGCTTTTGAAAAGTCTTCCAGGGAGTTGCATTTATCTTGTTTAAGACTTCTTGTTCCAGCTGATTCAAAAAGCTTTCTTCTGATTAGGTCCTTCCTGCACTTTTTGCATACAGTTAGAACGTCGTGTGTTTACATGGTCAGATCTGCACCGCTTGCACAAGAGTGAGGGAGTCAGGGGACATGTGTGAAGCTGCAGTTGTTTTGGGTTTTGATTCTGTTTTTAAACTGAAATGAAAGATGTTAGCAAGATTCCTCTCTTAAAAAAAAAAAAAAAAAATTACAAACCAGTTGCTTTGAGACCCGAAATAGTGTGGGAGGCTCTTGTCCTGAAGCACCTCCCATCAGGAGTGCACAGCACTTATCAGCCCATCCTTTCTGAGAATGTAAATTCCAGGCCTAATGCAGTCTTTGTAAATAGGGATGGCCTTTGTGTGGAAGATGTATACTGCTAGCAAGGGGGAGAGAAGGCATATTTGCATGCAACTTTCACATCTGCTGCTGAACCCAAGAGCCTGATTAGTATCTGCATTCCTTTCGCACAAATAAACAGAGAACCGAATGGCTTGCAGATCTCCTGGAACTCCTCTTCCCCTGTCCACAGCCTTTTCTAGCCTCTTCCTTAGGCCTCTGCAGGGTGACATTCAATGACTGGTGAGAAGACAAGAGATGCCACGTACATCTGCTTTTCCCTGGTCGCTGCAGGGCAGAAACTGAGGTCTTGACAGAAGGGCTGGGAAACGATGTCAACGTGGCTGATCCAGTGCAAAGATTGCAGACCACTAACAGGGAGCTGGTTTGTCTAGCACACGCTCAGCATACCATGATTCAGGACATTGAGCAGAGTTATTTTTTTCCCAGATGCAATTACTTTCATTTCTGTTTTGCAGCCAACAAAAGTAAATGTATTGGCAATGTATGGGCAGCATAGATGCCAGTGCTGTTTTTCTTGACACAACCACAGCATTGTTATTCAGTGTAAAGTGCTTGTGATATTGTTACCAGACTGGTAGCACTGCTGTAATAGGGACTTCGTGTAGTTAATCTAAAAGGGACTGGATTATATTCTTTCCTCCCACTTGATCCCCTTCAGAATCTGGTGGTTATTGTTCTCTTGGTTTAGGGTAGCCAACCCTCAACAGGAGGGAACAAGGAGCTGAGTGTTTCACTTGAGAAAAGTATTGTAGTTCAGGCTCCTGTGCTACAGTGAAAAATACTTTGTATGACTGTTGAAATTATATATTCTTATTGGTAGCAAATCAGAGGTTAAAGAATATCTCAACAGGTATTGTGAAGCACTCTTTAGTTGCTAATATTTCCAGTGGAAATACCATACTCTGGACCTGGCTGCAGTATAAAGCAGAGCATACTCCTCCAGCTGCTGTAATTGTGGTATCCTGTTCCATCATTATTATCTGAATAGGACAGCACATTCAGAGTTTCTTCATTCATTTAAAATAATGCATTCAATTAAAATAATTCATTTAAAGTAATAACTGCTTTGTAGAGATTGGGATGACTGAGGTACATATATACATTAAAGAGCTTATCTTGGGGTCATTAACAACTATTAAGAAAACTGGCTTCTTTTAGCAAATAAGATGAAACATTCATCTACTGTTGATAGACACAAATTTTCTCCTGTGTTCATGGATGAGTCACTGTGCAGTTTTGCCTTGCCATCTGTATCTTTGTATAGTTAAACAAGGTTGGGTGTGTTCCAGAGAAGTGTCAAAAAGCAGCACCAAGCACAGTGATAACAAGGCAGGCAAAATTTCTGCATCCCTTTGACAAAAGGGTCTGCCCCATGTACTAACAGTTCCCACAGGGGGTGGGAAGGATGTCGGAAGCTGTCCCTCCTGCCTAGCATGGCTCTGCAGGAAAGGAGATGTGCTGCTCTAACAGCTCAGGAGCCCAGGGAGGTTATGGCTCCTGCAGGCACAAGGACTTGTGTTTCACCAAGTGCAGCATTGGTCTTGGCACCACCAGGACCTGCTACTGCTGCTATTGAAACATCCTCTTGAGGTTCAATGAGTTCATAGTGTTCAAGGTCAGGCAGAGAATAACTCTATGTCAGAAATAAGAAAAAGAAGGTGGCCTCTATTCCTGGTGATGCCTTCCAGGCTGCTTGCTGTTCTATCAATATTTTAATAGATTCCAAAATATTCTCCTTTACTACAAATAAAAGTAGGATCTTTCAGCTCTTTCTAGGATATTGCTTCTACTTTTCTACACAGCTATTTGCCACAAACCTTATTTTCCTGCTGATAAGTAAAATAGTGTATGTTGTAGTGTTTGTCTTATTGATGCAAAGGGATAAAAACCATCCTCAAATTAACTGCTCTTCAGGGAAAAAAAATAAAACCACATATTGGTAGGTGTTGGAGAAACAGGAATTCTCAATATTATTCATTTGAAGTGAATGACTTCTGAAATACATGGTAATTCAGTAAAACCTATGCAATATTTTTTGTCATATGCATGCCAGATAATTATAAGTATAGAATTTATTCATTTAGTTTGGAGTACTTCATAAAGTGAAATATATAATGGTGCAACTGCTTTGTTCTTTTTCTAATAAAAGGTAGGAGCTTTTGAGTGTTATTAGACTGAGATAAGCTAGGCTTCTGTATAGCACAATTTTGTATGTCTCAACTAGCAAAAGCCTTTGAAGTCCTATGAATCTTTCTGCTTGTTAATTCTTCCATTTGTTTGATTTTTGGTACAAAGAAAATGAAAGAATATGATGAGATTATGGCATTTTAAGTCAATATTTATTAAAAAATCAATCTCGATGAAAATCTGCCCATCCCTCTAATTAGATGAGGCAACTTGAGGTTGATTTTTAATTGCAAAAGTAATTACACGGAGCAGATAGCCAGTGACATTTGATTATCTAGGTGATTGATTAAAAAGCCTAGCTCACAGAGCAGATTGTCAGCCAGGGGAATCGAGACAAAAGAGCAAATTAAAAAAGTTGTCCTGTTAGTAATCACAAAATTCAAGGATGAAATTACAAAGCTAAACACCTCCAATCCACGTCATCTTCATCACTCAACTGTCTGCAGAATGCCTGAGCTCAAAAAGGGGTGATAAAGAAATGGATTACTTTTAAAAGGATGAAGTATTCAGGAAATATAAAAAAAAAAAGAGCAAAAGCACTGCTGAGAATAGAGACTTCAACCACACAAGCAAAGAAATAAAAATGTCTCTAAATTGTGACAGTTCAATTTCCCTATGCTCTTATGAAAGCTCATTAAAACCAAGCAGGGTTAGTCAAATTAAATACGTTGGGTAGCAAAATATGTGTTTAGTGACAAATCTTAATGATTATTTAAAAATCTAGTCTGGGTGATCCCTTATTCCTCCAATATATGTATTTTACAGTGGATATTCACAGAGTTTTCTAATATTTTGAATTTAGTTAATATAATTTTAACTGATTGTGGGCTGTAACTGGAATGGATACCACTTATACCTTTAAGTAATGAATGTCATAAAATGTTCATGAAATTTGTATATAAGGCAATGTGAATAAAGCAGGAAACAGAATGAAAATTATGTTTGCTTATAATATCCCATTTTGTGTTTAGTTTTATGATGCCTGCCTCCTCAGGCTGCGCTGTTCTTGTAAGTTGGTCCAGTTGATGCGTTACAAACGTAGTGTGTCACATCCCTGTGCGTGGCAGGAGGGTGGAACTAGATCTTTAAGGGTGGAACTGGTCTTTAAGGTTCTGTGACTCTAAGAAATTATGAAACAGATCCTTACAGCAGGTTTTGATATCTGTAGCATGATGTACAGAGTGCTTCCATTGACTCTGGAGGCCTTGTATCAAGTTCAGTGTGCTTTTTTTTTTTTTTTTTGAACCTTGACAAAGTACCGTTGTGTTTTATCTGAATTATCAGATTGTTTTGGCCAAATAGTCTTAAGCAGAATCATTCCAGGCAGCTCAAAATGGTATTAAAGCCTGAACTCATTCATGAACAATAACTGCATTTTCTGAAACACCATGTGACTTCTTGGTATCACTTTCCTGTCATTTAAACAAGTGTCTGGCATTTTCTATACCATTGATACCTGAAAAATTGTGCAGTAGCAAGAGCTGAGATTGAACAGCAATTAAATTCAGGAAATGAAACCAGAAAATATGTGCAGAATTTTAGAATCTGTTTTATTAGAATAAAATAACCCAGTAGAGAGGAGGAAGGCAGTGAAATTTTCTAAGCATCCCATCTAAAGTCAATTAATATACAGCCCATTGGCCTTCAGAGTCCTTGAAATTCAGCTGCTGCCAACTGGTAGCAAGTGGTGGGTTCACCATTGTGGGTGTCAGCATCAATCCCTTCATCTGCTGTCTAGGAGTCAGTCAGTGAAATCTTTGTGATCCAGTTATTAATTCCATGGAAACAGCCTGGTGTCCTTCTTCTGTAGTGTTGTCATTGAGAAGAAGAAATGATTACTAGACTGTTGGATTTGTTAAATGCCAACTCTGTTTTGCTCTTTTTTGTGGCTCTATTACCTGTCACACATCAAAATGTAATCTGACAAAGTAAAAAAACCTTTATTTATTAAAGGTGCTACTTGGATATTACAACACTGTGTAGGTTTCCAGATTCCTGATAGGACTTTTGCATAAAAGCACATGAACATTGAAAGAGAGATGGATACAGGCCTTGGTGTTTTTCTAGATCCCTCACTTAAAAAAACCCAACCAGCCAACCAAACCACACCAAAAACTCAAAACCAAACAAAAGCCCCCAAAACAAAACCCCCACAAACAAAACAAAAAGCCCAAACAACAACAACAAAACCCTGCAAAAAATGCTGGAAAGTCAAATTATTAAACAATGACGGGGCTGAGTGTTTTGGAAATACATAATTGCTCAAGAGAGTAATGTGAACAGAGAAGTGCCATAGAAAACTTGTCTCCATTTCCAGTGCAACAAAAGGGGTGGGTATGTGTTAGTTTGTAAACACTGTCACAATAGTCTTGGTTTCTCTTTTAGCATTTTGAGGAGTTGGGGTGAAAACAACAGAAATTGTTTTCTGCAAGAGCAAATGCCTTTTTGTTTAACAAAGAAAATATTGAAAAATTTACAGATTTTGGTGATTTGAATGCTTTCTGCAGACAATCTCATCTCCCTGCTATTTCTGAAACTCAAAGCAAAGCCACAGAAAAAACTCAATCTTGCCTTTTATAGCTCTGTCAAGTCTAATACTAATACCAATACCAATACTAATACTAATGCTTCTATTTATGATATTTAATGAATCACTGTAGAGACAGTGTCTTTCTTTGCAAGCTTCATATTCTTTACATGATTGTATTTGCAGTTGTCTCTTTTTCTCTCATGGAAGCCATGTCACAAAAATGTAGTCTTGCATTTTATGGACATGGAACCCTCCTTCGAGTTTTCCAAAATAGCTGCTCTGGGTGATCTAATGTCTATGTTTTTTCTGATCCAGTTTTCATTCCTCCTGAGTCTGAGTACTTCTATTTTTGCCTTTGCCTGCATTAAACAAGAAATTCAGATGTTGGTAATTAACTGGAGTTCCCCTGCTGCCAGACCAGATTCAGTTCCAAAAAGCCCTGTATATTGCTACTTCTGCATTTGTTAACAATGTCCAGACAACAGGTCTGCAATTAGATTCCCATCTGTTAGGCTGAGCATTTAGCATAGCCAATGGATGCAAATGAACTTGGGTCCCTCAGTGGAGTATAGCCTTAACTAGCAGTATTATATTTGAAAAAAAATTTAGCAGCTCATGATAGGGAAGAAGATGAGATTTTTAATAATACAGCAGCTCTAAAATGTTTAAATAAAAATATAAAATGTTGTTTCCACATATGATGAAATAGTGTTTCCACACATGAAGGTTTCTCCAACAAATCTGAAAATATATTCAAATATTCCACTGCTTTCCTCAATGTCTTGAGTGCTGCATTAGATTGAGGGCGAAAGTGCTAACTATAAATGTTAGGTATAGTGTTTACTGCATAAAGTAATGCTGCATGATTATATAAATGCTAGAATTCTGCACCAATTATTTTTTGAGACTCTTAAAGGAATGCTTCAAAGTGTTAAATATTTTTGCAGGATAAAATGGAGAAGGCAGAGGGATGCATTTTTAGAAATTCTTGTGTTTAATCTCAGACTGCAATTTTGTATCAGTTCTAACGGCGTTATAATAAGGGATAATCCTACCAAGTCCATAGGCTGTGTGTTGGAGGATTAGCTAAAGCTTGCATATTTAAATGTTTCATTTTCTACTGGTATGTCTGTAAAATAGACAGTAAAACCCACTTAAACTAATACCTGTTGAAGGGCTAAAACAGTAAGGAAAAAAAACCTTTGTGCAAACTCAGATTTTCTTTGAGTATTCATAGTATTATGCTTTTGCCTTTTCAGAATTTGTAAATCAAAAAGTAAATATTATATATAGTATATGAATATAAAGTTTAAAGGGCTTTTATTCTTATACATTAAAAATATAATAGTTCTCATGTGAAATGATTTTGCATTTTTATATTATTTAAATTATTTATGGCTCAGAACAAAATTCTAAACTAATAGTAAAAGATACTTTTGTAAAGTAATATTTGCAATAATTTAGGTGCCTTAGCAAAGCAGAAGAATGGGTTTTGGTAAAGCTTATTATATACAGAATGCAAATTTACACTGATTAGTTTTTATTATGGCTTCTTTTTTCTCTTTGGATAGTGGTAATCAGCATTTCAAATGGTGATAGGACTTTTTTCATTGTTTTGTAATAGCTGAAAATGGCATCTGGACTGCACTCCAAATTTTGTAGCAGAGCAAACACTAGGGTGACAGAGAGAATCCCAAAGGTATCAAAACAATTGTTGATATTACAATTTAAGTTAAAAAAAAATGTTCCTAAGGTAACCATCAACATATTGTTTCTGAGTTTGGGATTTCCTTGTTCTCCCTGACAGATGTAATGAGACAGTTCATGGCCCCAACATTATTACCTCCAAAGGGCTGAGGAGACCTGTTTAAGAGCACAGAGGACCATCCTGGCAGAGTAAAAATGAGCATATTCATATTTCATCTTCTCAGTGCAGAGCAATGCACTGGCCACCAGTTGCACCAGTACAGCACATTCTTCCTTCATCAAGCAACCTGGATTTCCCAGTATACAGAAGAGTTTCAAGAAATCAGTGTCATACTTGTTCACAGTTAGAGCGTTCCCTCAACAGGGGAGTCTCTTTATGGCTAAAGGTTCTGAGAATGGCCCTGCTGTGGGGAGGAGATGGAGCTTTGGTTGTTGCTGTGGATTCAAGAGCAATGTCAGCAGGGCAATGCTGCTCTCCCTGTGTGAGCACAGCTCTCTTTGCTTGCGTGCTTGGGGCGAGATGGAAATGTGCCCACTGGAAGGATGTGCCCTGCACTGCAGAATCACCTATGACTTTCATTTTGAATAAAAGTGAATGAACTTAGAGATTATTGGGGGGGGGGGGGGGGGGGGGGCTCCCTTTTAGAAACATTGCATCCGTTTTTTTCAACTTAGCCAGAAGTGTGGGATTGCTCAGGATGAGATGCATGCTGCTTGTCACCATGACAAAAGTACAGATCTTTGCCTCTGTGGAATTCGACTTTTCAGGGTCTGACAGAAGATGTGCAGGATCAGAATTCCCTGCCAGGCAAGCTGTTGGTTCAAGTGCACTACAGACAGGGTGGGAGTTTGCGACTGCCTGGTCCATCGCCTGCTAATCTTCCAGATTAGTCTATGCTTTCTCCCCTGGGGGCTAGCAGGCCATCAGCAGAAAGCAAGAGCAATCCATTGCTCTTTCACTGACAATAAACAGATAGTGACAGCAGCTAGAAACCTTGTGGCAGTGCTATAGAGATCTGGAATTGTGTGTGGGTATGGTGTTTTAGTCAGTCACATTTTTCTTCCTCTTCTTAGACATAAAATGATTCATATACACACGTGGTGGACAAACTGTGTATGGGAAGGTGGAACTACAAGAGCATAGGTGAATAAAGAGCTTCTCCTAGAAGGAAAAGTTTGGTCTGCTGTTTATTTGCTTGGTTTATGTTTATTCTGTGATGCCATTAGTACCTCTCTCTAGCAGCAAACTGGGGCCATCCTCTGGTTCTTGTTCCTTAAGGAAGCATTGGTTTAAGTGGACCCATATGACGAGGCATCGCTCAGGGCAGTACCATGTGCTGATGTGCTCAAACAGCTGGTGGTGAAGAGGTTCAGGCATGGGGACTCTCTACTGTCAGCTGGTGCCAAGGACTGGGGGCAGGAGGGAAGGTTTTGTTCTGATAGTGGCTGCAGACCTCAAAGAACAGCGAGTTTCTCCACCAGCCCACCTGCTGCCCCATTAGCCAGTGGTGTGGGGTGTGGTCACGGCTGGGAGTAATGGGAGCCTTGCCACACCTAATAACTTTCAAATTATATGTCACTGGTTTTGCCTTCTAAATCAGAAACTGGCAGCTCCTCACCATGCTGAACACTGTACTTTCTCTAGTTCTCTTTCTGTGCATCACTTTGCTTGTTTATAAGATTGGTCTTAAGTGGAGAAGCCTCTTCTACTGAGAGAAGTTTATGGCTGGGACTGCCTCAGTACAAGCGCCAATCAGCTACTTAACCTGCATGTTTTCCAGAAGTAGTGTTTTCTTACCACATATGACCATTAGTTTCACGTTCTCGATTTCTTATTTTTGAATTCAGCTTCCATGGATTCTTCTTTGATAACTTTGTGTTATTTAATGTTTTTTTTTTTTATATAATTTATTGGGCTTTTCACCTTTGATAATAAGAACCTCAGGCTTTCCAGGGCAATGCCTACCAGCTACTTTCTTTCTTATTTCACTTGCATTTTTAGTACCTGGAGGTAGGTCTAATAACAGGAGCACAGCATCAATGTCAGCATTCAAGTAAGGAAATTAACCTAATAATTGTCTCTTAAATGCATTCTTTCATTACACAACTAGTGGGGGCAGGGGGCAGAGGTCATTTAACTCGCACAGTGATCACATTTGCATCAGCATAGAAAACCATTATCTCAGTAGGTTATAGATAATCCTACTGATAGCATTTAACCGGCCTAATTTTTCTAATAAAGGAAAATATTGATGAGATAACAAAAATTGGTCAACAGAACTCATTTAATGAACACCAACTAATCATCCTGGCTAGAGTTTCTTGGAACAAGTGCAGACAATTTTTGCTCCACTCCCACTGGAGATACACCTGCCAGCCCTTTGGGATCTGCTCTTTACATTCATTCTTTTGCTTGTTTTTTGCATGGACGACAGCTTGGTTTTTAGTATTAATTTGTGATTGCTTATCTTCCTGATTGCTTTCTGCCATAAGGGTTGGTTATGTCCACAACGATGACAAAAGAGTGATTGCAGCCCTTTTAGATGTGGCTGAGTAATATTTGGATGGGTAGATCAAAGACTGGTAGTATTCCAGCTATTTTGGTGTGGGATATGGGTTACAAAATGCACCCACCTGAGGAAGCTCTGGAGTGCTGAGATGTGCTGGGTTCTGTATGCTGCTCACCACGGGCTGCCCTTGGGCCAGCAAGTGTGCAGCTGGCTCAGGTGTAGCCAAACACACTTGGTTAGTGCTCTGGCTGCCGTGTAAACACACTCTTGGTGGGCTGAGCTGCAGCCTGGTCTGGCATGCAGCCTGGTCCTCTACAGATTGATCCTAACAGAGTTGACTTTTCTGTGTTTGAAGTCTGGTTTGCTGCTTCCTAGGGCAAGGGCTTTAGCTGTCATCATGGTCATTCTCAGAGCTTTGCCTTGTCTGTCTCTCCTCTGGAAAGCATAGTCTGAGCCCTTCTGTTAATACACTCTTTCCTTGTTTTCCTCTCAGCATGAGACACTGACGTTTTTAAGACCATTTAGTGTGGTGGAGGCAGGAGCAGAGATCATGGGATACATTAGTTTTACCTCCAAATAGCTTGATAGCAAAACTTGCATTCTGAATGGGCTGTGCCTTGACTCACCAAACATTTCCAGTATCAAACACAGCTTTGTGGGTGCTTTGGGCTGAATTGGATCAATACTGTTTTCATTTGGTAGGAGGTTGTCTTCAAGCACCCATTTGCTGTTAACAGAAGGCTGTTGGATTTGCTCAGTCTTTGCGAAGTCAGTATTTTCCTCTACTGTGGGAGGTTTCTTCAGGACAAACTGTGTTTTTTCAGTGGTCTGCTCCATGATCTCCATTTGTGTCCAGGTAGCTGCTCAACATGCAGAGAGGGGAAGGTTGATGGCAGCATTTGGCTCTCTTCACTCTTGGTGGCCCCACTTCAGACTGCACAGGGAGCCTAAAACACAAGAGAAATGCTGCTGCATGTTGGTCACCTGTATTAAAGGCCCTACTGTGATCTTTGCCCTGCAGGTACTGCAGCCTTCCTGCACACAGGTGTGTGCTATAACTGTAATACATTATAATGCTAATCATTATTATAATCCTCCATATATAGTCAAAAATAATCTGATTGTTATAAAAGAGAGTTAGGATGGGAGAGAGTTAAGCAAGACAGAGGAAATCATAAGAGTCATAAGAATAATGCTGGTTCCTGGCCTCAATGAAAAAGGGAAAAAACCAAAGTGAATGTTTTTGCTTTTCTGATATATTATTTGCCCTTTGATAGCCCATATCTTGTTGACAAAGAGGAAGAAAGCTTTTCCCCTCAGTAGTTGCTTATTATTTCTAAACTGCTATTGAAGCATACTTGAAATTCACTTAATATCTCTTTCACATTTTCTGTCACATAGGGAATCAATATTCAAGAAAGACTGACACCTCCAGAAGTAACCTATAGAGCTAACTTCCCTCAAATACTTTTCACATTAAGTGTTGGCCCCTGACACGTACCCTTTCCCCAGCCCCACCCCGCCTCGGCTCCGCTGGTCTGTGGTCAAAGTGTTAGGCAACAGTTTTTATTAACTGTAATAACAATATTGCAGGGATGGCCAATTTAAACTGAAGTCCAAGCACAGCCCTGCATTTCACAGCTGATTCATATTGATGAGTGCTGCTTACCCTGTGAACTGTGAGCGGCTGGAATGAGCTACGCGGCTGCGGTTTTCTTTCAAGTTCCAGGATCCAAAGGCAGCAATAATTGTTTTTGAAATGTTTCTTTTTATTCTTATTAAATAAGTTCATTGTATACATTGAAACCTGGATCATTCCCGCTCTGATTTGCTTCCCTTTTCATTGCCCGGCCGAAAGCGCAGAAGCAGCGTGTGTGTTTTGGATTGCTTCTAAACCATAAAAAAAATATCCTTTCTGCAGGGAAAGGGTACCATCTCTGCCATTTCCTCAGAAATGTGTAGTCCATAATTAGTCAGGATTTCCAACTCAGAGTGCTAAATGGAAGAGACAGGGCGAACAAGAAACCCAACAAAATGACTCGATTTTTGTTTAAGCTAACATAAAAGTGCAGAAATATGTTAGTCATATATCATGACAGATTCTAGCCTAGACTAATTTAGCTCTTCATGTGTGTATTGGCATAGGGAATCAAAGCCTGTTTGAAAAGATGTGCTTACAAAGTAAGGCACTTTACCAACTGTCAGGAACTGCTTTCAAACGCATCCTTACCTCTAGATACTATTTACCTTGAGGATGTACACTGTATATGCTCTCTTCAGCTTAAAGGCCCAAGGCTTGAATAGCAGCAGTTACTGTATCTTCCAAAAACCCCTTGTAAATTATCACATATGTGCCTTGCAGCACCAGGCTGTTTGCTCAGCAGGCAAACACAATGCAGCAGCATTATTAAATTTCCATGAAGTTTACCAAATTTGCAGGATCAGTAGGGTGGACCCAACAGGGAAGCTTTCCTACTGCCTACAGCACCTTTAAAGCAGCTGATGGTGCTGCTGATACTTTGCATTCTGCTGTTACTCTACTGCTGTAGCCATCTACTTAATCTCCACAGCAAAGATTAGTTTATTCGATTAAGTCTGTTCCCTATAGACCATCCCTGTAGCTCCTTGGAAGGCATCAAGACTGTGTGTCTCCAACCTTTTACCAGCTAAAAAGATTCAATAAAGTAATCTTTTCCCCCTCCTTTTATATGATTGGAAAATAAATTGAAAATGAATTTCAGTTATTGCTTGTGTTTTAAATATGAGATAAAGGTCAGCCCCCTCAAGCTATCTCCATAGATGGAGATTAACATGAGCATGTTCCATTATAAAATCATATAGCAGTTTTGTAAATCTGTCAAGTCATCTACAAATATATAATTAGTCTGTTAGATTTTGAAATCAATAAACAATGACTTTTTAGTGCTGTGCCTAGAAAGCTTTGCTAGAGAGTGCTTTAGGCATAGGAGTCCAAATAGCAAAACATTTGCACTGTATACATTATGCTGCTCTCTGGATGTTTAGATGTCAAAGGTTAATTGAAAATTAGGTGTATGTATGTGCTTTTTTATTACATTTTTAACTCTACTTAAGAAAATAAAGCAATTTTAAAGTTGGATTTTTTTTTTCTTGTTAAAGCAGCGTGTCAAACAGTGGATGTTCAAAATGTAAACTTCCCATTTTTCTTTTCATAGTTGGCTCCAGTGAGATGGTGACTGTGAATGTTTGTAAGGCAACATTCATAGACATATTTATACAAGGCATGTGTTCACCGTTTGTCATCACTGTCACAGAACATGATTTCCTGGGTCAGAAAATTGACTTCAAAGCTTGACCCTAAAGATTTGACTTGCCTGTTTGCTTATTCTGGTTCAAGATGTGATGTCAAAAGCTGTCCTATTAGTGGCACCTTTTCACATTTAGTTTGCTCAGGTTGATAATAATGATACTGGAAGGACCGCATTTTGATGTTGAAAGAGGGGAAGGAGCACTGCTGAAATTGATGGTGTTGACAGTAGGAGGTGAGATTGGGAAAAGATATATTAAAATGTGGATATTATTTTAAGTGACAACATGCCTTTGTTAGAATGTTATGTGTCATCATGAAATTAAATTTGTTGGTGTATCCTGTTCCTAAACTAAGATTAATTTTTTCATGCCATATAGGCACTGTTTATATATCAGTTGCAAATATTTACATATACATGGTTTGAATGCAATTTTCAAAGTAGGTTAATTAGAATACACTTATTAGAATGGATTACACTGTTTCTTTTAGCTATTTTAGTGCTGAATTTTGATATGCAGAAATTCATTGTTTCTAAAGTCTATTTGCTTTAGAAATAGGCTCATATAATTTTATCTCCAGCTCCCAAAATCAGAACTGCTATCATTCATCTCCTGGTTATGTTAGTGTGGCATTGTTACAAGTTCCTGAATATATATAAGGGTCTGTCAGAATCCAGGGATCTCAAAGAATAAAAAAATTTCAAAATTAGATTATTGAAACACTTAACAAGAAGACACTTGTGGCAGGATAAATGTCAAATCAATAACTTATGCTCACGATTGAGTATCCTGGGTTTTAACTAATGATTACCTGTTTATTGATCTACCTTTTGACACCAAAGTCAGAAATACTGTGATACTCTTTATTTAAAAAAAAAGAAAGGCAAGGAAAGGGAATCTCATGCAATATAACATCTACATCAGTGAGAGTTTCCACAGCATGCTGATAGCTTGACATGGTTCAATCTACTTGTGCTGTTTGTTGCTAGCGAAGTTAAAATAGATGGGCTTCCTGTTTTAATATAACCTCATAACAGTTAATTTATATTAGGTCATATCTCAAAGTTTCCAAGGTACTTAGCTGGCACAGACCTCAGTGGAATGTAAAGTAGCCAGTGTGTAAGGTCATCACAGAGGAGAATTGCAACCATGAGCCTTGCTTAGGGTGCACAGCCCTGAGCTCCTTTGTTGGATATTAACAATAGGTTTCACTTGTCAATTTAGAACACTTACTATTAATAATTTTATTTCCTGTGTTTGTTTGTTTTTGTAATATTACAGTGACCAGTACTCACATTTACACTTTTTTTCTTTCACCATTGTAGCTGGTGCAGTATACCCATTCCATTAAAATCCAGTATTTATAGAGTTGTTCATTTCTTCCCTAAACATTTGTGGGTTGTAATCCCTTTGTGCTGTCAGGAAAAAAACTGCAGCTGCATCTCTGTGTAATGCTTGGCACGTTTTTAGGTGTGAAGCAGTCTGGGTAAAGGCAACGCTGCTGTTGGGGGTTCTGCAAGCTTCTAAGGCCACAAGTGGAATTTCCATCTTAAGAATCAAGTTATATTGATTTTTTGGCTATTTTGTTTTTTCATTTCTTGATTGTCATGTTTTGGTTGCTCTTTTGGGTTTTTGCTGTTGTTGATTTTATGTGTTTTCTTCTGGTGCAGTCTGTACAAAAGCAGCTTTCTCTCTCTAAGCAGCAGGGGTATCTGTTCAATTGGTCTAGCAGTAGAACAAATGGAGCTCCTGGTAAGGGGAACAGGAGAGAGAAACTGGTTGACAAGTCACACTGTAGTCAGGGTATAGGAGTGGTGCTCACCTGTAGAAATAGTCAGATTCTGCCAGCTTTGCTTGGAAGTACATTCCAATCCCACAAATAAAAAAACTTCAATACACGACTATGGATTTCACAACTTGACCTAGGGGACAGGCATCATCAAACTGTTAGTGGGATTGATGGAGTTAAATTTGACTAATGGTCTGTTTTTTATTGAGGTGGCTGCTTAGCCCAGGTAGGAATTATATAATAATATAATATCATCTAAATCAAGATAATTACTCAGGAATATGTTAATCAAGGATGATATCTCTTACTGCTTAGCTTGTCTGTTTGTACAAATTTATATACAAAATTCACTGAGAGGCCCAGAGTGCTTAAATACTGCATTCATTGCCTGAAAGCTAAAGTGAAACTAAATCACAGTCAAGTCTCTTGATTGCATAATTTAAAAATAACCGTTTGAGTAACAATGTTATTCAAACTGCAAACAGTAAATGTCCAATCTTCATGCTGTTTGCTTCACCTATCCCTTTTCAAAAGTACAAAAAATTCTGGCACCTTTCCAATGAAGACAGGTTTGGGGCAGGGGGAAGCAGGGGAGGATATATGTAGGACTAAATGGGTAAAAACCTCTATTAGGTGTGACACACGCGTTTCTGTTGTAATTAGAGAATTTTGTCTTCAAGAAAGTCACCTTGACTTTATAAACTAAACAAGTCCTGAATGAGATGCTAATTATGATGCATTTCTGACTGAATGGTTGAGCACGTTTTTAAGCACTCTTCTTGCTTACATAGTTCACACGAAGTTCTTCATTTTTTTTTTTTTTTTTTTCTTTTCACTCCTCCTAAACAGAGTTGGTTGGTCAAGTTGATCTCTTGTTTGAAATTCAATCAAGGGCATTAAAGTGTAAACCAGTTGGAAAAACAAATTGCTTAGGGAAATCATTTGCTTAAACAACAACAAACAAGCACTGGTAATCTTCTTACAGAAATTAATGAAGGGAAAACCCCCTCAGCTTGGGTGGATAATGATCCTTAGCTATCATGTAACAAGCCTAGAAGGTTTAGGGAGAAGGTGAAAATTAAGAAAGCTGGATTAAACTGAACTTCCAAAGGAACAAAAAGAAATTCGGGATAAGGATCAGTTCTCCCACTTTGAGATTGAAAAGTAGTTCTGAACTGGAAAGAGCCTAATCCTTTATGCAAATCTGGTTTAAAGTTAAGTTTTCATCTCAGAATGTTTTTTATTTCTACCGTATAGCTAATAAATTAAATACTTAAAAATAATTCAGACAACTATCTTGTTAACACTCACTTTAAAATGAAAGCTTTTTCATCAGGTAGAGCTATAAAACTAGTAAATGTAAAAAAAATTGTTACCTTTATCTTCTCATGATTGTCTTTAATGCTTATTCTTTACTAATTAATCTCTTCAAATTATTTAACCACAAAATTGAGATCTCTTCACATTAGGGCTTACCCCAGAGGATATTCATGAGGGACTTCCTGATTACTCAACAAAATTTAATTAGTTTTCTCAGTACCTACATGTTTATCTTTTAATAATGATAGGAGCTACCTTCTCTTCCACTGAGAAACTAATCTTCCGTTTCATTTGGTCCTCATTGAAACAAATAAGCTGCTGATTGATATATTATGTCATATTTATTTTACTTTAAAAATGTAAATAGCTGTTTCAGTAAAAGTTTTTAATTTTCTTATTTCTGTTTAGTTTTGGAAAAGATCATTGAACACTGCAGTTAATTATCTCTTCCTCCAAAAAAAAAAAAAGTGTTCAAGCTGTCTTCTGTCTTTTCCCTTATCTTAAGTCTTATCATTGCTCAAGGTTTGTTTTAAGTCAATGGAGGTGCTGAAAAGCGAAGTGATGGAAATACGTGTTTTGTAACTGTTAGGACAGGTGGAACAATTCCGTCAAAATATCACATGAAAGCTTTACTAATTAAATGAAAAAGAGGTATTTGGGGATCTGTGCTCTGTCTCTAGGTGGACCCTGGGGGAAGCCAGTTGGCAGTCGTCACCCACCTAAACTCAGTCCTAATGAAGTGGAAGTTGTATGTGGATGTTCATTTAGGCTCCAAGCCCACAAACACTTAAGAGGCACACTCAGATTTATGGGACAATTTGCAGTGCATCAAGTTAACTGCATACCTAGGCATGCCTTTGCAGGAGTGGGGCAGTGCTTTGTCTAGTCACACATAGTTCACATGTTTTCAGAGGAATGGTGACATCAGGAGGTGTAAGAATTTCAGGATATCTACTCAACAGGTCTGAAATGTATTACACATGGTGTGAAGCCTGCTGAAAAATGTTATTTAATCTTGAGGGATGAGAGGGAGAGTGCAGGGGGAAATTAAAATCAGAGCAGTAATAATTACTTCAAAGTTTTGTTCTGTGATATCACCTTGCCATTAAGCCTGATGTCCTCCTTTCATGGAATTTCTCCTGGCCTATCCTCAAATACATTTAAAGTGTTAAGTAATATGAAGTCAATGAAGCTCGTGATACTTTAAAGTTCTGAGAGACTGATTGTTTTACATTTCAGTGTAGATTAGATCAGACTGAGCAGAAGTCACTTCATATGAAATATCCTTGAGTGTGTAATCGTTTGATTTAATTTTGTAGCCTCAATCTAGAATTTAAGTGAGAAGAGTGAAATAAGAAGTCCTTCACATTCACTTCATTGAATCTCTTTTCATGGCTAGTCAAAAATTCCTTATATGAACAGATATACAGGAAATTGTACACATTTTGAAAGCCTGAGTAGCTGTCTGAAATATTCTAGTTCAAATCAGTTTATTCCTTTTCTTTCTAAAAGAACTTTCAAGAATATTAGAAGGAATTTTTAAAATTATGCTTAAAATAATGATCATACCAGTGTTTACAGGGTTTTTGAAAAAAATTTCAAGCTTCCAAAAGGCAGATCTCTCAAGTATGAAAAAAATATGCCTTCAACATGGCATTTTTAAAAAGCTGTTTCCCTTTCAACCATATTAATATAGGAATAGAATTATACTAAACCATGTTTCTTTAAAATTTTCATATTTACAGTTCATATCTGGTTCCTGTATCTACAACCGTGAGCATTTCCAAGATTGTAGGGCAGATACAGAATATCCCTGCCTAGCAGGGCAATGCAGTCATCTTTGTTTGACAGTCACGGAACTGGAACACAGAGAGACTCAAGTCCTGATCCTCAAAGATTTTTAGGTGCTTAATACATTTCTTACAAAAAATTAGAATTCTTACTTATTTTCATTGAGAGTTAGAAGCTTAACAGGAGTATGTTTTCTAACTACATTTGAGTATCTTGACCTAAGTGATCAAGATATTTTCATAGAATAGGGATTTAAATTTGGCTTCCCAAATCTTAGGCTCGATGCTTTAGTTACTGGGCCACTCTTTCCTGTAGCCATGCTCCTGCAGATTAATGCCCAAATACTACTGCAGAGTAGATGAAACAAAGATATGAAATATGTTCATGGTTATTGGTGCAAATGTCCCTTGTACCCATAAAAGGGTGTACTTTGTATTTTCTAATTTGTTTCGGTGTCTAACAAAATCTAGGCATAAAACAAAAGGCCTCTGGACATCCTAATAAATATGAATATATCCATCCAAATAATGGCTGGCCAAGTCTGAGTTTACTGTCTGCTTTCTTCTGAAGCCCTAATCATTTTGAATTCAATGTGAGGTTCATGGAGAATAGTCTAAGTCAAACAGCTTTGAAAATAAAAAATATAATAGTTCAAGGATTTTAGGACACGAAGATGAGGTAAATGTAGTAGCATCTGTTAAATGTAGAAGATTTCTAGCATATCTGCCTATGATTTTTAGGTGCCAAGGGAAGTTAAGATTATTGTGATTCTCTGCAGCATTTGTGGTAGTAGTTACATGCCAAGAGAAAATGTGCAGAAAAGAAAAAATCTGTGGATTCTTTCAGGGAAGAGACCTAGTCTAAGATGCTTGTAAGTTAAAGATAGGAAGGACTCATATAACCAAGGAGGTGAGCAACCCATATCACTTCTACATCTTTCAGCTTGTTCTTTGCCAGCTTAAAGTTCTGCATTAAAAATGTGTGTATATGTAGGATCTAGGAACTGTTGCAATAAAATTGGCATATTGGGGACTCTTTGTTAACGAAAGTTCAGAGTTGCCCACCTGCTAAAGGAGGGAGTTATAGTGTATCCATGGAGCTTGGGCTGCTCTTCAGCAGCCAAGATTTATTGCAGTGGGAATTGTTGGCTCTTACAATTCACTAACAGCAGCGAATGTTTTCATACTCATTTTATTGAGTCTACAAAGCACAAGGAGGGCTTGGCTTTGAGAAACAATTCCAGTACTCCAGAGGTCCAAAAGTAGGAGTAATAGCAAGAAATAACATGTTTTAATAAATGTTTTCTATGCTGGTGGCACAAGTTTTGGAGGAGCTAAAATCATAAAGGATAATTTACCAGGTCCTGTTTCAGATTGTGAGACTCTCACCAAAAGGCCTCCAGATTTCTATAAGAATCCTCTGTCTAGTTTAGCAGGAACACTTGGATGATTCCTGAAGGTGCCTGTAAAGTTCTACCTGCCAGTGTTTTTGCTGATTGCTGTTTAATGCCGTGTTTTGCATGCTACTCCATGGAAGAGATTCCCTAAGTTCGTTACTACTGTAGAACTGGCTGTTCTGGCTGAGAAAAAGATCAAGCTGAAAGGAACATCCTAAATCTGATGTTGTGTTCAGGTCAGATAGAGCTGTGTTATGGACCACAGAGGAACAAAATTTAAATAAAATGTCTTATATCTCTGTTTTCTCACCACTGTCTGGGTACCTAATTGCAGCACTGAGAAAGCATCACAGTATCTTGCTATAGGCAGAACTCTTCTCAGAGACTTAAAATTATTCATGGGTATTTGTGGAATCTAGATATCCTTCTGTAAATAAGGACCAGTGGTATGATCCCTGAGCAAAAGGGAAATAAACAGCAAAAAGAAACACTAACTTGTATATGCTTTTGGCATAATTGTATGGGCAATATAATGTGTAATTATTTCAATTTTACCAGTATGGGAAATAAGGCACAGAAAATTAGGTATGTCATGTGAGACAACACAAAAAATTAGAAAGAAAATTGCTCTATTCTGCTTTTGTAAGCTGTAAGAAATTTGCCAAACTCTTCTATTTTGCTCCTAATATTGCATATATGATCACTCAAATATTTTCCTAGCATGAATCTTATGTGCCTTCATTATCCACTTAAACGTACTTAAAAATCACCCATAGTCTGTGTACACTGCAAATCCATACTTTGGGAGGAAGGTTTGAAATACCTCATGTGTCTGATTTTTATTTGAAATACAGTTGTCAGTTAATGCACTATCACATTTAATAACCTATACAATGCATAATTATAACTGCAGATTGTAACCTCAATTTTTCACATTTAGGGGCTTTTTTGTGTATTAATCTAAGGAAAAGTAAAGATAGGGCAGTTGCATGTAGAACTTCATAAATAATAGTGCTTGAGGCTGCTACCCAAGTTGTGAAAGAAACACTGTTTTTCTCCAATGACATGAAGCTTTAAGGACTTTATGTCCTGGTCAAGAAGGGATGCTTTAATAAGCATCCATGTTAGAGGGTTTGTGCTGCGTAAGCTTGGTACAGACCATATGGGCAAAAAGGCACATTGTGTGGCAACAACTGCCCTGCTTGTCATCCCCAATCATACTTGCTCTAATCCTCGTTTTAATTTACTCTGCTTGTACAGCACCAATCCTGCCAGTGCGGTCCTTAGGGTCCCTTCATTCCTGCCATTTATGACAAGGAATATGCAAAGGCACAATTATTCATCCACTAAGGTGACAGAGAAGGGCTCTGCTTGGGAATATGTTCCCAGACTTGCAGCATCATAATGTCAGTTGTTAAAGCACTTTGCAGTTGCAAACAATTCTTGAGAGACTTTTTTTTTTTAATATAAAATTTTGAACACAGAAGTGCTAAGACTAAATGAATCCTTATTGATTAAGCAGTGCACTGCTGGAAAGTTTCAATAAATAACATTCTTTGTACTTTGCCTTTTATTCAAATGGTATTTTTTTTGTCTTTCTGCTTCCACTTAATTATTGTACTCTTATCATTTGTTTAACTTCAGACAAAGGATAGTATGTTGAGGCACCCTTATTAAGTTTTACATATTGTATATTGTTTATATTCTGCTGTACACCACATTCCTAAACGGACAAAAAAAAAAGCCAACAAAAAACCCTCAAGTGTAGCATTCAGCCTCTCAAGTCCATGATGTATTTCATTTGCTACGGTCAGAGCAATTTTAACAATGCCTTTCATTTTATTATAGCCTAAAATGATTTTCTTTCTGTGAGGCCATTCTCCAAAACTTCTCTTCCCTTTTCAGGGTATCATTTGCAATTTAAAGCTAACCTGGTGAGTGTACTCACAATAGGCTTGCCCATAAAATGGTTCAAGGCCTGCCTGCATGCCTAATGAGGTTGATGTTGAGCTATTTAGCTCTTTGTCCTTCCATAATATCTACTTAATGCAGTTCAATGGGAGTGGATTGTTAGAAGCATTAAAGATTCTATTAAGTCTTTACTAAAGCCACTCTATTCTAGTCCAGCTGTATAGTGGCAAGGGCATTAAATTTGAGAATGTAGTGGGAACAAGGGGCCTGAAAAAGCACCTATAAAAAAAGGACAAATTTCCTAACGACGTAAGACCACACTCAATTTAAGACCTGTTACTTTTGTATCTAGATCTAAAGACTTTCTCAATGTGCATCTCACAGCGTTCTGAATTAACTCTCGTTTCCCTTAATGGATGAACAAGGTACAGTTTAAATCTTCATCTATTTTCAAAGCACGAGTAGATTTTTGCTTCACCACACTATTGAAAACAAATATCATTATGACTTTAATCTCAGAGAAACTACCAAAATTTTTCAAAGGCCTCCTTTCAGATAACATTTAACTGCAATAGATTTTGCCTTTTGCTTATATACTGTAGTGAGATTGGTTTGCATCAGGAATTCAGAAATCTCTGCACTTTGGGGGGAAGATAAACAATGTTTCTGACAAAAAATATTAATTCAATGCCTTGTTTTGCTTGTTTTTTTTATCAGGTCTGTATGGTGCTAGCCACCAGCACTGAGACGAGGGGAAAAAAAAAAAGAAGGGGTAGAATTGCCAGGATTTCACACAGTTGGCATTGACTTGGCTTGAAGAGGCAAGCACTAAGCTGTCTTTTCAACCATAGTAAAAACCCTCCATCTGGCCACCCTGAAACTCTGTTAGCTTGTTCAACTCGCTGTCGGCTGATTGGGCTTTGTGAAGCAGAAGTAACAACATCAATAGTATAAACCCTTGCCACTTGAGAGTATTACATTTCATTTCATGCTTGACTTAATCAAAACTGGGGAAATGAAATTTACACCTTTTTGATGTTCTTTTCCCTGCTGTTTAAGGAGAAGAATCTTAACCCATTTGATCTTCACATGCACCCAATAAATGACCAAATATGCCAAGCTGCCAAAAGCAGACGGCTGCCAGTTGCCAGTTTATGTCAGGTCACTGTGAGAGAGCTTAATGCAGAAGGTCTTGAGTTTCATACCAAATACTTCGGTTTGCAGCACAGTATTTTGGTTGCAGTGTCAACAATTTAGCTCCCCTCCCTATTAATATTAAACTATTATAAAGAAAGCAGAAATGTCTTTTTTTTTTTGTGGAGGGAAATGTGTTAGCAGGCAGCTGTTGCGTGACAGTCAGGAGAAAATGACAGAGATGAAATGAAGCTGGGCTGGAATTGCTTCTTCAAACCCTTGACATTTGTTCCTTTCTTTCCTGGCTCTGATCTACATGATATACATAGTTGTTGTTGTTGTTTTTCCTGCTAATAACAAGACAGTGCAGTGCCGGATTAGAGATTGAGTGAGTGAAAAACGGGACTGGTGATAAGGTTTTCCCCATGCCTGGGGGAAGGCTCATTAAATGGGAGATCAGATCACTACAAAATACATACATGAATAAAACCAACAACTAACAAAGTTCTCTCTGCAACTTGCTGATGGAGACAGCGTTGGATTTCAGCACACTCAGGCCTGGGAGGAGGCTTTGCTGCTCATTTTACTGCTGAGTTTGGACGCGTCACTTGGCCTCGGTGCCCAGCATGGGGTGTTGGGGCGGGTGGGAGATGTGCTGTCACCACCTGTATGGGGCTGGGTCCGCACCGAAAAACACACACAGAGACACAGTGCAACAGGTCCCTGCTTTTCCCGCCGCCGTCCTGCTCCCTTCAGAGACCTTTCGCCTTTTGTCAAGGGCCCACATTTATGACTTGATGAAAACATTTGTAATAGATCATCAAATACTGATACATTCTGAGGGACAATATCCCATTTGTTAAATATAAATTAACATTAACACAGATCCCCCGTCGCAAAAAGGCGAAGGGTTTTGACACCTTTTCAGTAGGACAGGCCGGACCCCATCGAAGAAAGCCAAGGGCCTGTAAAGGAACTTGTCCCGAATGGTGATCCTCAGGCTCTTGTGTGACAAGGTACATAGTTTCTATTCAGGAACAGGCAGATTATCGGTTACTATAGTTTCCCTAATGCTCAAATGGAGCTGAGGCCTAAGCTGAACAGAATAGGTTAAAAGGTGCCGATGTTTGGGCCTGCGAAACCACATGTTGAGAGTCAGAGACCAAACAACACAAAGAGCAGATCTCTCTGGTCTTTGATGTCTTCTCCGAGGGACTCAGAGTGAGAAAAATGTGGCCGTGCCCCCGCGCCCAGCGGCCGGACAATGCGGCAGTGTGGGAGCGCAGGGCGCCGCGGGCATCTGGCGGGAGCTGGGCTTCTCCTGGGCAAGAGCAGAGGAGATCGGCACTGCCCGTCCCAGGAAACCCTCTGACCACCACACACAGCTTTCCTCATTCTTCCCCTGTGAGCCACGCACTGTGGTCTTAAACGCACACAAACTTAGGACCTTGAAGCAGTGAGTTTAACTAGACTTAATTTGCTGTTTTCTGCATTTGTTTCCATTTAGCCTGTTCTTTACCATTTCCTTTGAGTTGCGTGCTTTAAAAACTCTTTACAGCACTTCAGCTAGCAGCTTTTTATTTCCCTGCGTGCCTCAGTGTCTGCTCTGAATCCACTGTGGAGTTGGTGCAGTGGCTGCTCTGTGCTTCCTGCATGAATCACTGATTGCACTTTTTTTTCCATTTGTGAGTATACAGTGTTTTTAAGCAATTCATATTCACCATAAAAATGTTCCATGTAGGATATCCCTTGATAGCACAAGTGATGCTTTTGCATTTTTCATAAACTAGATTAAAATACCCGCTCCTTGTGCTCACGATGTAGGTCTCCTCCGTTCTGTTGCAACTCAGTGTAGTATTTTAATTTTTTACTGAAACTCTCATAAGCAAGATAAATGTGCATTGGCACTAAAGGGAGACTGCCAGCTGTGATAGGTTATATTGCCACAATTTGCTGCTGCTCTTTAAGTATTCCAGCTCTCAAGATCCAAGTATTATGCAAAGCAAAATTAATCAGCACCTGCATCTTTTAAAATAATAGAATTCATGAATTCTAAAGTTTTATCAGTGTTATTGTAATTCTGATTGTCGTCAGTTCTTTATACCATTATAGAAAAATATCTAATTGTAACAACTGTATTCCTATAGTGAACATATTACTTGAATTCAAGCCCTAACAATGGCAATAGGATAACTGTCCTTGAATTTGAGCCTTTTGTGATACATCAATAGGCTTACAATGTGCTGAATTAGCAGGCATATTAATGGGCAGATGCAGCACCAGCCCATTCTTTTCACCCAAATCTTCTTATGCAAATACCCCATGAATCCAGTTCAAAGAGCTAGCTTTAAAATGAGCCTCTACACACATTCAGATGGGTCCTTTCACAACTGCAATGGGACTTAGATAGAAAGTGACATGAGAAAAGTTTAGACACTTGTTTTTATAACTGAACATGATCTTGTTATCATAATCTGATACTGGTAACTGGCATGGTCTGGTTGTAGAATTTTAAGCCTTTAACAGAGGGAGATAATCTAGGCCTTTGTGCTACAATGTACTGAATCCTGCACTTGGTGAAAGCTATCAATGAGAATCGCAGTTCATGCTTTTTCAAACAAAACTTTTTCATGGTAAAAGCTTTTATCCTATGATAATTACTTAACTGATTGTAGCGGTGCCTTTAACGTCAGTGAGCTCCTAACAAGGGCACATAAAAAAGGCTGCGTTATTTCAGAATAAATAAATTATCAAATAAACAGGTTTTGTTTGCTTGTTGAACTAAATGGTAATGAGGTCATTATTTAAAATGCTAATGCACGGCAGCGTGGCTAGTAAAAGTTAATGTATTTTATGAACTTTCTTTTGTTTGTTCTGTTTCTTGTGATTGTTTCTCATCAACAGCATCTGGACAAGAATGGTTTTAACGATTTAATCACAAATTTAGGAAAACCTGCCAAAGGAAAAGAAGGATGATAGTTTACTAGATCAATAATGTTGAAATCCCTTCCTTTAGAGTTAATTTTAAATTTCTCTGCAATTTCAATGAAAGCCTATGGTTTTCTAAGTGGTAGATTGGATTTTTTTAACTGTCTCTTTTAAGAAGTCCAAAAGCTGGTGAGAAGGAATTTCTTGTTGACATTTCCCATACATGCTGACCAAGCTTCATTAAAGCAATGCTTCCTACAGAATATTCTATAGGAAGCATAAAGACAACTTAGAATCGATTCTCAGCTGGAGCAAATTGGCATAACTAATTGACTTCTGTGGATCTGGTCAACACTGTTTCAGCCTTGGCCAGTTTGTGGAGTTGATAGATGTAGATAATTTAAACTACATGAGATTATTGCAAAAAATGAGAGGGGAAATTATCTGCTCTTGCATTTAGGTAATCATAATGTATACTAGACTAGTCCTGTACAGCATTATCAACTGGTTTATTCTTTATAATTTTTTTCTGAAATGAGTATTTATACTGTGTTCTGAAGTGATTCTCATATCAAGAACTTTGGTGCAATAGATGAACATAAAAACTAGCATGTCTCACACAGTTGTTTTTAGACTAGTACAAGGATTTCATGTAGATGCCTACTGGTAAAAATATTATGGGTTGTGCTTGATAACCTTAATGGAGGAATGCTTTATTAAGATTTGTTGGTAGCAAACATAAGAGTTCCAGATTCTTCTTCTAGACACTTTGTGTTTCAGTTCTAATCAGCAGCATTATTTTGGGACATGAAACATTTGGCCAATGCTTTGATTTTTAGTATTGTTTTCCATTTTCTGTAAACCTGCAATAGGAAACTTATGTGCTGAAAGAACACGTCAAGTTAACCTATGGGTACATAGAGGGCCTAATTCTGAATTGTGTAATTCTGATGTATGTAAGTCAACCCTGTCTCAGAAATATATCCATCACCTTTGATTTAGCTTTATCACACTTAGACTTTGATACTTAATTGCTTAATTGTCTTTTTTCTTTTTTTTTTCCTTTGTGGATGAAGCTGAAGTGATCAAATGAAGTTATATTTTCTTAGCCATTTTTGCTGTATCTGGTATTGTTTAATCACAGCATTGAAGATCTGGAAGGAAATCAGTGAAGGAGAACCACTGAAGAAGTGAAATGTCAAAGGAGAGAAGCATAAATGGGTTAGAACAGTAAAATGCCTGGAGGGCAAACTGTGTGGTAGAGTAGTGGAAGGAGAGAAAGATGGGGAATCATCTAGAACATCAGTATCAGACTGCCAAACTGTATGTTATATAAAAGAGGAAAGGAAATTTTGTGTAAATTAGTGGTAGATAACATCATCTAGCAGGTAGAACAAATGAAAAGAAACTTGGAAATTCTCAAGAACATGTAACTTACCTGTTATTTTACTGCAGTTCACCAACACAGAGTTCATGTTTCACAATGTCAACAGTAACAAAAGACAAGGTAAAGCAGACTGTACAAGCAAAATTAATTTGAATGAGTTTCAATCCCATTAATGTGTCTGTTGGGCTTCAGTAGAGGAGGGCAAAACAGGAGAAGACAGAAATGAAGTGCGTTATTTTTAGAACTTATTTTTTGAGAAGTAGAGTGGCTGTGAGCATGGTTTTTTTAGGAAATCAGAATTTAATATTCTGGCATGAAAATCAAGTCCTTGTGCCCTTTTACTCAAGGAACAGATATTCTCTGAAAAAGGAGTTTCATGATGGTAAAGGCTGTCTGCAATTTTAAGTCAAATTTTCAGAACATGTTTTATAAAGATGTGCACTGTTTCCGTAAATCAAAACTGGCTAAAATATTTGCAGCCAAATCATATTTGGATATTTTACAAATTAAATTGAATGTTTTGACAGTTTGAAATAAAACCCTTTCATTTCTAGATAGCATTTTTCCATAAAAGTGAAATTAATCTGTCTCAAAGAAAAGGGTTTCAGTATCATTCCTTGCACTGCTCTTGTTGACTTTCACGCCTTTCAGTGCTTTGAGAAACTGGGATAAGTATGTATTTTGGTGCTTTGAGGAACTGGATCCTACAATGTTTGAGATAAGCCTTAGTTTGTCCTACAGACAAAGCTGAAATTCATCCCCAAGAGATTCAAATTCTTGATTTTGTCTTTTTGACATCTGGCACTGAAAGAATAGTTTCATGCCTGCTTTTCTATTTCTTTTTGTGCACAGGAGGATTAATTTTTTTTTTTTTTTTTTAAATGCTCATTTTTCAAATCTCCTTCCAGGGAACATTTTGGCATGCTTTGGGTCCTCTGAGCAAACCAGTATTTTCTAACTACAGGTGTTCACTCAGCAGTAACATTGCACTGCGCTGCATTCCAACCAGAACAAAAAAATGAATTATACTCACAAAATATGCCAATGTTCCCAGTCTTGTGCCTTCATCAGGGATGAAATGTTAGTATACTTTGCTAAATCCAAGTCAATGATAAAAGAATCATGAGAAATGCGAATGGAATTGTTTTTCTGCCAAGTGGAGTGCAATGAGGCTTTACTGTTTGATGAACATCTGTAAATACTCTGGATTCCCCCATTGCATTCGTGCTGTGCAGGTGGTAATGCTGGTGCTTTCTCTCTAACATCACCAGAGTTGTTGTCATTACACTCAGTTTGTTGCAGTCTTATAGCTTCTCTCTGCTTTTCTTACCTTCCAGGTATTAGATGTGCAATACCCTACAGCAAATACAACTTCAGCCTAAGTAAATTTCACCTTTTCTCTGTAATTTCAGAGCAGAATTTTATACCAAAGCCAGCATTCCTCCCATTAAAATGCCATCTGGAGGATTTCTGTATGCAGGGAATACCTCAGAACTGACTGCCCTCTTCAAAGTCATACAAGAAGTTGGTGATAAGTTTGACAATGCAACCCAAATCATCTTATTCAGCATGTGGTTCAGCTTCTTTCACTTACACCTGACAGGTGGAGAAGAAAATAATTGTTTACTTAGAAATAATTAAACAGCTTCTGTTTTCTGAGATGTTTATCCTAGTAGCACTAGGGATTTACATGGATGTGTTGAGTATGGAATCAGATTAAAAGGTATCATGTAGCAGTATGGGGTTTTTGCATGGATATTGGTATAACCTTTGAGTCTGCATGTAAGCACCATGCTATTTGTGCCTGAGGGATAAAGCAGTAGCAGAGGAGAAGTTCCCTGGATACACTGGCCATTTGCTCTGGCAAGCACTTGGCACAGTAAGAGAGGAGCTCAATCACTGATTTAAATATAAGGCAGGTACGCTTTCATGAGATAACCATGGCCGTGGGGCTTTCTTTGTCTTTCTTTGTGCTCTGGTTTAGTTTGAAATAAGGGTGGAGGTATTTGTAAGTGGTCAAACCCCTTGGAAATAAAAACACTGGAAGAGTAGATCTGTGTTAGACCAACATAATGATCAGATGTGAGGTCTGGCGCATGAATGCCAGAGAGTCATAAAATAGCTTGGGTTGGAAGGGACCTTAAAGATCGCTCAGTTCCAGCACAGTTAGCTCAGAAGGTTTAGAGAAATAATTTCTTCACTGCTTGTGATAGCCCTACAAATGCATAGCTGCTAGGGTTATGATTAGTCTACAGCTACAAATGCAGAGTGACAGGGAGAAGAGGGGAAATTGGCTCCTCAATCCAGTGTCTCTAAAAGATGATGGAAAAAAATTTTAACATGTTAAAATAATTCAAATTACTGAAAAACATGTAAAATTATTATTGCTCCCGAGGCAGCCTATAAATATTATTACTGTATTGGCTGAATCCAAACATAAAATATTTTCTCCCTGCTTTTTAAAGCCATTGACAGATACAACAGACACCACAAGCCAGCTCTTAATCTTGGGTTTAAGATTTAGATTTGTTCTAGATGTTAGAATTAACCCTGGTTAGAATACATGATAGATTTCTATTCTAACAGAGAAATATCCCCTCTTCAGAAGAAATCCCCTTCTTAAATCATCTAGTCTGTGACATCCCCTTAATCCCTTTATTTTTCTTGAATTTAGCATAAATACTTCCCTTTCTTGCACCTCCGTTTGTTCTACTTTTTTGCCTTGGTTCCTGTCAATGATGCATGGAGCTGTGTTTTCAGTCAGAAGGGCATTAGCTAAAGCAGTAGTTTCCCAGAGCTGGTGCCAGAGAAGTAGACTGAATGTCTTGAGAATGGTGAAAGACATAAATATACAGGGACACATATTGATCTGTATGCATGCAGGAGTGGAGACGGATGGGTGGGTAGATGTACACTCACACAGATAAATAATACAGCCAGTGAATGTACATACACAGCTATTGGAAAAGTCAGAGAATTCTAAAATGTTCTCACTAATAGTCTGGTTAATGAATACAAATGCAGTGCAAACTCAAGCAAGCTTAATGCTTACAATGGTTTGTTCCCAGGCATCTACAGAGTGGTAAGGAGGAGAATTAACATAGGATTATCATATTTTACACATAGGCATACTTGCCAATCCTTTTAAGAATCCTTTAAGGACATATCTAGCGTCTAAGTATTTGGAAATAAGAATCACTAAATATAGACTGTGCAAACCACTTAGCTATAATTCTTTTGAGTTACTTGCTGTATGACAGAACTGCGTATTCAGTTGATTTCTGCATAATGAAATAAGCCATTTTAATTTTTAAATGTGGGAAGATAGCAGTTTGTAAGCTATCCTAAATATTTAAGAACATTTCATTTGATTAACTGAGCTGTATTTGGCACTATGAGGAGCTAGCCATGACTTTAATACTATCAAAAATTGTTTCTGAAAGTGAATGGTAAAAGAGATGTGTGTCTACCTGGTTTCCCTATTCAGCACATTTGTAAGTCACATTCCACAGATGTTGGATGTTTTACGCAGGTACAATCACGTATCTATAAAATCACCCAGCTGCATTATGTAGGTGTCTGACAATGTGAGCTGTGGTTTCACCATCATTAATATCTGATCTATGTGCGATCAAAGCACTCAGGGTAAATTTGATCTGGCTAAAGGATACTTGGGTTAGCTCACAATATGCAGTTTGTGCTGGCTGTGGTAGGACAAACACTGTTTAATCTGGCGTTAAGGCTGCTGACACATTTTTTTTGAAAGATGGCAGAGTGAGATTTTTCTGTAATGTGACTTTGCATCTTGTGACCACAGTACTTTTTATTTGATATTAATGATCTAGAACCATGTCTTTAGTAATTGTAAAATATATTCTTGTATACAGTTCCTGTTAAAAAAATATTTTAAAAGCCCTGTTTAAATGTGCTTCCTATTTCTTTTGTTGAGCTGGGGAACATAGTTGCTTTCTTTTTTTGTTAATATTACCCAAATGACTTACTTGCATAATTTATGGGAATGTTTTTCAGATATGTTTCAGGGTAGCTTTTGACATAGGAAAAATTAAGTTTAAAACACACAGGTGAGTAGAAAAGTCTTATTTCTTCAAAGTTTTTAAACTGTATTGTGGATGAAAGGTTGCTTGGTGATGTTGTCTCTTGAAGGATTTTGCTGTGTCATTTCTCACCTTTCTACCTCTTCAATGTGAAGGAGAGCAGGAAGGGTAATTAGGAAAGGGCTGAGCCAAACTGTTCAGTGGCAGTCTAGCAAGGGGCAACAACCATAAGAGGTGCCTTGGGAAGATTCAAAGTACATGCTAGGAGAAATGTTTCCCCTATGAAGGTATGGTAATACTGGAACAGGTTGGCCAGAGACCTTTGGAACTTTTCAAGAGCTGGTTAGACAGAATCATGGCTTGTTTATTATTCATGACAGTTCTGGGGGGAAGCAGAACCCTTAAAGTTCACTCCTACTAATATTTCTATGATTGTGTTATTCTGTACCTACACTGCAGAAGTATCAAAGTAATTTATTCAGGTGGGATTTTCACTGTAGGTGAGTTTTCTTTGTGGGTTAATATTTTCAGTGGAATTTCAGTAATTTTGTACTGGGGCCATAATTCAGCTATGAAATAAACTGAGTGGATCTAATACAAAAGATAAATATTGTATAACCATCACGCTTCCCACAACATAGGGATCATACTAAGTATTAAAAATCCTGTTTTCTTGTTGAAATCCACATTAAAACCAATTGTGTATATATGCTTGAAAGTCCCTTTTTATTATGGACATCCTATGAGCCTTATTAAGCAGAACTAAACAAACCCTAAAAGTACAGCGGAGTGGTTCCTACCCTTTCAGCAGCAGGACCAGTCTTAAATTTGGTATTATTTTCCATGTTAATTCTCAGTGTTTAGTTTTAAAATTCTTTATTGATAATTTCAAAAGATTTTGGAAGGTAATGAATACCATACAGGGTCAGACCAGATGTCCTTCTGTTGTGTCCTGCTATCTGACTCTAGCTAGCAGTGACTGCTTATCAGTATAGGAGCAGTGCGTCATCCTTTCCTTGGTATATCTTTCCAACAATCAGGGGTTCACTCTTCGCTGAACTAGGTGTGATCTGAGAATGCATCTCACAGCAGCATTCAGCACTTTTCATGTTTAAACCCATTGAAACATAGTATTAATTATGGTGGTGCATCTAATGCTGCTGTCATTATCCTCTGATGGATTTTTCCAGAAGACTCAGCCACCAGATGTTCATTTGGTCAGTTTCCAAGAGAAATATGCTCCTCTATACATCTTTCATTTGGCATTTAGTGACATATTCACAGCAATGTTTGTGCAATTAAAAATATTTTGATTGGGTTTGGTATTTTGTTGGGGTTTTTGTTATGTTTTGTTTAGTTTTGGTTTGGGGTTTTTTTTGGGAGGGGGGTGGAGTTAACACAACAATGAGCTCAACTGTGTTTACAGAAATTGCATCAGGCAATGACTCAGTCTTGGTCTCTGTTCAGCTGCTCCGAGTTCTCACCCAAATGTTTCTAACAGTTTTGGTCGCTTTTGATTTATGGAGTCATGATTAAATAAGGAAACTGGAGCAGCAGAAAGTATCTGCTGCTGTTGGGGAAACACAAGCCCTGGAAGCTGGCAGATGTTGGCTCTGCAGCAGATCAACCTAACTGTAGCAAAGGTCATCCTCTAATGGAAAGGAAAACAAAAATAAAACACTCCCATTCCACCATGAGGAGATACTGAGGGCTACCAGGGGGAGGGAGCGCTTCTGTAATATACTGCTGTGCCACTTGTGCTGTACAGATCTTTATGGTCCTTTACTCCCCTTTCCTCCCACAGACAAACGACAGTCTAGTGGTCCTGTGATGGCCTGAGCAATAATGAGATGAGCTGCTGCTCAGCCTTTGTCCTCAGTGAGATCCAGAACCCACCCTGCTCAGTGGTGGATCCCCCCAGTCTTTGTCTCTTCCTGTGATACCAGCTCATACCCTGACCCACAATGGGCAATGTTCAACCACAGGTCTGTGAGTGATCCTCTGTTCAATTCAGTCTGGAGAACTCAAGAGAAGCTTTGCTGTGCACAGAGACACATGAATGGGGAGACCTGCCCACCTCCAGCCATGCTCTCCCTGTTTAATGTCACAGCCATTGATAAACTCTGAGTTTTCCTGATGTCCAGCTATGGCACTGCTCTTCCTTCACTGTTCCTCTATGGCATGCAGACAGCTGAGTGCTGTGTAGTTGGCACCAGCTGAAGGAATCTTTTCAGGAAATCCCCAGTTCAAATGACAGGAACAATTGGTTTGCAGTATGGAAGACCTGAACATCACACTTTTATTGCCAAGGAGGCATCTCTCTTGAGATGTTTCTTATTTTTCCCTTTTATTGTTCAATTAGCTTTCATTTCTTTATAACTACTGTATTTAAATGCAGGCCTTAAAATTTCCAGTGTTATGTGGCTATGGGCTTGTGAAGGTTTTTTTTCAGGCAGCCTTTGTAGAGAAATCTTTTCTATTTACTCAGTAAGACTCAGTCTTGGCCAGGTGAACCTTTGCTGTGTGGGTCCAGGATCTCGACTAAATTTTTTCATTTCCTTTTTGTGGAAATTCTGTGGTCATACAAATGTCATTTGCAGAGTAAGTCTTATCTATACTTTTCTGTTGCGTGGCCTCAGTATCGGGCAACATTTCTGTTGCTCTTGTTTAAGACTGTAGCACCTGTGTTCAAGTCAGGGAAACAGAAAGAAGTGCTTGGGCATGCTTGGGGGTGTGTGCAAACAGTGAAATTTCTATGTGTAATGAAATGAGAAACACTCAGTTTTCAGTTTGCATATGCACTGCAGGGTACAGGAAAAAGGGATTCCTCACTTATTGATAACTGTGAGTTAACTGAGATAACTGTTGTTGCTTGGTTAAAATGGATAGAATACCAAATCACACTCCTTGTTCTCATTGAAAGGCTGCTGTTTCACAACCTCAGCCACAGTTGTTACCAATCCAGTGCATTTCCCTCATAGTTCTCATCTTTGCTTTCTGTAACTCTGCATCTTCCAAAATGCCAGTGATATGCAAAATTTCTTTGTCTTTGAAGCTAAAGACATACTCCTGAGTATTGTCATCCCTTATAGCTTTGGTGTTCTCTTCAGCATCTTTAAAATAAAATCCCTAGCTAAATTTTCACTCTGTAATTAAGGACCTAAAGTAAAGGAGCTAACTAAAGGAACCATGTGAACTGTGAAACACCATTTTTCAACATAATTTTTGCCAGTACCATTTACTTCAGTAAAGCCAGTGGGAACTTTAAAACGAGAACAAGTCGTACAATACATGTGTGTATTTTCTGTCCACATAAATATCACTTCTCTAAATTAAAACACCCAAAAATGAAAACTGTCCAGATGCATTGGTTATAAATGAGGAGCTGACTCAGTGTCTGCTATGGCCATTAATGAGCCTCTCGTACACTCCCTAATCATCTTGATTGCCTTATTGAATGAAACATGTGACACAAACCTTATGCAGAATATCGGTGCTGCTGAAGCACTCACTTTAGCTCTTTGTACTAAATGGTGATTTACTTTTAGTTCTTTGTAGTAAATGGTGATTTACTTCTGGCACCTCTTCAAATGGCAGCTCTTCACATTTGTGGTCTTCTGTTGAATGTTCTGCCTATACACTTAGCTTCTCAGATCACCAGTTATCTTCAAGTGTTTAATGTCCCAGCAGGTGTTAATAACAGGGAAGTCATGCCTTGGTCAGCATGCTATTTTGCCTGTCCAACATGAAGTCAACATACTTCCCTCAGGAAAGAATTGGCTGAAGTGTAAAGCAGCTGCAATGATTCCTATTTCCATAGCTTTTTGAAAAAAAGGATCAGCATGGTTTTATCCAAAATAGTCACTATCTCTGCTTAATAAAGGTTCTGGGTTTAATGGAAATGCAGAAGGCTACTTAATAAAGGCTTTATTAGTAAACACTCCAGAGTTTAAGCATCCTAAAGTTAGTTGGGTAGCCTGTTTAAAATAAGACAGTGGTCCTATTGTGTATCTAGTGAAGATACAGTATTATCCTGCAGCCCTTGGTACTGTGAGAGTACTATAGGCTTCCTGTTGATGTTTGCAGTCTCAGGAAAAAGCTGAAATTTACAATGGCAGTGGAAAGGGAAATGATTAAATAAGCTTTAGGAACTAAACTACTCTTCCTCCTTCAAACAGATCCTTCTGGGCAAGGCTAGAAAGCCATGGAGTACAATGGTGAGGAAGTCTACTATACTTAAACTTCTGGTGTTCTCATACTTGTTACTGCCTATGGACATATTTAGGGGAGCTTATTCATGCTTGTTAAAAATGGAGAATGTTAACTAGGAATTAACTACATTTTAAACAACTTGTAGTTTCTAGTATTCTGGTTTGTGTTGGTTTGATTGGTTTAAGGGACAGCATTGTGCAAATTAATCTGTATTGATGAAGCCCATTTGTCTGAAGATTATTCTTTTAATAGGCTAGGCAGTTAATGTTTTTTAATTGTAAACTTTGATTACAGGCTTTCAGTGTTTTCAAATGTGTGCTTGTCCTTATTCTTTCATTTTAGATCTTCCTGAAGAAGGTGGTAACTGCTTTTAAAAATAAGTATTTGGCTTGGCTTTCCACCATAGTTCTTCTTCTTCTGTATCCCCACTTCCACACAGTCCACATCTGATCAGCCCATGAGGTGCTAATGTGGAGAGCTCTCATAGCTTATCTGATATTTTGGAGAGGACAATTTATAAGAATGTTTTTTCTTATCAACAGTGTTCCCATTTCCAAAGATCAACACATTTTGTAATTTAATGAACATATTATGTGGGCGAGAGGGTGTGTTGTGCATGGAAGCCCCAGTCAGGAACTGGGCTCTGTACATACCTGTCATCCTTCAAAAGGCTGCAGTGTCAGGAAAGCATGGGGAGAGGAAAACAAGAGACCTTGGGTACAATGGTGAGCCGTGCAGAGAGAGAACAGAAATGGTGTTAGAGAGAGAAAAAATTAAGGGGAGAAAACAATACCAAACTCAAAAGCAATAGAAAAGGGGGAAAAGAGAATTAGGGAAGGGCGAAGACAGGGAAAAGGAAAGTAAGATACAAAATGAAAACAATAGGAGGAGCAACATGAGCACCACAAATAGGGGAAAATAACACTGGGCTGAAAACTGTATTGTCTGGAGATAGCCATGATACAGCTAGAGCATAACTGAAACATTTGTATTCTTCTTAAGTGTTTTGTGTAGATTTCTAATCTACTTCTGTAAATGCTTTAAAATGTTAAATGCATTTGATGCAGTTGGATGAAAATGGGATTTTATTTTGATACACATTTATTTTTCTTTCCTAATGTTGCAATATACACAGAAGAAGAATAGGCTGTGTATTAGTTCAACAGGAACTCAAGACGACTTGTTTTATATGAACAAGGGTGTTAGGTATTGTGAACTATAAAAACATTCCATTGTTAGACAAGAAGAGTTAAATGTATCACTTTTAGCAATCTTCCAAATTAAACAGCCAGGCTTTGCTCTTCCCTCTGTCAATATGACATCATTTTGTTTATACTGAAAAGACTGTTTTAGAGGTATATCTTGAGTTGGAACACGCTATTTCGTGTGGCAAGAATTCATAAAATGTTCTTAGAAGTTTTAACATTTGTCTCAGTACGAGAAAGTCAAAACAAACATTTTTAGGCATAAAAATGATACACTTTGAACATTGCTCCCAGTTTTGCATTTCTAGAGGGTTTTTTGTTTGTTTCATTTGGGGTTTTTTTGCTGAAAACACAAAAACATAAATCACATACATTAATACACAAGGGGGGAAATGTATGAGGAAGAAGGCATGCATCTGTACAGGAGGGTTGTCTACACTGTGTTTATTCCAGTGAGGAACTTCTGTCACTCAGTATATCAATATGTTCTATTTAAGCTTAGTTCTGCATTTTCTTTTAAGAAAGGCTGTTAACGATCACAGTCACTTGAGGACTGGATTATGTGGATTACATTCTCATTTTGTTCTTCCTGATAAAAGTTTCTGGTCATTTGGTCTTGTCCTGCTGAAACCCAAGTGCACCTGAATGCTGCCCTTTGGTGTTGGGATAGGGAGAGCTGTCCATCCGGACACAGCTGCCATGGCACCACTTTTTAAGGTGCTCTACAGAGGTTAAAGCATAAAGTACTCATGTAGCTGGAGCTTTAGGTGGCATCTTAATATCTTTGGGAAGCAGGCAGACCCAGCTCCACACATGTGAGCTATAAAGGGCCCTGTCTCTGAGGATGATGCCGTGATGTTTGGTAATGGTAACCAGTAAGGCAGTGAAGTCTTTTCTAAAAGTATCGCATTGCAGCGTGCAGGTTCCTGGCGTGATGTCAGGCAGCTCTCATGAACCCTGACTGCTCCACAGCAGCTATGGTTATTCTTAGAGACACTTCCCATTCCTTAGGAAAAGCTACTGTGTGAGGCTTAGTTGGCTTTTATCTTTAGAAGTGAGCATTTAAATGTTGGACTAATTTGTAGCTCGTTCACAGCTCAGCTGCAGACCTGCCAGCTGCACTGGGATCAGTGACAAGCTTTTCTTCCGCCTCCAAAGCATACTTGCAGACAGATCCAGGCCCTAGAAGCACATTGCCCCAGAGGCAACTCGACTTTTTTACAGGCATGTAGCTGCCTGAGGGAGTTTTCCAGAACAAGCAGCATATTAGGCATTCCCTAGCAAAGAAAGACCTTACATGCAGGTGGTAACCTTGCTGGCTTCAGGAGTGTTGGATTGGCACTGCTGGGGACATGCTCTTGTGTTTGGAGGCAGAGAGGGACTGGTGACCACGAAGTTAAGTATTGCCCCACCTGGGCCATGCAGCTTAGAGACAGAGGCGTGAGCTGCCCAGCCAAGTGGCAGAAGGGGATGAGGGAAAACCTCTAGCCCCTCAAGGGATGTTGATTCAGAATGACAGGAGCAATATGTATTCAACTAAAGCATCTTTTCTTGGATCAGCACCCACGATCCTATGGCAGCATTCTTGTAAGACTTAGCAGAATGGCTGAACTAGAGACAGCCTCTCTTGTGTGTTGGATCACAAGGGAAAAAACATACTTTTTTGGGTGGAGATCAGAAGATAAGTTAATGAGGTAGGAATTAGTAATAACTACACTGGGAGGCATCTGGCTGCGCAGCTTAGCAGTTTGGCAGTATGGAGCATCCTTCCCACATTTTCAGAGGCCTCTTGTACTCTTCATTCTTGTCCCACCAATCTCTTCTGGTTTTGTTTGCCCTCACAGATTTGGAAAGACAGTCCGTCCAACCTTACAACCTAATAAATAATAAATACACTTAGTTGGAAGCCTAGCAGCTTCCTCTTGGTCAGGCTGGTTGCAGACTTGACCTCTATTTTCCAGAAGTGTGTGGTGGCAGCTGGGCAAGTCCTGGAGCAGCAGTTCCAGGCACAGGCCTCCACAGGCTGTGATACCTTGGCTGGCAGGAGCAGGAGACGACAGTGGGTCAATTCCTGACCTGTCAATAGGGTGAGACACCATCATGTCAGTTTTACATCATTGGAAAAATAAATCTTATTTTCATGGTCACATGTTCATATGAGGCTCCCCAGCTGAGGGAACAGAAATGAACTAACCCCTCTAGACACAACCCATTTAGCCTGGACAGTAAAAAAGGATATATTTTAGGGTTTTGGTTTTGGGGTTTTTCTATGTTCAAGAGATTTCTCCTTGTTTACACCACTGTTAAATTTAGTCCGTCTTATAGGCACAAAATGCTTCTTTTCAATGCCATTCTTCTTTTAAGATCCAAGGAAGTGTGAAGGAGTAAAAACAACCAATTGTTAACCATGGTTAACATGAGCTGCTGAAGTGATTCTATTAGCTCAGGATAACTGGCCAGATGCTCGAAGCACTGGGGTCTTGCTGCCGGCTGGCGATTCCCATAGCAAGCGTCAGCAACAGATAGTGTGAGAAAGAGAAACATGATCAGGGCTCTTCTAAAAGACAGTAAAATATACACTCAGCAGGGATGAGAATATCCTAGAAACAAACAGCAGGGAGCTGAAACGAGGAAGAAACAGAGCAGGAAATGGAGCTGCAATTCTGATTTCATCAGATTAGCAGAAGCTGAACAGAGGAGAAACCAAAGGATCTCTGTGAAAGTGGGAGCGCGCTGTGTTGGATTCACCCTTGACCAGTAAACCCAGTTTTCACACTGGATCTGTGTGAAAGAGCAGGAGAGGCATAGAAATTATGCATGTGATGTCAGCTCATCATGAAATGGTTGAGGATTATTTTATTTAATTTTTTCCTTTCTAAACTTTCATCTTTTCAACTTCAGGTAAATTATTTTAAACTAAGAAACTGCTTACAAAAAAAAGTTGTTTGCTAAATGGATTCAGTTTCATTAATAGCTTTGTTCATTCCTAGAAAATGTTTTTCAGCAATTTTTTTTAATTGAAACATGGTTCTGGCACTTCTGTTGTGACTCTTTTTGGTTTTTATAGTGCCATTCAAGTGCAACAAAACCAGAAGTAACTAAATGAGTTTTTAAAAGCATATTACTCTTAATTAAATGGAAACGTCAAAAACTTCAGGATGAACTGGGTGAGATTCACCACGGGCAGTAAATACATTATGTCTACTTAGTGTTTTCAGCAAATTTTTATTCTGCTGCTAACAAAATTAATTTGATTTTCAAAATGAGGAAAGGACTTGGAGGTTTTGTGAGTGTAGGGCAAATGGGTGATCCTGGAAGAGCATTGCATTGGGAGGTGGAGTGGAGCAAATCGTGAGAAGGAAAGGAAAGGGAGACTGCTCTTTAAGGTGTTGTATTAACCTTAAGTGATTGAAATGTGAGTCCTTGTAGGAGCTGATTTTTCATTTCTCCAGAAAGCAGAGCTTGTAAGCAAAACTCAGAAAAGGATTCAAAATAACAGGAGGCTCTCCGTCCTACTGTGTCACAGGTTTTAGGAACTTGGCGAAGTCAAGCTTCCTCAATAAAAGATGGAAATTGGTCCTTAGTATGTGTAATTAAAGAGGAGATTGAGAATTATTTAAATATAATTTAAAGTGATTTAATGAAAACCAATATTTGAATATAAGGTTTAATTTCCCTGAAAATAAATCACAGCTAAGGAGAAACTTTACATGTAAATCCAGTGATTTGGAGCACTCTGTATGGAAGGGGAGCTCAGATGCAGTGCAGCTGTTACAGCCTTGGAGGGCTGGCCCTGATGGCCGTTGGGCTGGAGGTGCAGGCAGAACTTGTGCCCTGCTGCATCTGCTGAGCTGTACAGGACTGGAGCAATATTACAGGCAATCAAGACTTTCATTTTCCCTGGAAAAACAAGGAATTTGAGTGCTGAATAGGGAATATGATCAGTGGTACTGAATTGAGGAAGTATTTGCTTTAAGAATGGTTGATTGATTACTTTTCTCCCCATTTTTATGTTATCTTTTATTTCTCTGGTTTAGGGTACTCTTTTTTCCTGGCCTCCAATGTCTATAAAAGATGGATGGAAACAATATATAAAATGTGCAAAATAATTTTAGAATATATTTTATTCGAGATTTGGATAGGCTATATGGAAATTTTCACGTTAAATATTTTGAAATATATTTCAAGATATATTTGTAAGCAAAATACTAAATATTTTAAAAAGAGAATATATGATTTGTTGTATTTTACAGACCTAATGGACACAATTTTCACAAAGGCTTTTTGTGGGTTGGAGGTGGGTTCTGTGCTCAGCTCAGGAGTCACCCTGAGCATGCTGTTGGCTGTCCCTTTGGCTGTGTTCAGTCTGCTGGTGTTACAAAACTCTGAGAACTCTTGCTCTTAGCACTTCTGTGAATGTTTTAGGAAATGCATTTGTTGTTTTGGAGCAAAGATGGGGAAGGCAATTCTTTTTCCAACAGCTGCACTGAACAGTAGAGATTCACAGCCCCTTACAGATAGGGAACTAAGACAAATAAAGTGCAGACTGTGTCCACTGCAGGGTACAAGACACTATTCTACCTTTCCTTCTTTCAAAAAAAGCAGGATAAATTAATCAAGCAAGGAGTAGGCCAGAAGAGTTGTGCTATCAGCACTCTCCAGCTTCTGGTGCCGAGCAAGCCAGCTTGGATCTCTCTGTGCAGCTCTGTACTGTGTTGTGTCCATGCATTCCTGCAGACATCAGCTATAGTTCCTGCATCCACAGCAGCCTCCTAACTTCCCAACAGTCTTATTTGTCTCCTGTCTTGTTTGATCCAGTCTGCTCTATTTAAACAAATAAATATCTGTTATTTTTTTAGCCTTAAATAGCTCGCATTTAAATACAATGAGGGAGGATGAGCATAAACACAAGGAAACAATTTGTGTAGTAATATGAAGTATTTCAAAAGAAACCTGCAGTGCATAATTCTTCACCATGCAGAAGCTGGGGTAGAACTTTCTGCTTCTCGTAAATGTGAAATTAGTTCACATCTTTTCTTTCTTTTATGGTGTTGCCAATTATTCAGTGCACCATAAGCCCCGTGTCCTAAATTTCTGATTCATGTCTAAACATTGCTTGTATAAGCTGTACCATAATTAATCCTTTTGTGCCACAAGTCTAATTTGCCCAGCATGCTTTTCTTTGCCAGGAATGGATGCACCAAATCCGCCGATGCCAAAGAAGTAACGTGTATTTAACATGCATCAGCACTCGCTCTCCCTTTTATAATTGCTGATCCTCCTCCACTTAATAATGCACTACTGAGTTAAGGTTATACATAGCTCAAGCAGTGCTATCAGGGTGTGTGGTTATTTTATAATAACCACATTTTAGGGTGTGTTTCAATTTTACAGGCCAGTCATTTACTTCAAATTACTTTGTCATTTCTTAAAGCCATTGTGTAATTTCATTATTAAAGGAAAAGAAAAAATATAATTTGATTTTTAAAGATGCATTAAATAACACTAATTATAATGCTTAGCTTTTAGCACGTTTTTCATCCTCAGTGCTTTATAGTCATTTTGCTAATTAATTTTTACAACATTCTTGTGATGAGCAACTAGCTGTACCTCTGCCTGAAAGTCAGGAATGCTGAGGCAGGGAAGTTGAGTGGTTTGCCCAAGATTACAGTGATTTGCCCAGGAGATGATTTTAGAGCCAATATGAGTATTTGGTTGTTTCTGACTGCCAGGTCATGCACTCATAAATCTTTCTTTCCCCCAAACCATATACTCTCAATAATTATTTTATCTTTAAAACAGATAAGAACAGAGCCTTTAAACGGCACAAGTCAGCTCTGTGATCAACACAATTCTGTCTGTGTAAAGAAAGATTTGTTTTTAAACACCTCCACTTGAAAAGTGAAATTCCTTTACACCGCTGATCTTTGGAGGCAGCAAAAATTCACGTAAATGTTCAGAGTTCTTTTCTTGAAGTTTCATTACTAATTAGTGGTTGTGAGGCAGTAATCCATGTTCCCATTGCCTGCTTTAAGGCCTTTTCAAGCTTCAATCTAGCTACTAGCTCTCGGTCTGTGATTAAATTTCTGAGCTGCCTTTAGTCCCAGGAGCGTTCAGCATAGTAAAAGAAATGTCTTCAGCTGCAGGCTTCTAACAGGTTAGGAAAAGGGAAGAGAAGGTGTTTCCTCTGTAATTTGTAAATATACCATCCTTAATAGAGAAGAGAAAGGACAGGTAGTAAACAGAAGGTGAAATGTCTGAAATGGGGGTCACTGGACGCTGAGGAATTCTGAAATAGCAGCCCGTCATATTTAGGCAAACATGCCGAGTTGAAAACCATTTAAAAATCATCTTATTCAGACAACAGTTGAAGAAAGGCTCACTAGAACAGTTTTGTCAACACTATCAATTTTCTTGGAGTGTTTATAACACTGGGATATATGTATATATAGATACGTATCTGTGTAGCATTACATTCCAATATTGCAGCTATGCAATATAATTGATCTACAAAATCATGTGCTTTGTAACATTCAATTTCTATATATTAAAAAAAGTATGACAATGTGTCTTAGATATGCAAGGGTTTAACAATGCTGAAAGACAAGTTAGAACTACTCAAAACTTTTAAATTCTTGTGTTTGACATTGTTGTGAATGTATTTATTTTCAGAATGTGGAGTGGGTAATATTATACCCATATTTATTGCAGCTGGATCATTTTCAGCTCCTCAATCTTTCTTGTTTGTTGATTGTGACTTTGGTTCTAGCACTGAGGGCATTCAAACTGAATCCTCCTGTTTCCCTGAACTTTAAAGTTAATTACTCTTAAGCTTCCAGTGCAGTTATCTTTGACTTAGGTATTATGTTAGCACTGCAGATACTATATAATCATTTTAAAATACCTATAATTTTCCCAAAGGTCCTAATCCTCCCATGGGATCATGTTGCAATACTTAACTAACACGCTGTAGTTGGGTTCAGAGGAGCTTCGTGCAGGAGCGAGATCTGAGACAAGCCTCCTTCAGGAGCACAGCCTTCAAAAGACAGGGATTTGGGACTGATAGTTTGGGGATTTTTTTTCTCAGGGCTTTGTCACTAATGGTAATTTGTGACAAAATGAACTTCGAGGGCTTTATGGTAAGATAAAATAAAAGCCATTAAATATTGGTGCCATTGACTTGCTGAAAGACTGTACTTTATGTTAATTTGCCATAAACCAGAAGAAATATTTATTTAATAGCATCATCTCACAGGCTGATGCTGTTTCCATGAGAGTTTAAATAGAATCTCAGCAGAGGCTACCTTGTTGAAATCTGCTCAACAAACCTTTCTTTAAAAACACTGCTTACCATAGCTCAGTTTCTGGCCTGCCCTACAAAACTGCAGTCTCCAGTAAAGTTAAAGGATGATTCATACACCTAGAGAAGGAATTGAATATTCAAGTCACTTGTCAGGCTGGCAGGTTTAAATTATATAACAGGAAGCTTTCTATTCATATGTAATGTAACTGAATCACCACTTCTTTATTGATAATTCATTATATGTTGCTACTATCACTCTGCAGCTCTGAAATGCTTTTTGCTATAATGATTTTATACCATACCAGTATAATGGCCTTCTGACTGTGTCAATCAGCTCTACTTGCGTGTACAGTAATATTATTCTGCAATCTGTCTTGGGAGAATGCTTAAAAGCTTTCTCTCATTTTGTCCATTTAACTCATGTATTATCTGAGTTTTTACATTAAATGGCCATACTTAATATCCCATGACATGTCACCTATTTTCTAGGGAGGATACTGATACAGTACTAACCAAATCCAGAATCTATACTAATCAAATTACACCTGCCCACCTCAGCCAAGAGCAGTTCGTTCAGTGCATCAGCATTTAATCTGTAAGAAGAACTTATGAGGAGGAACAAAAACAGTGAGAACTGTAGTTGGCTAAATGTAGTCATGGTTGATGCAATTTGTTTTGTGAGGAGGGATTAGAAGATATTGAAATCAAACTGAGGCACAGGGGTCAATTTAGATACAGATTTATTGCCAGAACTCAGGTTATATTGGTTGCTCCTTTACAAAAACAAGGCCTAATCCGGCAAATATTTATGCAATTTCTGTTATGCACCTTGTGCATTCTGCTGAATGAGACTTCTTGGCTGTAAAATTAAATGTGTGTGCAAAAGTAACAAACTGTCAGACTTTGAGAGAGTTCAGGCCAAGTGTAGATAACAATCGTACTTTCACACTGAAAGACTGCACGAGAGTCCCAAATACTTACTCTAAACCCCTTTCACAGTCAGGTTAATGTACTCAAAGTTTTAAGACTTGAAATGCCAGCTGCTGAGCACAAAATCCTACACTGGAACCAGTGCCAAGGCATTTAATCTGTTTGACTTAGACATTTTCCCTAAAAATACTGGATACACTTAAATCTTATTTGTTGCTTGATTCGGTCAATGCCATGGTGTAACTGACTTCTATGTTAAAGAATAAAAGACTCTTATTTACCTAACAGTTTAAAAATTTAGCATTTTAAGGGCAGCAGGTGTCCATTTACGTGGACACCTGGCTTATAATATCCCATCTCCTCTGCATATAAGAACTTCAGACAAAGTTAATGCAGCAAACGTCCAAGTACAGGCAGAATTAATCTGCTCAGCCACACAAGAAGAATGGCAAGGTGGAAAAGCAATGGTTTAATTAGGCCACAGCCTTATTAACTCATAGGACAATAAATTGTACCTTTTTCATTATCATTCATTCCTCAGTCTGTTTTTAAGCCAGTTCTCCTTGGGAATAGGATATTCCTGCCTGAGTACTTGCAGCTGTCAGTGGAGGAGGCTTGCAGTTGTAGTTGTAATCATATAAAAGTGCAGGAGAATGTCCTAAACAGGCAAGGATATAAGCATTTTTGTGACTTGTGAATGGGAATATGCATAATAACATATAGGTAAATGGCTTTTCTTGCTTTTGCTGGCAGCATAACACTCCTTGGGGCCTCTTCTAACTCCTGTCTGCACCAGCACATTGGCAAAAATCATAAGGAATTTCTTGTACTAGTGTACATTTGGTGGAGGGAAAAAAACCATAAGCAAACTCAGTTCCATGTTTAAAAGTCAATAAATTATAATAGAAACCTCTCATGGTTTGTTTTGCCACTGTTCCCTCCACTGTGTTAACCTGCCAGCCTTGTTTTAGTAACCCTTCACAGGATGTCAGAAGGTCTTGGCACATAGGGCTGGATGGTACAGGCATCATCCTGTCTTGGGTCCCTACCCTGTCCTCGGCTGGGTTTTTACCAGGGCACAAAATTCAACCTAAATGATTTTGATTTCCTCCAGCAATAGCGGTGACAGCACTGAATAGACAAAGCACCCTTTTCTTTGTAGTCTCACAATGGTTTGCAGAGGTGAGCCCGTTTCCTTCCCTGTAACCTTGGAAGCTCAGAACATGATTTATAAAGCCTCAGAAGGCTGTAGTAGCGGCAAGATCAAAGTATAAAGTTTAGTGGATGTGGACAGTTTGTTGCATTGGGCATCCCAAATCCATCTGCAGGGTCTAGACCTCCTGCGGGCTATGGCAAGGCTCTTACCTCATGCCTGAGAGTGGTGGGACCTGCCACCAGCCTTTTCCCAACACTTGACTCAACCCATGCAGTGCATCAAATCACAAAAATACAAGAAGTGTCTTCTGCTTCTAAAGTACACTGTAATTAGTCATTTTATGGGTTTGTTGTAACGTACCTGGGGTATTAGTATAACTAGTAACACAAAAAGGAAGTAATGCTTCCTTATGGACAAGTTAAAAGTAAAAATGCAGAATAAAGGGATAAGGGACTCCAGGCAGAAAGCTCTTAGGAAAAGGAATATTGGTTTTCTTTGACTGTGTTTGTTTTGTAATTCGATAGAAATAAACAGTTACCGTGGCAACTGTCATATCACAGGCGAGGCACGGAGCAAGGAAGATGCAGCGCACTTACCAATTAGCAGAATGAGTTTTAGGGCTTTTAAAGAGACATTTTTCCTGCTGACGTGAAGATACATTGCAACTTGGCCTTCAAGGAAAGTTAGAGTTTGCTCCTGTATGTCCTCTTGGCAGCTGCATTAGCCACTGCTTCTTGATGCTGCACCCCTCTTTATCGAGCCCTCTTGCTGCTCCATGGGCAGCCAGTAGCTCCCAGGGCTGTTCTGGGGGAAACACCCTATCTGTAGGGATGGAGTCTCAGGCACAACATTCATCGCTCACCAGAAGGTCTGGAGGAATCGTAATTGACACTCTTGTGACACCCAAGATGCTCAAAACACATTGAGAGTGTTAATTAATCTTTGTAATAGTCTGGTGAGACAGGTGAGCATTATTACCCTAGAATATATATTTTTTTTTTTTTCTATTTTTAATACATAGGGCAGCTGAAGTTTGTTTAAATGTTTTCAGCATCAGGGAGGAGCAGAAGTAAAGAGTCCCTGTTTTCCAGCCCTGTGTCCTGGCTACTATTCAGCTCTCCTAGTTCTTGTTTGCTGAACTCCTCTCATTATTATTATTATTAGTGTAAGAATACTGTTAGTATGGTCTTGAAAAAATGCTGTAGTGCACCAGAGGTTGTTTCCTTTTCATTTTACTCTTTGTTTTCAAAGGACTTGGAAACACAGCAGCACAGCAGCTCTCACAAATGTAGATATTATAATCATATGTACTCCTCATTTTCAAGGGTTGGGATTTTCTTCCCTCTTTATTTTCTTTCGGGATGAAGAGCATTTTGGTTGCTCTCCAGGCAGTCTGTATATGTGTAAAATTATCCTCATACTGCAGAGTAGTTCAGAGTGTCATGTTTAATCTGTTTATCCATGTGTTGTAAAATTTCCGTACACACATGCACACACACGTGCACATAAACTTTAAATTTTTTTGCATACATATTTATTTGTATACATATATCATACAAATACACATATAGATGTATTTTTCCATTACTGACTATAGCGCATAGGATATTGACTGTGCTGTTTTTCTTCCCTTTAAAGAGCATTAGCACCAGTGAATTATATTTGTTTATGTTGTCTCTGGAGGAGACAACCTTTACCAATATAATTTTTACTCCAGCACCGCATTCAAAGAAGGTTGTGTTTCAAAGGTGACATATTCCCCCTCCCTAAAGAAGAAACACAAGGCTGCAATTTGTCTTTTTAACTAAGCTATGTGGGTCTGGGTAGCGTTAAAAAAAAAAAAGTGTTGTCCTTGTCACCTGCCATTTTTCTAGCCGACTTGACACCCCCAGGCTTCCCAACAGCTCTTTCCAGCAGGAGCTGTCTCAGAGCTCTTAGCATCACCAAATAATTGAGGTTGTCACATCTCTTGTTCATTGTTTTTTCCAAGCCTGGAAAAAATGCAAATATTTCATTGTAGTCATTAATTTTCCCATCCTTTTCTTCAAGCATCTCATTGGTTTGATCTGATGAAAAGGGCTGAAGGCATTATTGCAAACACAGTGGCATCCAGGTTCTGCCTATAGTGGGGAAGAATCTCATCAGATAAAGTCTCAGGGAGGTCATCAATCACAGTTGCTGACAACCATTTTGCCTTCGTTTGTTACAGATGTGAACATGCTTAATTATTTGTAGTGTAATTAGTTCATGAAATGTCAGGAAATGTCAAACTGTGTTCACAGCACAGATTTTTGCAGCAAAGAGCAATGAGAGCAAGTGTCAGTGGGAGACATGGAGAACTGATGGGGGGAACTGTGTCTGCAGGCAAATGAGGGAAATAGCTTGGGGGACAAATGAGGGTCAAAATATTAAGATTAAAGTTTTGAAAGGGAGACCTTCAAGGGAGCTGCGTAAAGTGGGATGTGAATGATGTTACCATGCAGCAGCATTTCAAGCACATGTCTGGAGTGGGAGGAGGGAAGTTAAATCAATATTTACTCTTGTTTTAATTTGATTTGTGTAAACATTGGCTTTTGACGGCAGATCTTTAGAAGAAATTCAGCAAAATTCTACCCACAAGTCTCTGACACTGAAAAGGTAACTTGATAGAAGAGAACAAAATTCTAGTGAAAGGAGATTTCTAACACTTTCTTAATTTCTTAATTTTAAAATTTTGAAATTAGCAATATGTGCAATGATTATGAAAAAATATCATAAAAAGCAGATGTATGTGTTGTCTAAAATTACTGAAAGACTGCTTTCCCATACACTGTGCATTAGCTTGGCTTTCTGTACCTGCAAGTCAACCCACATAATGATAGTATCTCCATGCTTGAACCCCAGGTGCAGAGATGTGCTGAGCTTTGCCTCCCAGCAGTCTCTGGACTAGTTCCCCTACAAAAAGAAAAGGGAGTTTAATAAATGGGCCAGGTGTGTAATCCAACATCAATTTAGCCAGCAGATTCTTCTGGTTCAATGGTTGGATCTAGCTCAAGCGCCCATTGTGCGACTGCCTGCAGTAGTATTACACGGGTGTCGCTCAGGCACAGATAATGAAAAATATTTTCTTTTTTTTTTTTTCCTGTGGGAGTGACTGTTACGGT